>NC_086100.1:198868633-199168633 GCF_963921235.1 Mobula hypostoma | reverse complement strand
CTTACCCAAGGGGCCTCTCACGACAAGATCGCTAATTAACCCTTCCCCATTGCTCAAAACCCAGTCCAGAATAGCCTGCTCTCTAGTTGGTTCCTCGACATGTTGGTTCAAAAAACCATCCCGCATACATTCCAAGAATTCCTCTTCCTCAGCACCTTTACCAATTTGGTTCACCCAATCTACACGTAGATTGAAGTCACCCATTATAACTGCTGTTCCTTTATTGCACACATTTCTAATTTCCTGTTTAATACCATCTCCGACCTCACTACTACTGTTATCCTACTACTGTTACTATCATCCTCGTAAATCTTCTCCGAACTCTCTCCAACGTCAGTATATCCTTTCTAAGATAGGGGGCCCAAAACTGCACACAGTATTCCAAATGAGGTCTCACTAATGCCCCATAGAGCCTCATCAACACCTCCTTACTCTTATACACTATTCCTCTTGAAATGAATGCCAACATAGCATTCGCTTTCCTTACCGCCAATCCAACTTGGTGGTTAACCTTTAGGGTATCCTGCACGAGGACCCCCAAGTCCCTTTGCACTTCCGATTTTTGAATTTTCTCCCCATCTAAATAATAATCTGCCCGATTATTTCTTCTTCCGAAATGTACAATCGTACATTTGTCAACGTTGTATCTCATCTGCCATTTCTTTGCCCACTCTCCTAAACTGACTAAGTCTCTCTGCAACCTTTCCGTTTCTTCAACATTTCCTGCTCCTCCACCTATCTTGGTGTCATCTGCAAACTTAGCCACTAAACCATTTAATCCATTATCCAAATCATCAATATACATCGTAAAAAGAAGCGGCCCCAACACCGACCCCTGCGGAACACCACTAGTAACCGGCAACCAGTCAGAATAGGATCCCTTTATTCCCACCCTTTGCTTTCTGCCTATCAGCCAATGCTCCACCCATTTCAATACCTTTCCTATAATTGTATGGGCTCTCATCTTATTAAGCAGCCTCATATGCGGCACCTTATTGAAGGCCTTTTGAAAATCGAAATACACAACATCCACAGCCTCTCCCTTGTCCAATGATTTTTGGATCATTGGGCTCTCTTCCATGGAAGGTGGGACCCGCACAGAAGGGACGTTTTGCACCTGAACTGGAGGGGGATTAATATCCCAGTGGGAAGGTTTCTTAATGCTGCATGGTGGGTTTAAACTAGAGTTTCAGGAGGCTGGGAACCAGAGTGCCAGAACAATTAGTGGAGGTTGTGGAAGCAGATGCTGGTAAGACCTCAGACAAAGTTGTGGTAGGAAAGGCGGATGATAGTGCTGAAGATGAGGTACCTGGTTTAGGCACAGAGGCAATGTGTAGTAAGGAAAAGCAGTTGACAGGGCAAAATTGCAGTTATCAGGATGAGTCGCAACATAAAAGGCGAACTAAATCACAAAGGGTATATAAGAGGACAAAAGGTGTTATGTCTGAATGCGTGCAGTATACGGAATATGATAGATGAACTTGTTGCAGTTGAAGATTGGCAGGTATGATGTTGAGAGCATCACTGAATCATGGCTGAAAGAAGATTATAGTCGGGAACTTAATGTCCAAAGATACACATCGTACAGAAAGGACAGGCAGGAAGGCAGAGGGGGTGGTATTCTGTAAGCAAAAAATGAAATAAAATCATTAGAAAGAGGTGACAGGGTCTGAAGGTGTTGAGTCATTGAGATAGAGCTGAGGAACTGCAATGGTAAAACAGACTCACAAACAATAGTAAGGACTGGGCCTACAAATTACAACGGGAGGTAGAAAATACATACCAAAAGGACAATGTTACAATGGTCATGGGGACTTCAATATGCAGGTAGAATGGGAAAATCAGGTTGGTGCTCAATTTCAAGAGGGAAGATTTCTAACGTTCCTAAAAGATGGCTCTTTTGAGCATCTCATGATTGATCTCACTAGGGGATCAGCTATTCTGGATTGAAAGTTGTGCAATGAACCAGAATTGATTAGCGAGCTTAAAATAAAAGAACCCAAAGGGGCAAGTAATCATAATATGATCAAATTCACCCTGAAATTTGAGAAGCAGCAGCTAAAGCCAGATATATCAGTATTACAGTGGAGTAAAGGGATTTACAGAGACATGAGAGAAAAACCAAAGACAGGCATATAATAGAGGAAAAATTTGTGGGAAGTTAGAGGTTTGGGATGCTTTTAAAAAACAACAGAAGGCAACTAAAATGTTATTAAGAACAGTGGTCCCCAACCACCGGGCCGCAGAGCATGCGCTACTGGGCCGCGAGGAAGCGATATGATTTGGTCAGCTGCACCTTTCCTCATTCCCGGTCACTGCCACTGTTGAGTCATTACGCAGGCGAGGTCATGACCCGCGCGTCATCCGTGTCAGGGCGGGAAGGCGATCAACCCCTCGAGCTTGCAAATGTCGACGGGCTGAGAAGTATATTTGACATAACATCTCTGTCGGCATTCTGGATCAAAGTCAAGGCTAAATGTCCTGAGATAGCCACGAAAGCACTGAAAACGTTGCTTCCATTTCCAACATTTTTCTGCGAAGCGGAGTTTTCTGCAATGAATGCAAGGAAAACTAAATTGCAGAATAGACTGGACATTTTGAGGATGTAACTAGTAGAGTGGATAGGGGAGAACCAGTGGATGTGGTATATTTGGATTTTCAAAAGGCTTTTGACAAGGTCCCACACAGGAGATTAGTGTGCAAACTTAAAGCACACGGTATTGGGGGTAAGGTATTGGTGTGGTGGAGAATTGGTTAGCAGACAGGAAGCAAAGAGTGGGAATAAACGGGACCTTTTCAGAATGGCAGGCGGTGACTAGTGGGGTACCGCAAGGCTCAGTGCTGGGACCCCAGTTGTTTACAATATATATTAATGACTTGGATGAGGGAATTAAATGCAGCATCTCCAAGTTTGCGGATGACACGAAGCTTGGCGGCAGTGTTAGCAGTGAGGAGGATGCTAAGAGGATGCAGGGTGACTTGGATAGGTTGGGTGAGTGGGCAAACTCATGGCAGATGCAATTTAATGTGGATAAATGTGAAGTTATCCACTTTGGTGGCAAAAATAGGAAAACAGATTATTATCTGAATGGTGGCCGATTAGGAAAAGGGGAGGTGCAACGAGACCTGGGTGTCATTATACACCAGTCATTGAAAGTGGGCATGCAGGTACAGCAGGCGGTGAAAAAGGCAAATGGTATGCTGGCATTTATAGCGAGAGGATTCGAGTACAGGAGCAGGGAGGTACTACTGCAGTTGTACAAGGCCTTGGTGAGACCACACCTGGAGTATTGTGTGCAGTTTTGGTCCCCTAATCTGAGGAAAGACATCTTTGCCATAGAGGGAGTACAAAGAAGGTTCACCAGATTGATTCCTGGGATGGCAGGACTTTCATATGAAGAAAGACTGGATGAACTGGGCTTGTACTTGTTGGAATTTAGAAGATTGAGGGGGGATCTGATTGAAACGTATAAGATCCTAAAGGGATTGGACAGGCTAGATGCAGGAAGATTGTTCCCGATGTTGGGGAAGTCCAGAACGAGGAGTCACAGTTTGAGGATAGAGGGGAAGCCTTTTAGGACCGAGATTAGGAAAAACTTCTTCACACAGAGAGTGGTGAATCTGTGGAATTCTCTGCCACGGCAAACTGTTGAGGCCAGTTCATTGGCTATGTTTAAGAGGGAGTTAGATATGGCCCTTGTGGCTACAGGGGTCAGGAGGTATGGAGGGAGGGCTGGGGCGGGGTTCTGAGTTGGATGATCAGCCATGATCATAATAAATGGCGGTGCACGCTCGAAGGGCCGAATGGCCTACTCCTGCACCTATTTTCTATGTTTCTATAAGGAACCTCCTTCGAGTATCGCTGTCTCCCATCACTCCTCGATAGGTCCGTCTTGTTGCCGGGAAACAAGCCCAGGGCTCCCACTGGTTCAGCGATATTGATGTGTTGCAATGATTTTATATGTTCATATGGGGAAAATATGCGCTGAGTGTTTAATATCCAAATATTACTTAAAATGTTATGATGTTATTGACTTATGTACAATTACAGCACGGAAACAGGCCATCTCTGCCCTTCTAGTCCGTGCCGAACGCTACTCTCACCTAGTCCCACCGACCTGCACTCAGCCCATAACCCTCCATTCCTTTCCTGTCCATATACCTGTACAATTTTTCTTCAAATGATAATATCGAACCTGCTTCTGCCACTTCTACTGGAAGTTCGTTCAACACTTCAAGCTTCCCTGATAATTGACTTATTATATCCATGTGAGGAAAATATGCGCTGCGTGTTTAATATTAAATTCGTTAGAAACATAGAAAATAGGTGCAGGAGTAGGCCATTCGGCCCTTCGAGCCTGCACCGTCATTTATTATGATCATGGCTGATCATCCAACTCAGAACCCTGCCCCAGCCTTCCCTCCATACCCCCTGACCCCCGTAGCCACAAGGGCCATATCTAACTCCCTCTTAAATATAGCCAATGAACTGGCCTCAACTGTTTCCTGTGGCAGAGAATTCCACAGATTCACCACTCTCTATGTGAAGAAGTTTTTCCTAATCTTGGTCCTAAAAGGCTTCCCCTCTATCCTCAAACGGTGGCCCCTCGTTCTGGACTTCCCCAACATCGGGAACAATCTTCCTGCATCTAGCCTGTCCAATCACTTTAGGATCTTATACGTTTCAATCAGATCCCCCCTCAATCTTCTAAATTCCAACAAGTACAAGCCCAGTTCATCCAGTCTTTCTTCATATGAAAGTCCTGCCATCCCAGGAATCAATCTGGTGAACCTTCTTTGTACTCCCTCTATGGCAAAGATGTCTTTCCTCAGATTAGGGGACCAAAACTGCACACAATACTCCAGGTGTGGTCTCACCAAGGCCTTGTACAACTGCAGTAGTACCTCCCTGCTCCTGTACTCGAATCCTCTCGCTATAAATGCCAGCATACCATTTGCCTTTTTCACCGCCTGCTGTACCTGCATGCCCACTTTCAATGACTGGTGTATAATGACACCCAGGTCTCGTTGCACCTCCCCTTTTCCTAATCGGCCACCATTCAGATAATAATCTGTTTTCCTATTTTTGCCACCAAAGTGGATAACTTCACATTTATCCACATTAAATTGCATCTGCCATGAGTTTGCCCACTCACCCAACCTATCCAAGTCACCCTGCATCCTCTTAGCATCCTCCTCACTGCTAACACTGCCGCCAAGCTTCGTGTCATCCGCAAACTTGGAGATGCTGCATTTAATTCCCTCATCCAAGTCATTAATATATATTGTAAACAACTGGGGTCCCAGCACTGAGCCTTGTGGTACCCCACTAGTCACCGCCTGCCATTCTGAAAAGGTCCCGTTTATTCCCACTCTTTGCTTCCTGTCTGCTAACCAATTCTCCACCCACACCAATACTTACCCGCAATACCGTGTGCTTTAAGTTTGCACACTAATCTCCTGTGTGGGACCTTGTCAAAAGCCTTTTGAAAATCCAAATATACCACATCCACTGGTTCTCCCCTATCCACTCGACTAGTTACATCATCAAAAAATTCTATGAGATTCGTCAGACATGATTTTCCTTTCACAAATCCATGCTGACTTTGTCCGATCATTTCACTGCTTTCCAAATGTGCTGTTATCACATCCTTGATAACTGACTCCAGCAGTTTCCCCACCACCGACGTTAGGCTAACCGGTCTATAATTCCCCGGTTTCTCTCTCCCTCCTTTTTTAAAAAGTGGGGTTACATTAGCCACCCTCCAATCCTCAGGAACTAGTCCAGAATCTAACGAGTTTTGAAAAATTATCACTAATGCATCCAACAAATTTTTCCTTTTTAGAAACAAAATTGAGTGTATTACCCACTTATCACCTATATTCCGGTAGTGATTAGCACCCACCCCCACGGACAGAATCGCCAAAAAGGATTTGGGGAGGGAAGGAGAGGGAGAGCGCGCGTGCGCGCGGGGCAGGTCACGAAGCGCATGCGCATTGGTGCCCGCGCAAGGCTTCATGGTCATTGTAGTCTTTGGGTAAACAACACATCTGAGCGCTACTCTTGTTCGTCGGCAACCCTACCCGCGCCCCACCCCCCCCCCCACCCCAGTCGGCCGGTCCGCAAGAATATTGTCAATATTAAACCGGTCCGCAGTGCAAAAAAGGTTGGGGACCCCTAATTAAGAAGGTAAAGATGGAATACGAAAGTAAGCCAGCTAATAATATTAAAGAGGACACCATAAGTTTCTTCAGATATATAAAGTGTAAAAAAAGAGATGAGAGTGGATATCGGACCACTCGAAAACAAAGCTGGAGGGGTAGTAATGGGGGACAAGGAAATGGTGGACAAACTGAATACAGGGTTCCCCTGCCATCTGAAGATAGAGTGTTCCTATGAAACAGTTCGTAAGCTGTAAGGTTGTAAAGCGAAGAAGCAATTACCATTTATTTATATGGGAAAAATTTGCGAGCATTCACAGACCCAAAAATAACCTACCAAATCATGCCAAATAACACATAAAACCTAAAATAACAGTAACATATAGTAAGAGCAGGAATGATATGATAAATATACAGCCTATATAAAGTAGAAATACTTCTCTACAATCATTGCCTGCACTGTTCCCCATAGCGAAAATCTCACGCAAGCGCTCTCGGCAGAAAATCTCACGCAAGCACTCTCGGCGAAAATACTCTCTCCAGTAACCTTTAAGCTATGAAGCTGCCAAATCATACCAAATAACGCATAAAAATACACAACCTATATAAAGTAGAAATAATGTATGTACAGTGTAATATCACCTACCAGAATTGGGAAGACAGCGAGCACACTGATGATGGTGTGTTAGGCTGAGTCATCAGAGGTTGGGGCGGTGCAGTGGCCCCCACCCTCTAGGCCGCCCACCAATACCGATCTGCGAAGTATACAGCGGTAGCCAAGACACACCCAACACATCTTTAAGAAAAAAGCCAAAATAAACAAGCTAATTACTTAGGTGCCGCCCGGCACGTAAACATCAGCCCAGATCAGAGGCGACGCAATCGGCAATCACCTCTGCCCTGGGCCGACATTTACGTGCCAGGCGGCACCTAATTAATTAGCTTTTTCATTTCGGCTTTTTTCTTAAAGATGTGCTGGGTGCCTCCTGGCTACCACTGCATTCTCCGCGGCAATGTATCGGTCCACGGCCCAGGGGTTAGGGTGGTGGGACACTGAGGTGTCGTCTGTTTCCATCAGGGCAGGCAGGTCATCTTCTTCTCTGTCTACACAAAATAGTCTGCAGATGCTGGGGTCAAAGCAACACTCACAACACGCTGGAGGAACTCAGCAGGTCGGGCAGCATCAGTGGAAAAGATTGATCGACGGTTCAGGCCGGAACCCTTCGTCAGGACGAAGGTTCCGGCCTGAAATATCGATCGATCTTTTCCACTGATGCTGCCCGACCTGCTGAGTTCCTCCAGCGTGTTGTGAGTGTTGCTTCTTCTATGTCTGCCTGCCTCGATGTCGAAGGTCGAGGTTCGTCGTCTGCTGTGGCTGATGTGGAAAGCTTGCTTGACTGCTAGCCTCGCGCATTTTTAGATCATACAGTTCTTTGTAAGCACTCAAAACATCTTGCAAATATGCCCTAAACCGACGTACCCTTTCAAAATTAAAGTTGTACTTTATCATTGCAGCGAAAATCTCATGCAGTTGCTTCATGTTCAGTTCCTGGAGGACTTCACTTTCGGTCCATTCACTACTGCATTCGGTTTCAATTGTTATCCTTTCCTCTTCCAATTGCATCAACTCTTCATCTATTAGTTCTTGGTCATGGGATGCCAAAACCTCTTCAACATCATCTTTGTCAGCTTCCACAAGCCAAACTCACTTTGTCCTTCCTTCGTTCACCATGATTGAAACGCTTAATTATGTCTAGTTTTAGGCTAAGTGTAACACATTTACGAGCTCTTTTAGGCTTTTCCGATAGCTTAGAACTCATCTTGCAAACGGCTGCTCACAGGCTTGTGTTTAAGCAATGCCGGCTAGAATGCCGTTCCGAATCCGGGGGAGAGCGGCTGCTCGGGGCGTGCTCTGCTTTTTATCGTGCACTGCCTTTTATCGTAACAGTAAAAACACCTTCTGTTAGCGAAAACAGGGAACTAATGTAGGTCTTTCGTAACAGTGAGGTTTCGTAAAGCGAACGTTCGAAAAGCGGGGGACACCTGTATGTGAATGATTTGTATGACACCTGTATTTTGCATCAGTCTTCACTGTGGAAGACAGCAGCAGTATGGTGAAAGTCAAAGGTATCCGGGGTCATGAAGTGTGTACAAAGTTACCAGTACTACAGAGAAGGTTCTTGGGAAACTGAAAGGTCCCAGGGTAGATAATCACCTGGGCCAGATGGTGTCCACCACAGGGTTCTGAAAGAGGTGGCTGAAGAGATTGTGGATGCATTAGCAATGGTCTTTCAAGAAGCACTTGATTCTGGATTGTTTCTGGAAGAATGGAAAATTGCAAATGTCACTCCACTCTTCAAGAAGGGAGAGAGGCAGCAGGAGGGAAACTATAAGCTAGTTAGTCTGACCTCAGTGGTTATGAAGACAGACTCTGTTGTTAAGGATATGATTTCAGGGTACATAGAGGTAATGATAAAATAGGCCACAGTCAGCATGGTTTCATCAAGGGAAAATCTTGCCTGACAAATCTGTTGGAATTCTTTGAAGATACATCAAGCAGGACAGAAAGGAGAATCGGTTGATGTTGCGTACTTGGATTTTCAGAAGTCATTTGACAAGGTGCCACGCACAAGGCTGTTTAACAAGCTACAAGCCCATGGCATTACAGGAAAGATTCTAGCATGGATAAAACAGTGGCTGATTGGCAGCAGGCAAAGACTGGGAATAAAGGGAGCCTTTTCTGGTTGGCTGCCAGTGATTAGTGGAGTTCCATCAAGGTCTGGGTTGATTCTTTTTACATTATGTCAATGATTAGGGCTTTGTAGCAAAGTTTGCAGATGTGGAGATGATGTTTCCTATGGTCGGAAGGTGTAAGATCAGAGGACACAGCCTCAGAATAGAGGGGCATCCTTTCAGAACAGATGAGGAGGAAATTCTTTAGCCAGAAAGTGATGAATCTGTGGAATTCTTTGCCACAGGCACGGTGGAGGCCAAGACTTTATGTATACTTAAGGCAGAGGTTGATAGATTCTTGACTGGTCAGGGCATGAAGGGATACGGGGAGAAGGCAGGAGATTGGGGCTGAGAGGAAAAATGGATCAGCCATGATGAAATGGTGGTGCAGACTCGATGGACTAAATAGCCTAGTTCTGCTCCTATATTTTATGGACTTTGGTCTATCAAATCTCCCCTCAATCTCCTATGCTCCCAGGAATAATGTCCTAATCTATTCAAACTTTCCCTATAATTCGCGTCCTCCAGACCCAGCAACATCCTTGTAAATTTTCTCTTGTACTCTTTCAACCTTACTTACATCTTTCCTGTAAGCAAGTGACCAAAACTGCACACAAAACTCCAAATTATGCCTCACCAATGTATGTCTTAGACAAATTAAAGATAACATTTCATCTCTTGTACTCAATACTTAAGATTTACGAAGGCCAATGGGCCAAAAGCTTTCTTTATGACCCTATCTACCCGTGACACCATTTCACCATGGCAGAACTGGCCATGTAGTCATGAGTTCCTCCAGTGGGCTGTGTGTTAGTGCAGAAACGGGTCTGAAGGGGAGTGTGTACTGCAGTAGAGTGCAGGTCTGATTATATTCTGCATTCTATTCACCTTACGCTGCCTCCATTTTGAAATGGTAAGTCTGGCAAGACAAAGTGTTCCTGGATAGCTGTGACAACAATAAACCAGGCTGTCAGCACTCACCTGGATGCTGGCTCCTCCACTCCTGGAAGCCCCGCGATGGGGGCTGGTTGAACAATCTGTCCCTCTCGCTCTGTAGTTCACTCTGCAACTTCCTCTCTTCCACCAGCAAGGCAAGGCGACGAACACGCTCTTGTGAGTGGGAGATGAACCAGGGTTTGTTCATGGTCAAGGCTTCCTGAGGTGGGGAGGGAGAAGGGGAACATAAATGGATAGAGGGCACCAATCACAGCACATACATCCCTACTCTGCCACCCCATCCCAGACTGACCACCAGCCTCTTCACCCACAGAAGTCAATCATTCTGGTGACCCACCTGAACATCAACACGCAGCTAGTTGCTGATCACACCTAGCCAGTGCTCTGCTCACTTCTCTGCAGAGCACAACCCCGGGGAGGGGGGAGGGGAAGCACCAGCATCTCCACTGTGGAGTGCAACCTGTTGGTGCCTGTGTTCAGGACCTAGGGGCAGTATAAAGCCAGAATTTAGTGCACAGAGTACTCCGGCAGACTGTGTCCTGCCTCTCTCTGTACCGGTTGGTTCACCCTAACTGGAATGCGTCACAATGTCCTCTGCTCGTACAGGACAGGTGACAACCGGGTCTTTCAGGGTTCTAGTGGGGTGGGGAACCTCCTCGGAGCTGGGAGCTGGTGCTTGAACACTAATCTCTGCAAACATTAACACAGATTTAGGCAAATAAGACACCGAAGTTCAGCAGGTCGGGGTGCATCTGTGAGGGGAGATGGACAGTCAACATTTCCAATCAAGGCCCTGCATCATCAGTAACCATGAGCAACCTCACCCCACCGACATTCCCGAGAGGAATCGGGTCCCCAAATTACTGCAGAGAGTTACCCCACAATCCAACAGGTGCTCGCTTTGGAGGGAAGGACTCGTATATTTACACCACTTGGCCCCACTGCGGATCTCAACCTATCCTCTCCCAAACGATTCAAGAGTCTGAGCCACCGCGCACACCCTGGGGACACCAGAGTCCAGGGCACCACCGGGTCCCTGCAGTCCAACAGGGGGAGAGCTGCTATGATATCACCCTCCCTCACAAAATGACACCCCCCCCAAGATCCCTAGCTGCTGAGTATAAAATCATTGTGACATATACAGATCAAATCAGTAACCATACATCGAGTCATAGGACATAGAACAGCACAAAAAAAAATCCTTTGGCCCATCTAGTACATGCTGAACTAGAAATCTGCCTAGTCTCATCAAGCTGCGCCTGGAACATAGTCACCATACCCCTCCCATCCACTTACCTATCCAAATTTCCCTTAAATGTTGAAATCGAGCTCACATAGGCCATTTGTGCTGCCAGCTTGATCCACACTCTCACCACCCTCTGAGTGATGAGGTTCCCCCCAATGTTCCCCTCAAAATGTTCACTTTTCACCCTTAACCCATCACCTCTAGTTCTAGTCTCATCCAACCTCATTAAAAAAAGCCTGCTTGCATTTACCCTATCTATATCCTTCATAATTTTGTATACCTCTATCATCCTAACGTATTCAACTTTTCCCTCTAACTCAGGTCCTCATGTCCCGACAACATCCTTGTAAGTCGTCTCTGCACTCTTTCAGTGCTATGGATATCTTTCTTGTAGGTAGGTGACAAAAATGTTCCTTACCCTGAGCGTGAGGGGAACAAGAGTGGAGAGGAACTTGCCCCCAACCCCATCCTCTCGAGCTGGCGGTGGGAGCCGGGTGTCCTGTGCCTCCTTGCTGACCCACTGCTCCTGCAGATGCCTTTGTCGGAGCGGCTCCCTCCACGGCTGGGGGACAGGCCCCCACTGGGCCCACGCCTGCACCGGTCGATTCAGCGATGGTTTATTGGTATTCTCCTTCCTCCAGTCCCCCTGTAGCTCATGTGCAGGTATGTACCAGGCGACAGCTGGGGTCAGAATAAGAGAGCTGGGTTATCGAAGCAAGCTGCAGAGAACTGTAACACTAGTCAGCTCCTCATGGGTACTAGACTGCATTGTTTCCAAGACATCTTCAAGAAGCAGTACCTCAGAAAGGCAGCGTTCACCATTCGTGATTCCCACCACCCAGGACATGCCCTCTTCTCACTGTTACCAGCAGGAAGCAGGTACAGGAGCCTGAAGGCACACATTCAATTCAGGAACAGCTTCTTCCCCTCTGCCACCAGATTTCTGAATGGACACTGAATCCATGAACACTTTTGTTTTTGCACTAGTTATTTAATTTAACTATTTAATATACATATACCTGTAAAATATAAATAAACAAACACACACACACTGTAATTCAGTTCTTTTTCTCTATATTTCTCATGTATTGCATTGTACTGTTGCAAAGTTAACAAATTTCATAACATATGCCGGTGGTATTAAACCAGATTCTGATTCAGAGAAACAACACAGGTTAACAGAACTGCAGGGAGGGACCCCAAACCCCTCCACACCCATCTCCAACACCAAGCAGGCAACAGTGGGATCACAGAATCACATGGGTTAATCATACCCTAAGGAAGGGACCCCCAGAACATCACACAGGTTCACTGAACCTCAACATCACACCACACAGGCACCATGAACTCCACCACCACACCACACACAGATTAGCTTTATTTGTCACACGTACATCGAAACATACAGCAAAGTGAGTCATTTGCGTCAATGACCAAAGCAGTCTGAGAATGTGCTGAGAGCAGCCTACAAATGTCGCCATGCTTCCAACGTCAACAGAGCATGTCCACGATTCACTAATCCTAACCCGTATGTATTTGGGACGTGGTGGGAACTGGAGCACCCAGAGGAAACCCACATGGTCACGGGAAGAACGTACAAACTCCTTAGAGACAGCAGGAATTGAACCCCGATTGTTGGCACCATAATAATTGGACATCATGGCAGAGTAGCGGTTAGCAGGAAGTTCGCGGCATCAGCCCTCAGAATTCAATTCCTGCATTCTCTGTAAGTAAGATTGTACGTTGATTCCCGTGTGCAGGTGGGTTTCCTCCAGGCACCCCTGTTTCCTCCCACAATACAAAGACGTACTAGCTAGGGGGTTCACTGGTTATTGTAAGTTGTCCTGTGGTAGGCTAGGGTGCAGCTCATTGAGCCACAGGAGGACCTGCTCTCCAAGTAAAATAACTAACAATGAAATGCCCAGTTTTGAGGGGATTAGAGTGGTTCTGACAAAAGAGGCGAAGTAAACTGAGAGAAGATGTGAATGCAGAGTTAGTGTGATACAGGCCCTTCAGTCCATCCACCCCGTGCTGACCAATCACCTACACACACTGGGCCTGGTTCCACCCACACAATAAGGACAATTCACAGCAGCTGATTAGCCCACCAACTCTGCCAAGGATGGTTCCCAAGTCCGGCTGTGAAAGGAGGAAAATTGGGCATGGGGCTAGCAACTCTTTCCTGTAAAAGCCCAGATCTACAGAAATGCCAGCAGGAGCTCTAGATTTCATCCCTGGGAGAGGAAGGATCTTTAAAGATGGGCTACATGCGGGAACAACTTGAAAGGCAGAGGACTCTAGCACATTTCTCTAGGGGAACCAGCACAGTGACAGGGACAGCTTGCAGACTCAACACAGACAGCCCCATTAAGTTGGGATCAAACCCAAGAGGCAGGGGCTCTACCCAGTGCCCTCCCCAGATGTGGAATGGGGAGGTGAGGGTGCCTACACAGAGGCTGAGATTAGGTGGGTTCCACTCCTTGACACTCACTCACTCACTGCAGACTGGTGGAGAATGTGAGGCTGTGACAGGTTAATTGGGTGCTCTGGCTATGAGCAGCAAACAGCTGACCACCCTGTCACACAGGAGCAAAAGGCCATTCAGCCCCTCAAACCTGCCAGTACCTGAATGAACATAGCACAGTACACCACAGTACAGGCCCTTCCTCCCAGGATGTTGTGCCAACCTTTTACCCTATTCTAAGATCAATCTAACCCTTCCCTCCTGCATAGCCCTCCAGTTTTCTATCATCCATCTGCCTATCGAAGACTTTCTTTAATGCGACTAATGTGTCTGCCTCTACCACTACCCTGGTAATGCATTCCATGCACCTACCACTCTGTGTAAAAAACAAACTAACTCTGACACCCTCCACATGCAGTACATTCCTCCAATTACCATATAATTATGCCCCCTCATATTAGCTATTGCCGCCCTGAGGAGAAAGTCTCTGGCTGTCCTCATATCATCTTGTCCACTTCTGTCAAGTACCTCTCAAACTCCTTCACTCCAAAGAGAAAAGCCCTAGCTCGCCCAACCTATCCTCATAAGAAAATGCTCTCCAAAGCAGGCAGTATCCTTGTAAACCTCCTCTGCACCCACTCTAAAGCTTCCACATCCTTCTTATAGTGAGGTGACTAGAACTGAACAGAGTACACCAAAGAAGTACTGAATGATGTGTTGGTCTGGACCAGGCTCCCAGCAATATAGCAGACAGCTGACTCCCTTACCTGGTGTCCTGTGGTCTTTACCAGGTTTCATCTCAGTCTGGAATACACCTTTCCTCCTGTCCCCAGGCCTGGTCAATCGCTGCAGGGTCACATCCGGATCCGGCGATGGGAAGGTCACCCCCACGTCACGGGTCTGTCTCCTGGTGGCACCTGGGACGATCTCCAGAGAGCCTGACACAAGACAGCAGCTGTCACCACCCAGGGGAGGGTGGGGGGCCCCAAACGGTGGGGGGGGGGGCGGTAACAGCAGGTAGTTCAAAGAGGGAAATGAGAAACTTGAGGGAGATTGAGAGAGACTGCAGATGCTGAAACCTTAAGAAAATGACTCAGTAATGGAGGAGTTCAGAATCAGGTCTATCATCACTGACTGTCGTGACATTTGTTGTTTTGGGGTAGCTGAATAGTGCAATAGATTAAAACTTACTATAGCTTATAAAAAAAAATGAGTAGAGCAGAATAGTGAAGTAGGGTTCACGGACCATTCAGAACCCCAAAGGAATAAAGGCATCGACTATTTTCTTATCAGGGAGAAAATTCAGAAATCAGAGGTGCAAGGGGACTTAGGAGTCCTCATGTTGGATTCCCTAAAGGTTAACTTGCCGGTTGAATCGGTGACGAGGAAAGCAAATGCAATGTTAGCATTCCTTTCAAGAGGACTAGAATACAAAAGCATGCTGAGGTTTTATACAGCATTGGTCAGACTACACAGGGTACTGTGAGTATTTTGGGTCCCTTATTGCTGGTTAGCACAACACTTTACAGTACAGTCAACCTGTATTCAATCCCGCTGCTGCCTGCAAGGAGCTTGTACGTTCTTCAAGTGACCACGTAGGTTTGTTCCGGGTGCTCCGGTTTCCTCCCACAGTCCAAAGATGTACTGGTTGGTATGTTAACTAGTTATTGTAAATTGCCCTTTGATTAGGCCAAGATTAAATTGGTAGATTGCTGGGAGTGTGGCTCGAAGGGCCTATTCTACGCTGTATCTCAATCAATAAATAAAAAGATGTGCTGGCATTGGCGTGGGTCCAGAGGAGATTCTCCAGAATGATTCTGGAAATGATGGCTCTGGGCCTGTACTTGCTGGAGTTTAGAACAATGGAGAGGGATCTCAATGAAGCCTATTGGATATTGAAAGGCCTGGATAAAGTGGATGTGGAGAGGACGTTTCGTATGGTGGGGGAGTCCAAGACCAGACGGCACAGCTGTATAACAGAGGGACGTTCATTTGGAACAGAGACGAGGAGAAATTTCTTCAGCCAGAGGGTGGTGAATCTGTGGAATTCATTGCCACAGGTGGATGTAGAGGCCAAATCATTTGGTATATTTAAAGGAGAGGTTAATAGGTTCTTGATTAGTCAGGGTGTCAAAGGTTACAGGGAGAATGGGATTGAGAGGGATAATAATGAGAAAATGGCAGACCAGACCTGAAGGACTAAATGGCCTAATTTTACTCCTATGGCAGCTAACATGGCATGGCTTATGGCAGGAAAATCTATTGCGGGGCTGGGGAGAGGGGAGGAAAGGAACTGCTGATGGGTCAGGTTTAAGTTCTTAATGATGAGGTATTGCAGGCAGCGTCCACAATTAGTGAAAGGTTATAGCTGTGTGTGGACTACAGGCTTCCTTAGGTAATGAACATCCCTATGTATGAGCAACACACACAAAATGCTGGAGGATCTCAGCAGGCCAGGCGGTATCTATGGGAAAAGAGTATAGTTAACAGTTCGGGCTGAAACCCTTCCCCAAGACTGGAGAAAAAAGCTAAGGGGTAGATTTAAAAAGTGGGGGAAGGAGAGAGAGAAACACAAGGTGACAGGTGAAACCTGGAGGGTTAGGGATGAAGTAAAGAGCTGGGAAGTAAAGTGGTGAAAGAGACAGAAGGCCATGGAAGAAAGAAAAAGGGAGAGGAGCACCAGAGGGAGGCGATGGGTGAGCAAGGAGATAAGATGAGAGGGGGAAAGGGAATGGGAAATGGTAAAGGGGGTGGGGGCAATACCGGAAGTTTGAGAAGTCAATGTTCATGCCATCAAGTTGGAGGCTACCCAGATAGAATACAAGGTGTTGTTCCTCCAGCCTAAGTGTGACCTCATCAGGACATATCAGCATGGGAATGGGAAGTGGAATTAAAATGGGTGTCCCGCTTTTTCTGGCGGGTGAAGCGGTCTCCCAATCTCTGTCGGGTCTCACCAATATACAGAAGGCCACACCAGGAGCACCAAACACAGTATATGACCCCAACAGACTCAAAGGTGGTGTCACCTCTCCTGGAAGGACTGTTTAGGGCCCAGAACGGCAGTGAGAGAGGAAGTGCAGGGGCAGGTGAAGCACTTGTTCTGCTTGCAAGGATAAGTGCCAGGAGGGAGATTAGTGGGGAGGGATGAATGGACAAGGGAGTCGCATAGGGAGCGATCCCTGCAGAAAGAGAGAGGGGAGGGAAAGATGTGCTTGCTGTTTCGGAGAATTATGTGCTGGATGCAGAGGCTGGTGGGGTGGTAAGTGAGGCCAAGAGGACCCCTATCCCTGGTAGAGTGGCGGGAGGATGGGGTAAGAGCAGATGTGCATGAAATGGAAGAGATGCTGTTGAGGGCACCATTGATGGTAGAGGAAGGGAAGCCATTTTCTTTGAAAAAGGAAGCCATCTCTTTCGTTCTAGAATGTAAAGCCTCATCCTGAGAGCAGATGCAGCGGAAATGGAGGAATTAAGAGAAGGGGATGGCGTTTTTACAAGTAACACGGTGGTAAGAGGTATAGTCCAAGTGGCTGTGAGAGTCAGTAGGTTTATAATAGACATCAGTAGATAAGCTGCTAGAGACGGTGAGTTCGAGTATGGTGAGGGAGGTGTCGGAAATGGGCTAGGTAAATTTGAGGGCAGGATGGAAGTTGAAGGTAAAGCAAATTAAATCAACAAGTTCAGCATGGGTACAGGAAGCAGCACCAATGTATGGACTCCAACCTAAGTATGAAGTGTCACCCTATGTATGAACAAGCTTCCAAAGTATCAATATTGTCAATGCTGTGAACCTGCTTACTCTCTCTCTCCCTCCCTCCCTCCCTCCCCACTTTAGGAATCATTCTTTATCAGTATCATGTGCCTTTATGCCATTCACTACTATTCTGTGCAGACTTGGTCAGCATACTGAACAATTTTTGCACATTTTCTGACTTAACACACAATATTAATTTATGGTCTGTAACACAGTGAGAGATCTGGTGATTTTTCGATCCCCGGGTTCTTTTAGGAGTCCAAGAATGAGTGAAAACTTGCTGCTTCATGATCATTTAATTTAAAGTTTAAACAAAGAAACAAATACAGGGGATATGAAACTAAAGAAAAGAACAAGAAACAAGAACAAGATAGTGATTTTTGCAGAGGCCAACACTTTTGTACTTGAGCAAAGGCAAATTCCTGAGATGAAGAAGAACCTATTAAAAGACACATAGTCACAGCACGTGTCATATGTTAACACTTGGGCAATGAAAAACGAAACAGTGATACTGTAAACCATCATGTAACTGCTAAACTGCTTTTCCGTCAGTAGGTGGAGACCAACACCACACATTGTCAGATTATACAAGTTAAAAAATACAAATCGTGTGTTAGTAAAATCTACAATTTTTGTTTAGCTAAAAACCGTGTTAAAACATAAAAAAAACAACCAATTCAAACAGGAGCAGCCTGTAGTGTTTAAAATAATACTACTCATAGAACATTACAGCACAGTACAAGCCCTTTGGCCCACATATTGTGCAGAGCTTTTAACCTAGTCCACTATCAATCTAACCAGTCCTTCCCTCATAAACCCCCATTTTTCTACCATTAATGTACCTACCTAAGAGATTCTTAAATTTCTCTATTGTACCTGCCTCCACCACCACCCATAAGACCAAAAGATACAGGAGCAGAATTAGGCCATTTGGCCCATTGAGTCTACTCCGCCATTTTATCATGGCTGATCCAATTTTCCTCCCAGGCCCAATCTCCTGTCTTCTCCCCGTCTTCCTTCACGCCCTGACCAATCAAAATCTATGAACCTCTCCCTTAAATATACATAAAGACTTAGTCTCTACAGCTGCCTGTGGCAATGAATTCCACAGATTCACCACTCCAGCTAAAGAAATTCCTCCTCATCTCTGTTCTAAAAGTCTCCACGTCCACTCTATCAAAGCCTTTCCCTGTTTGATAGATTTCAATGAGGTCACCCCTCATTCTTCTGAATTCCAATGAATAGGGGCCCAGAGCCAGCAAACGCTATCCATATGACAAGCCTATGTCATCTCTTTCTAATGATCTGATTTCTTTTTTTTTAAACCAACAGAGCAATGCCACCTCTCTGCTTTCCAGCCTGTCCTTTTGATACGATGTGAAACATTGGACATTAAGCTCCCAGCTATAATCTTCTTTTAGCCTGCAACATCAAACATGTCTATCTGTAGCTGTTCATCTACTTTCACACTTTTCAATTTTGTCTGCCTTTTACATTGCAACTCATCCTGTTGACTGCAATTTTGCCCCATCACCATCAGCCCCTTCTTGCTAAGAGTCTAACATTGCCTCTGTTTGTAAACCAAACACCTTACCTTCAGTACTACCACTACAGTTCCCATCCCCCTGCCAAATAAGTTTAAACCACCCGAACAACTCGAGCCAACCTACCCGCTAGTGTTCAGGTGTACCCAGTCCCTTATCTGCAGATCATACCTTCCCCAGAAGAGATCCCAATTATCCAAAAATCTTAACCCCTGTCTCCAGCCATGCATTCACCTGGCAAACCATCCTATTCTTATATAGAAACATAGAAAATTCGGCCCTTCGAGCCTGCACCGCCATTTATTATGATCATGGCTGATCATCCAACTCAGAACCTTGCACCAGCCTTCCCTCCATTCCCCCTGATCCCCATAGCCACAAGGGCCATATCTAACTCCCGCTTAAATATAGCCAATGAACCGGCCTCAACTGTTTCCTGTGGCAGAGAATTCCACAGATTCACCACTCTCTGTGTGAAGAAGTTTTTCCTAATCTCAGTCCTAAAAGGCTTCCCCTTATCCTCAAACTGTGACCCCTTGTTCTGGACTTCCCCAACATCGGGAACAATCTTCCTGCAACTAGCCTGTCCAATCCCTTTAGGATTTTATACGTTTCAATCAGATCCCCCCTCAATCTTCTAAATTCCAACGAGTACAAGCCTAGTTCATCCAGTCTTTCTTCATATGAAAGTCCTGCCATCCCAGGAATCAATCTGGTGAACCTTCTTTGTAGTCCCTCTATGGCAAGGATGTCTTTCCTCAGATTAGGGGACCAAAACTGCACACAATACTCCAGGTGTGGTCTCACCAAGGCCTTGTACAACTGCAGTAGTACCTCCCTGCTCCTGTACTCAAATCCTCTCGCTATAAATGCCAGCATACCATTCGCCTTTTTCACCGCCTGCTGTACCTGCATGCCCACTTTCAATGACTGGTGTATAATGACACCCAGGTCTCGTTGCACCTCCCCTTTTCCTAATCGGCCACCATTCAGATAATAATCTGTTTTCCTATTTTTGCCACCAAAGTGGATAACTTCACATTTATCCACATTAAATTGCATCTGCCATGAATTTGCCCCCTCACCCAACCTATCCAAGTCACCCTGCATCCTCTTAGCATCCTCCTCACAGCTAACACTGCCGCCCAGCTTCGTGTCATCCGCAAACTTGGAGATGCTGCATTTAATTCCCTCATCCAAGTCATTAATATATATTGTAAACAACTGGGGTCCCAGCACTGAGCCTTGCGGTACCCCACTAGTCACTGCCTGCCATTCTGAAAAGGTCCCATTTATTCCCACTCTTTGCTTCCTGTCTGCTAACCAATTCTCTATCCACATCAATACCTTACCCCCAATACCGTGTGCTTTAAGTTTGCACACTAATCTCCTGTGTGGGACCTTGTCAAAAGCCTTCTGAAAATCCAAATATACCACATCCACTGGTTCTCCCCTATCCACTCTACTAGTTACATCCTCAAAAAATTCTATGAGATTCATCAGACATGATTTTCCTTTCACAAATCCATGCTGACTTTGTCCGATGATTTCACCGCTTTCCAAATGTGCTGTTATCACATCTTTGATAACTGACTCCAGCAGTTTCCCCACCACCGACGTTAGGCTAACCGGTCTATAATTCCCCGGTTTCTCTCTCCCTCCTTTTTTAAAAAGTGGGGTTACATTAGCCACCCTCCAATCCTCAGGAACTAGTCCAGAATCTAACGAGTTTTGAAAAATTATCACTAATGCATCCACTATTTCTTGGGCTACTTCCTTAAGCACTCTGGGATGCAGACCATCTGGGCCTGGGGATTTATCTGCCTTTAATCCCTTCAATTTACCTAACACCACTTCCCTACTAACATGTATTTTGCTCAGTTCCTCCATCTCACTGGACCCTCTGTCCCCTACTATTTCTGGAAGATTATTTATGTCCTCCTTAGTGAAGACAGAACCAAAGTAATTATTCAATTGGTCTGCCATGTCCTTGCTCCCCATAATCAATTCACCTGTTTCTGTCTGTAGGGGACCTACATTTGTCTTTACCAGTCTTTTCCTTTTTACATATCTATAAAAGCTTTTACAGTCAGTTTTTATGTTCCCTGCCAGTTTTCTCTCATAATCTTTTTTCCCCTTCCTAATTAAGCCCTTTGTCCTCCTCTGCTGAACTCTGAATTTCTCCCAGTCCTCAGGTGAGCCACTTTTTCTGGCTAATTTGTATGCTTCTTCTTTGGAATTGATACTATCCCTAATTTCTCTTGTCAGCCACAGGTGCACTACCTTCCTTGATTTATTCTTTTGCCAAACTGGGATGAACAATTGTTGTAGTTCATCCATGCAATCTTTAAATGCTTGCGATTGCATATCCACCGTCAATCCTTTAAGTGTCATTTGCCAGTCTATCTTAGCTAATTCACGTCTCATACCTTCAAAGTTACCCCTCTTTAAGTTCAGAACCTTTGTTTCTGAATTAACTATGTCACTCTCCATCTTAATGAAGAATTCCACCATATTATGATCACTCTTACCCAAGGGGTCTCTCACGACAAGATTGCTAATTAACCCTTCCTCATTGCTCAAAACCCAGTCTAAAATAGCCTGCTCTCTAGTTGGTTCCTCGACATGTTGGTTCAAAAAACCATCCCGCATACATTCCAAGAAATCCTCTTCCTCAGCACCTTTACCAATTTGGTTCACCCAATCTACATGTAGTTTGAAGTCACCCATTATAACTGCTGTTCCTTTATTGCACACATTCCTAATTTCCTGTTTAATACCATCTCCGACCTCACTACTACTGTTAGGTGGCCTGTACACAACTCCCACCAGTGTTTTCTGCCCCTTAGTGTTATGCAGCTCTACCCGTATCGATTCCATATCTTCCCGGCTTATGTCCTTCCTTTCTATTGCGTTAATCTCATCATTAACCAGCAACGCCACCCCACCTCCTTTTCTTTCATGTCTATCCCTCCTGAATATTGAATATCCCTGAACGTTGAGCTCCCATCCTTGGTCACCCTGGAGCCATGTCTCTGTGATCCCAACCATATCATAATCATTAATAACAATCTGCACTTTCAATTCATCCACCTTGTTACAAATGCTCCTTGCATTGACACACAAAGCCTTCAGGCGCTCTTTTACAACTCTCTTAGCCCTTATACAATTATGTTGAAAAGTGGCCCTTTTTAATGCTTGCCCTGGATTTGTCGGCCTGCCACTTTTACTCTTCTCCTCTCATTTTACACCCCTCTGTCTCTCTGCACTGGTTCCCATCCCCCTGTTGTGAACTAACCTCCTCTCGCCTAGCCTCTTTAATTTGCTTCCCAGCCCCCAACCATTCTAGTTTAAAGTCACCTCAGTAGCCCTCACTGGCACATCACACAGGCAGCATTTCAGAGATTACTACCCTGGAGGTCCTGTTTCTCAGCTTGCTCCCTAGCTCTCTAAAATCTCTTTTCAGGACCTCCTCACCTTGTCTATGTCATTGGTGCCAACATGCACCAAGACTTCTGACTGCTCACCCTCACCCATGAGAACGCCATGGACCTGATCCAAGACATCCCTGATCCTGGCACCGGGAGGCAAGATATCATGTCCACAGAACCTCATCTCTGTTCCTCTAACTATGGAATCTCCTGTCAACACTGCACTCCTGTTCACCTCTCTGCTCTTCTGAGCCACAGCACCAGACTCAGTGCCAGCGACCCGGTCACTGTGGCTACTCCCCGGTAGGTCGTACCCCTCAATAGTATCTAAAGTTTGAGGGAACGGCTACAGGTGTACTCGGCACTGGCTGTGCATCTCCCATCCTTCTCCTGACAGTCACCCAGTTACCCGTCTCCAGCAACCTAGGGATGGCTACCTCCCTGTAGCTTCTATCATCTCATTCTCCATACAAGTCCAATGTCATCGAGCTGCAGTTCCAGTTCCTACATCCATTCTCTCAGGAGCTGCAGCTTGGTGCACTTGGTGCAGATGTGTTTATCTGGGAGATCTCCAGTCTCCCAGACTTCCCACATCCCACGCAGAGTACAAAATACTGCATCTGGAGCCATTCTCATTAAACTACTTATATCCTAATGGACGAGGAATGAACAAATAAGAACAGAGAGCAACTCACAAGACAATCTACCTCACCCAAGCCTAATGAGCCAAAGCCACTCTAAAGACTGGCACACTCCTAAAGAGTGAACGCTCCACTTGCACTTGAATTATTTTTCTTGGGCCTTTCTAATGAATCCTTCTTGCTGATTGGTCACACCTCAGCTCAGAGAAACTACCGTGAACCTCACTGCCTTTAAAATCTCCATCGCTGTCCTGATTAAAAGGTAGCTCTTTCTATGCACCCCTGAACTCAGAGAAAAATCAGTGCAAAGCTCTGCTTCTTTAAATCTTGAACAGGGACCTGACTGAAAGGTAGCTCTTTTTACGCACTCCTGATGTGGACTGCCCTACTCACCCATGGCAGCTTGTTCCATACACCCACCATTTTCTGTATTAAAAACCCTATCTCTGACATCACATTCCTTTACATTTCTCTTCTTGGAATTGGAATATAAACTGATCTTTTCCACTCTGAAGCCCATCGTTGGGTTTTCCAGATCTGCTGGCAAATTGCATGCAACACTTTTATAGCATCACCTTTTAAAGTTTTAAACAATTCAGCTGGAATCCTGTCACATCCTGCAGCCTTATTATTGACAATGTTTTCTATCGCCCATTCGACTTCACTTTCCAGAATATCCGGCCCCAGGGAGGCAAGATATCACGCCCACAGAACCTCGTCTCCGATCGATGAGGGAGTCATTGCAGGTGTCTTCACTGTTGGGATCGTTCCTGTGCAATTCTTCTGTGTATTCCTGCCATCTCTTTTTGATGTTGTCTGTTTCTGTAAGGTCCTTCCCTTCTTTGTCTTTAACTATAGTCATTTTTGCATGAAATGTTCCTATGATTTCTCTAATCCTCTTGAATAGATCTCTTGTTTTTCCAGTTCTGTTGGCTTCTTCAGCTTCTTTGCATTAATCCTTTAAGTAAGTTTCCTCATCTTTCCTTGCTATCTTCCTGAAATCTGCATTCAGTCAGAGGTATTTGTTTCAATCTCCATTGGCCTTCACTTCTCTTCGCTGCTCAGCCATTTGTAGAGCCTCCGCAGAAAGCCATTTTGCTTTACTGATCTTCTTTTTGTTTGCAATATTTTTTGTTGGCACCTCTTGTATGATGCTCCTTACTTCTATCCATAGATCTTCTGGCTCTCTCTCTGCCAGGTTTAATCCACTGAATCTGTTTTTCACCTCCACAGCGTATTCTTGAGGGATGCTATCACATCAAACTTTGCTGGTTAGTTCTCCTGATGCTCTTCAGTTTTATTCTGAACATTGCAACAAGCAGCTCATGGTCTGAGCCACAATCTGCTCCTGGTCTTGTTTTAACTGACTGTATAGAACTCTTCCATCTCTGATTGCAAAGTATATAGTCAATCTGGTTTCAATGTTGACCGTCTGGTGATGTCCATGTATAGAGCTGCCTCTTAGGATGTTGGAAGAGGGTATTTGCTATCACCAGAGAGTTAATTAGGCAAAATTCTACCAGTTGATGTCCTGCTTCATTCCGTACTCCAAGTCCAAAGTTGACCGTTATTCCAGGTGTTCCGTGATTTCCAACTTTGGCATTCCAGTCTCCAATGACAAATACAACATCCTTTTTTGGTGTCATATCCAGGAAGTGCTGCAATTCTTCAAAAAGAAAACACAACTGGATAATTCCATCCTCTTTGGCTTCTGTGGTTGGAGCATAAACTTGGACCACTGTAATGTTGAAAGGCTTGCCGTGAAGTCGTATTGCCATCACTCTATCATTTTTGGGGTTGTACCAATCACTGATTTTGATTCTTTTTTTTTTGACAATTAAAGCCACTCCATTCTTTCTGCAGGTTTCCTGCCCACAGCAGAAGAAATTGTCTGATGTAAAATGACCCATTTCAGTGTACTTTAGTTCGCAAATTCCCAATATGTCAAAGTTTAGTCTCGCCATCTCATTTTTGACCACATCTAGTTTACCCTGATACATGGATCTTACATTCCAGGTTCCCATGGTGTAGCAACTTTTACAACATCAGACCTTCTTTCCATTTCCATTTCCAGGCACATCAGCAGTTGGACATCCTTTCGGCTTTAATCCAACCAGGTCATTACAACTTATACTTGTCCTCCATTCCTCCGCATTAGCACGTTGGGTACCTTCAGACCTGTGGGGCTCATCTTCCAGTGTCATTCTCATATATCTCTGGTTGGGTTGCCATTTCCTTCTCCAGTGCACCATATTTAGTCTGACCTCTCCGCCATGACCTGTCCATCTTGAGTAGCTCTACATGGTACAGTTCATAGCATCACTCAACACAAAGTAACAGTCCATGAGATCAGTTTCCCAATCCCAAGAAGGGAAATGTAAAGGAATGTTCAAATTACTGAACAATTTCACACACTATCAAGATAATGCTAAAGATCATGCAAGCAAGACTCCAGCAATATATGGAATGAGAACTGCCAGACATACACGCTGGTTTTAGAAGAGGCAGAGGCCCCAGACAGCAAATTGCTGACCTACTCTGAATAATGAAGAAATCAAGGGAATTTCAGACAGTGGTGAGGGGGTGTACAGGAGTGAGATGGATCAGCTGATTGAGTAGAGTCACAGCAACAACCTTGCACTCAGTATCAGTAGGACCAAGGAGAAGATTGTGGACTTCAGGAAGGGGAAGTCAAGGGAATACACACCAGTCCTCATCGAGGGATCAGTAGTGGAAAGGGTGAGCAGCTTCAAGTTCCTAGATGTCAACATCGCTGAAGATTTATCCTGGGTCCACCACAGTGATGCAATTACAAAGAGGGCATAACAGCAGCTACATTTCATCAGGAGTTTGAGGAGACACTCACATACTTCTAAAGATGTACCACAGAGAACATTCTAACTGGTCGTATCACCATCTGCTATAGAGGGACCACTGCACAGGATCAAAATAAGCTGCAGAGAGTTGTAAACTCAGCTAGCTCCATCACGGGCACTAGACTCCCAGCATCCAGGACACCTTCAAAAGGCACTCCTTCAAAAAGGCGGCGTCCATCTCTAAGGACCCCCATCACCCAGGACATGCCCTCTTCTCATTGCTACCATCAGGGAGGAGATACAAGAACCTGAAGAGAGACACTCAACATTTCAAGAACATTTTCTTCCCCTTTGCCATCAGATTTTTGAATGGACTTTGAACCCATGAACACTTCCTCTATATTTTTGCTTAACTTAATTTATTTTTATACACATTTCCTATTGCAGTTTATAGCTTTTTTTATTATGTATTGCAATGAAGCAACAAATTTCACAACATATGCCAGTGATATTAAACCTGATTCTGGGGGCTTTTAACACATTGTCCTTCATAAATCAGAGTACTGAATACAGGAGTTGAGATATTGTATTGAAGTTGTACAAGATGTTGGTGAGGCCTAATTTGGAGTATTGTATGCAGTTTTTAGATTAGATTCAACTTTATTGTCATTGTAGAGAGTACAGATATAAAGCCAATGAAATGCAGTTAGCATCTGACCAGAAATGCAAAGAATAGTGTTATTTACAAAATAACTGTGAATAAAAAGTAAGTGCTACAGCACACAAATATAAAAGTACTGAGACAGTACAATATGGGTGCAATACTGCTTAGCGAGGTGACGTGAGGTTCAGCAGGGTCACCGCCTCAGAGAAGAAGCTCTTCCTGTGCCTGCTGGTGCAGGAGTGGAGGCTCCTGTAGCGCCTACCGCATGGGAGGAGAGTAGAAAGTCCATGGTTAGGGTGAGATGCATCGTTGATAATGCTTTTCGCCCTGCTCAGGCAGTGTTTATGGTAGATGTTCTCAATGGCGGGCAATTGGGTGCCGATAATCCGCTGGGCAGCTTTCACCACACGTTGGGAGTGCTTTGCAGTCTGATACAGGACAATTGCCATACTACACTGAGATGCAGTTGGTGAGTATGCTCTCAATGGTACAGCGGTAAAAGTCCATCAGTATCCTGGGACAGAGGTGAGCTTTCTCGATGCTCCGTAGGAAATACAGCTACTTACAGGAAAGATGTCAATAAGACAAAAGTGCAAAAAAAATTTACGAGGATGTTGCCAGGACCTGAGTTCCTTAGTAATACGGAAAGGTTGAACAGGCTTGGACTTTATTCCAGGTCTAGGAGAATGAGGGGAGAGTGATAGAAATATACAAAATTATGAGAGATATTGATAGGTTAAATGCAAGCAGGTGAGACTAGAACTAGAAGTCATCGGTTTAGGGTGACAGGTGAATTATTTAAGAACTTCTTCACTCAAAGAGTAGTGAGAGTGTGGAAAGAGATGCCAGCAGAAGTGGTGGATGTCAGTTTGATTGCACCATTGAAGTTTGGATAGGTGCATGGCTGGGAGGGGTACGGAGAGCTACGGTCCATGTGCCGGTCAGTAAATCCAGGCAGGTTAATAGTTCAGCACGGACATGGGCCAAGGGCTATAGTGTTCTATGACTATTAACTTGGTGTGTTTCACCAGCACACCTGCGTCCAGCACAGTTTGTCGTGGTCACGGACATCCAATGAAAGCACAGATCAGGAAATGTTATGAGGAGCGATGTAAAAGAGCACTAAAGGGGCTGATGCGCCCTCCTCTCACTAACCTGCCTGCACGCCCTGGTCGACCAGACGAGTAACCTTCTTGGAGAGGAGCCGGCGAGAGGGTCTGTGGGGCAGCCAAGCTGACCCTCTGCGTCCGGCCACTGAGTCAGAAGTGCTAGAGGATACAGTAAGAGCCTGCGGGGCGGAGACCTGCAGAGGAAGCACTGAATATCACCCATACAATCACACGCACGCAGGGAGAGCGAGATCAGAAACAGGACACGGAATGGAGAACAGCACGGGTGACCGCAGGAGCCCATCCCCAGTGTTAGATCTGACTGTTTAAACAATTAATTGTCTGCCTCTATTTTATAGAATTACAAGTAACAGCCTAGTATACTTCCTGTGGGAGGGGGATGGGAAGGGCACAGCACGAGGGGGTGTGGAAGAAGGTGATACACTCACCTTGCGAGTACCAGGAGCCCCAGGGCATCGAGTCTCTCCCTTCCTCGGCCGCTCCCGTCGCGGAGCTGAGCGCTCCCTCTGCCGCTGGATGGTGCCGTAGAGACCGTTGAGTGGCAGCACACGCTCGGGCCCGAATGCCCTGACCAGGCGGGCGGTGTCGATGGTCGAAGCTGCACTGCTGGAGTCCGATGGGCCGCTGGTGGCTGATTCGGTGGATGGGACCCTGGGTGATGAGCTGCCGGGGTCGTGCAGGAATCGGACACTGTCAGCCATCGAAGTGATGCTAGGAGAGCGTGGGCGGCCAGCAGCCAGAGAACAGGGATCCCGCAGGAGCTGCGCCAGGCGATCGAGCCTCTGCAGCAGGGACAACTCGCTGGCTGTGCTCGAGTTCAGGCTCCAGTGCCTCTGCTGCCGCTCCTGGAAGTGCTCCCACAGCTCATCCAGAGCGCTGCCCCGGGGCCGATCCACAGGTACTGGCTGCTCCCAAGCACTCTTCACCGCTGCCTTTGCCCGCTCCTTGTACGAGAACCCGGACTGCCCCTCCAGGGGGCAGGGTCCAAACCAGGCCTCTCGTTTGGTATGCTGGAGTGGGGCGTGTCGGCTGCCTGCCATTTGCTGCCTCTCCTTAGGGTGGCGGCTCGCCCTGTACTGGGTACCCTCATCTTCTGGCCCATGCCTTGGTGAGCTCTCCAAGCCCCCTGCTCGCTGGGTGTGCAGGTTCCGGTGAGATCTGGGATCTGTGAGGGCACAACAAGTGGTGTAAAGTGGAGGTTCAAGGATGCACTCCAATCCCCTTCTCCTGACATTTCAACCGCCCCCCCCCAACGTTATTTCCACCACCCATCGCTGTCCCTGCCCCCACTTACCGAACTTAAGCACTGCTCTCCTCACCCTTCCTGCCCTTCTTCACCCACAACCCTGCTGTTGTACACAGGCTCCCAGTTACACACCTCAGTTCATATCTCTTCCCTTCCCGATGACCACCTCCCACCTAACCACCCACAACTGGGTCCGTGTGTCACTACCTGCCCAAGCTCTCCACCCCCCCCTCCCACCAACAGACCTTGAACTCTGGTTTAGGAAGCTCTGGAATTCCCTCCCTAAGCTTCTCTGTCCTCTTTTAAAAGTTGCACCTTTGAGCAAGCTTTCAGCTGTATTGGTGTCTCTGAGACTTATCGTCAAACTGTGTTTGATATTCTGATCCTTGGGGGGCACCTCTCTGCGGTCACAGGAATCAGCAAGACATGGTGCATCCGAGCCAAATTATCCTCACTCCTGGCTCACCCCATGGGCCTGAACAACTTCCCACCTCAAAAAAAACATACTTCACTTTTCAAAAACATAGAACAAAGATGTAGCTTCATTACACTATTCGTTGCTCTAGCCTTCCCAGTAAATCAGTCCTCAGAAACTCAAATCATCAACACAAGAGTTTCTGCAGATGTTCAAAATCTAGAGTAACACACACAAAATGCTGGAGGAACTCAGCAGGTCAGGCAGTGTAAAGATTGACGTTTCAGGCCAAAACCCTTCATTCAAGATTACTTAATGTTGTTTCCTGCACACGTGTAAAGGAGAATGAAATATCTGAGACTCCAGATCTGATGCAGCACAAAAAAAAATCACAATAAGATAAATAATTTTAAAAAACAATAAATAAATACAGAAGACGGCTTAGTTTAGGGGAGCTTCAGCTGAAATCCTTGTCTAGGAACTTTGAAACACTATCAAAGAACTTAAAACCAGCACCATTATTGGGAGTTAAATAAGTGCATTGCCATTCTCAGGACTGGATCAAATTATGTCCCAGTGGCAGGTTTCAGCCCAAAACATTGACTGTTATTCCTCTCCATACATTCTGCCTGACCTGCCGAGTTCCTCCAGCATTTTGTGTGTACGCTCTGAATTTCCAGCATCTGCAGAATCTCGTGTGTTTATTATCAGATCTGTCCAAATTGAGGTGCCTGCCCTTCCCACATGCTCACCTCTTTCCTCCTTGCTCCTGGTCTCCTTTGAGGCTATAGTCTTCCTACCGTTCCAGTGCTCTGTTCCTTTGCCAAGTGCTCTGTGGCTTCCTGATGTTGGTAGTACTTGGGACTGGGGGCCTGGGGGAGGTACATTATTTAAATCTAGGGGATAAAAGAGAGCCCAGGTCAAAAACCCACAATGCCAGAACCTGCAGGGAGATAGTAAAAGTTTGAGAATGACCTGTTTGGGAGATTTCACCACTGTTCTTGGAATCCATCAGGCCAATCCTATGCCTTGCTCCAGAGCTGGGCACGTAGAACAGCTTGGAGCTGCCTGCGGGTTTGTAAGGCAACATCAGGGGAACATCTGTGAGCAAGATAAGACGTTGTTCAGATTCTGAGTAATTTATCACAAGTACATCAAAACATACAGTGAAATGCACTATTTGCATTAACAACCAACTCAACCAAAGGTGTGCTGGGGGCAGCCTGCAGGTTTCTGCCACAATGTTAATAGAACAGCCTGCAGGTGTTGGCACCAAAACAAAGCAAGATAGCAACAGGGAGACATACACACACACTTAACCCCAGGACAAACCACCTCTTGGTCTCCAGTCTTTGGATCCACACTCTCAGATATTAGGACTCCAACCTTCAGTCTCCGGCCCGAACACACAGACTAGCAACACTGGGCCTCTGTCCTCTGGACAAGACGACCCAGGGGTTTCAACTTTCGAACCTCTGCCTCTGGACTCACTGACCTGGGATGTCACTGGCTTTTGTGACTCCCATCTGGGAAACAGCTATGGGAAACGATGAAGGGAGGGGGCCCATTACGGGAAGATCAAGAAATTGATGCTCGTGCCATCATACTGGAGGCTACCCAGATGGAATATGAGGTATCGCTCCTCCAGTCTGAGTGTGGCCTCATCGCGACAGTAAAGGAGTCCATGGACTGACATGGCAGAATGGAAATGGGAAGTAGAAGTAAAATGGGCGGCTACATGGAGATTCCGCATTCTCTGGCTCAGTGAAGCCCTCCTCTAATCTACGCTAGGTCTTACCCATATACAGGAGGCCACACCGGGAACACCAGTTACAGTAGATGCCCCCAACAGACTCTCAAGTGAAGTGTCGCCTCACCTGGAAGGACTGTTGAGGGCCCTGAATGGTAGTGAAGGAGGAAATGTAGGGGCAGGTATAGCACTTGTTCCGCTTGCAAGAGTAAGTGCCAGGAGGGAGATCAGTGGGGAGATACGAGTGAACAAGGGAGTCAGCTATGGAGCGATCCCTGTGGAAAGCAGAAGGTTGGGGGGGGGGGGAGGAGGGAAAGATGTGCTTGGTGGCGGGATTCCGTTGGAGATGGCATAAGCTACAGAGAATTATGTGCTGAACGCAGAGGTGGAATGGTAAACAAGAACAAGAGGACCCCTATCCCTGGTGGGGTGGTGAGAGGATGGGCAGACATGCTCGAATTACAAGTGATTCAGGTAAAGGCAGTGTAGACGGTGGAGGAAGGGAAGTTGTTTTCTTTGAAGGAGAAGGACATCTCAGTAGTTCTGGAATGAAAAACCTCATCCTGAGAGCAGATGTGGTGGAGGCAGGAGAACTGAGAAAAGGGGATAGCATTTTTACAAATGACAGGGTGAAAAGAGATAGTCCAGGTAGCTGTAAGAATCAATGGGTTTATAAAAAATATTAGTAGATAGACTGTCTCCACAGATGGAGACAGAGAGATTGAGGGAGGGAGATGTCAGAAATGGACAAAATAAATTCAGGGACAAGGCGGAAGCTGGAGGCAAAGTTGATGAAGCCAACGAGTTCAGCATGCTGCAGGAAGCAGCACCAATGGAGTCATCGATGTAGCATAGGAAGAGTTGGGGAGCGACACAGGTGTAGGCTTGGAACATGGACTGTTCCACATAGCACTGGTTTGAAGGAAGTGGGAAGAGCTGAAGGAGGAATTATTAAGGGTGAGGACCAGTTCTGCCATTTGGAGGAGAGTGGTGGTGAGGGGAACTGGTTGGGTCTGTTGTCCAGAAGAAGCAGAGAGCTTTAACGTATGAGGAACATTTGATGGCTCTGGTTCATTCATTTTTGATCAGTATGGGCATCAAAAGCTTACCAAGGTACAAAAAGTACAAAGGTCTACCAACCTTACCCCCAACCCCCGCCCAACCTCCCTACCCCCAGCCTCACCCTCACCCACCAATCAGCCCACCGCTGGTCTGGAGATTTCTATTCTCTGTCCACTTTCCAGCCACCAGCAGTGTCCCATTGTCCCATGTGCACCAGAGGATGCAGAACACTTCCATATGATGCCACAAACATTGTGATGTCTGCACAAGGGATGCATTGTTCCAGTAACCCAACAGAAAAATCAGTCCATCCTCCCATTACTACCAATCTGAGGACCACAAAAATACATCAGGCACATCGAACGGACCAGACTACAAGATAGTATACACGAGCCTTTCTAAGGCATTGCGGCATAGGAGCAGAGTTAGGCCATTCAGCCCATCAAGTCCGTCCTTCCATACAATCATGGCTGGTTTATTTTCCCTCTCAACCCCATGCTTCTACCATCTCCCTGTAAACTTTGACCCTCTGGCTAATTAAGAACCTATCAAACTCCACTTTAAATATAACTAATAATTTGTCCTCCTCAGCCACCTTCTGGCTAAAGAAGTTCTGCCTCATCTCTGTTCTGAAGGGATGTCATTATTTTCTGAGACTGTGACCTATGCTCCTTGACTCCCACACTATAGGAAACATCCTCTCTAAAGGTTCAAAGGTCCAAAGGTTCATTTTATTATTAAAGTATGTACGCAGAATACAACTCTGAGAATTGTCTTCTCCAGATAGCCAGAAAATACAGAAAAGCAATGGTGGTTGTGAGGACCCCCTCCTGCACAAAAAAGAAAAAGAAACAAAACTCAAACCCCAAACCACCCAACCTCTCCCTCACACAAAAACCAACAGATCACCCACCCAGACCCAGACACGGCAGGTAAAACATCAAACTCCCAACCCCCCAGCTGTCCCTCACACAAAAACTAACAGATCACCCACCCAGACTTAGCAGCTACATCATCAAACCCCAAACCCCACCCCTCACCCAATAAAGTACATATCACCCACCTGCCAGTCAGCAACAAAAAAGGAAACTGAAACACTGAAGGAAACCACAGTCCACACCAGTAATCATGTCTTGGAATTTCTATCGTCAGCATCAAGAGCAACAGCTCAAACTCCGTCCTTCTGTGGGGCCTTCATCTACCCCCATTGGAAATGACCTCCAGCCCAAATCCAATACATATATTAGCCTTCCACCGACTCAACCTGTAAAGTAACCTTCAGGAAATCCTGCTCCAGGATTCCCAAGTCCCTTTGCACCTCTGACTTCTGAATTTTCTCCCCATTTTAGAGAATAGTCCACATCTTTATTCCATCTACCAAAGGACACAACCAAACACAACCCAATTCTCATAAGTTCTTCTGCAAACTCCCGACTTCCTCGATACTTCCTGCCCCTCCACCTATCTTTGTATCATCTGCAAGCTTGGCCACAAAGTCACCAATTCCATCATCCAGATCACTGACATAATACATGAAAAGAAGCGGTCCCAACACCACCCCTGCAGAACACCACTGGTCACCAGCAGCAAGCAGAAAAAGGCTCCCTTTATTCCCAATCTTTACCTCCTGCCAGTCAGCCAACCTTCTATCCATGCTATAAACATGAGAGATTCTGCAGCTGCTGGAAATCCCAAGTAGCACACAAAATGCTGGAGGAACTCAGCCAGCCAGGCAGCACCTATGGAGGGGAATAAATAGTCGACATTTTGGGCCAAGATACTTCATTACAACCTGACTTGCAGAGTTCATCCAGCATTTTGTGTGATGCTTTGTCCATGTTTCTCCCCCAACTTTTCTCCCCCCAACCTTTCTCGGGTACTCACCTATGGTCAAGCCATGGCCAGAGACATCAGTGGTTCCCCCAGTCACCGGAGCCGGTATGGATGGTGTTCCCTCACTCGAAACTCCCACGTCCTGGCTTGCCGCCTGGCTGAGCATAGATCGTGCTGGGGGGGTGAAAGCCAGTCCAGACGTTTGAGTGGACACGTCCACCTTGCTGCTGCCCTGTACTGTGAGAGTCCTCATTTCCGGACTGACCTGGTCCAGTGGTTGCTCGGTGCCAGGGAACATGGCTCCTGGGGAGTGGTCGGGCAAGGATGGGAAGGTAGGGCAAATGGCAGGCATGGGCATGGGCAATGGTGGATAGGGTGGGCTGGGGCTGGCTGTTCCAGGGATGGAGTGCTCAGCTGATGGAGACGGCTGCGTTCCTGACAGGAGAAGCGGCTTGCCTGAGGGAGAAAGGGGGCTCCTGGTGCGGTTAGGAGACAGGGTCACCCTGATGTGGGACATCACAGTCCTGGTGGGAGAGCGGAGAGGGGCTGAGATGGAGTCACCATCCTTGAGCCCCTCGGCTGCCTCTGCTATGTCCTGTCTCACTGTAATGGGCTTGGCAATGAGCCTGTCCTCCTGTGGGAATTGACCCTCCTCATTATCGACCGTTGACTCCGAGCACTGAGCTGGCTCTATGGCCGAGACCTTGGCTTCAGGGAGGTGGGCAGGGGGCTGCTCGTGGTCAGATGGAGCCATAAGGAGGGACGCCGAAAGCGAGGGGCTTGAGGAAGGGGTCTTCCTGCGGGAACAGATAGTGATGGCAGCAATGGGAGTTGGGGGAGACCCTGCACCGAAGGTCCCCAGGAGCTTGTCCATGTTCCACTGCTTGTCCAATGGGCCCCAGTCCTGGGTGTGGATTTGTGATCTTGTGCTGCTGAGGGGCAGGCAGGTGGGGAGGGAACAGGCAGGCCAGCCTGGGTCCAACGCCAGTGATGAATCCTTAGCCTTCACTGACCACGTACACTGCAAGAGACACACGTCACTTTGTCTGGTACCCAAGTCACCAACCCCACCTTTCAGACTCAGAATGACATAGCATGGAAACAGGCCCTTCAGCCCTTCGAGGATGTGCCTGCCACCAAACTTACATGTACACAATGCCTTCTCTACTAGTTTATTCTTCTCACCAGGATGTTACTGGACGAGAGATCCGTAGTTACAAGGTGAGGCTGCATCCATTTTATCTATCTATCTATTTACCTAGAGCTGGGGTGGGGTGGGGGGTCCCAACCTGGGGCCCATGGACCCCTTGCTTATTGGTATTGGTCCATGGCATAACAAAGGTTGAGAACCCTTGATTTAGAAGTACAGCTAGGAATAGCCCTTCCAGCCCAACAAGCTGCATCGCTCAGCAACCCAGCTACTTATCTCCAGCCTAATCACAGGACTATGACAATGACCGATTAACCTACTAACTGGTACATCTATGGACTGTGGGAGGAAACCGGAACACCCGGATGCAACCCACGCACACATGGGGAGAATATATAAAATTTCCTACAGACAGCACCGGAACTGAAATCCAAATTTTGACAACTGCAGATGATGTATCAGTACCTTTCCCGTTGGGCATCTCCTCTGTAGGCTTCTTCATTCCGACCCATTGCTAGTAGAGAGTGGTCCCAGGTCACTTCTTGGTTTCTTTTCCCCTGCCCATACCCCCTGGAGTTAACAGTGGCACATTGAGACAGCATTCTCAGCTGTCATTTTATCTCCAGAATAAACCCATCACACACCTCACCAAGGACCATAATCCTGATGAAGGCTCTCAGGCTGAAACTTTGACTATTTATTCCCTTCCACAGATACTGCCTGACTTGCTGAGTTCCAGCATTGTGTGTGTGTTACTTCAGAACACATCGGCAGGATTAACAGAAGAACTCCCCACCCCCACTGTGAATTAAGTGTTCACCCATGACAGACAATGAACAGCACACTCACACAGCAAATCCACAAGCCACAAATGGAGTATTTGCCCCATCCCCTCCCCAAAGGACTTCACCACACAGCACGAACAATGCTGACTTCCAGTCCATGCGGGTCAACACAAACTCTAAACATGCTCCTCACAGTGAGAGGGACACCCTGTTGAAACCAGCCGATCCTCTGGATTTTGTGCACCAAAGAGCAATGGGCAGATCACACACCAGAGTGGACGGCACACCACTAACTCAGCAACTTACGGGCAGCCAGCTGGTGGTATCTTGTGCCTGCAATGAAGAAGTCTGCACTGATGAGTCCGACCAAGTACAACATACTCAAACCCAGCCTCAGCAAATGGCGATGAGTTTTTGATATGCTGGGAGCTGCCAGCCTAACCCAGTGGAATCCATGTTTACAGATCTCCTTGGACAAGACGACAGTCACCTTCATCCACCAATTCCTGTTGTGCTGGCCTTCTACAGACAGGATGACTCTACAACGGGGAGTCAAAACTGCCCAACACATCACTGGCACCAGCCTACCCACCATCAAGGACATATATACAGAAAGGTGCCGGAAAAGGGCCAGTAACATCATGAAGGGTCGCACCCACCCTGCTCATGGACCGTTTGTCCTGCTCCCATTGGGGAGGAGGCTACATAGCATCATCACCAGGACCACCAGACACAAAAACAGTTACCTTCCCCAAGCAGTGAGGCTGATCAACACGTCCACCCGCTAACACACCCCTCCACCACACCCCAACCACCACTACTTTATCATTTCCTGTCAGAGACACCATTTTTGTGCCCAGCAAGACTTTACGGACATACAATCTATGTATATAAGCTGTTATATATTTTATATATATAGTGTTTTATATTGTTATTCTAATTGTGCTCCTTATCACATTGTTTTTTTTTGTGCTGTATCAGATCTGGAGTCACAATTTCATTCTCCTTTACACTTGTGCACTGGAAATAATATTAAACAATCTCCACAGATTCATTACCCTTTGGCTAAAGAAACTGCTCCTCCTCTTTTCTAAATGGACATATTTCAATTCTGGGGCTGTGTCCTCTTGTCCTCCACTACTAGAAACATCCTCTCCACATCCACTATCTAGGCCTTTCGATATTTGATAGGTTTTAATGAGATCTCCTCTCAATCTTCTAAACTAACCCATGATGACAGATCACAAGCAAATCAAGACATTATGAGAACAAGACAGCACTGAAAACAGTACGAATAAGGGTAGCTATCAGGTCCTACAACAACAGTCTACAGTTGGATACCTTCTTTAAGAATGAAAGTAACAATTCCAAATCAGTCCCAGATACACTCACTTTGGGAAAGGTGAGGGGGGGGGCGGGAGGGGTTGCACATGCTCCTGGATACAGCAATAACGTTGAGAGCTCCAAGTTCCAAAGACTGAACATCACCAATAACCTGTCATTGTTCAATCACACACTGTAGTGTTCTATGTTGTTCATTTCTCCTGTAAATATTTTATTATTGAGAGTAAATTCAAGATTGTTTAATGTCATTTCCAGTACACAAGTGTAAAGGAGAACAAAATAATTGTTTCTCCGTATCCAATGCAGCATAACAAACACAATAAGATAAAGGACACAATAAATATAAATACATAAGATGGTTTCTATACATAGATTGACTGTATGTCCATAGAGTGATGCTAGGGACTGGACTGTCCGTACATAAGGTGACTCTGACAAGAAATGATAAAGTAGTGATGGTTGGGGTGTGGAGGGGTGGGTTAGTGGGTAGAGGTGTAGATCAGTCTAACAGCTTGGGGAAAGTAACTGTTTTTAAGTCTGGTGGTCCTGACGTGTATACTACATAACCTCCTCCCTGATGGCAGTGGGACAAAGCAGGGATGTTACTGCCTTTTTCCCCACCACCTTTCTGTATATATGTTCTTGATGGGGGGGGGGTTAGGCTGGACAATCACAAAACAGTTTACAATGATCAATTAACCTACTAACCTGTACCTCTTTAGAATGGAGGAAACTCACTTCGTTCACAGGGAGAACATATAATCTCCCTGCAAATAGCAATGGAATAGAACTCCGAACTCCAGAACTTCTGAGCTGTAACGACATCGCACTAACCGCTATACTGCCACAACACTCCCATGGATTATATATGTTCTATATAATCTTTATGCTTCCTGTAAATTCCCTCAAGAAAGTAAATCTCAAGGTAGCATATGCTAACGTATACATTTTGATAATAAATTGACTTTGAGCTTTCAAAGGCGGCACATTCTCAGTGGATGTGGCTAACATGGATTAGTGCACACACCGAGCAGCAGACGGACTGGGAAACTCAAACAAAGGGATGAATAAAAGAGCAGCTTACCCTGCAGGCAGTGAAGCACCGAGTAACTGCCCGGGTGCAGACTCTGCACTGGTTGGGTCTACATCCAGTTCTACTGCATACATTTCTCACAGGTCAGGTCTAGACTTGCCCCTCTGTTTACTGAAGACTGCCCAAATATGCAGAAATCTCCCTGAGGGGAACGAGCAACTCCAGCAGTACAAAGCTTTATCCAGCTGAATTCTCATAGCTCAAGTTGAAGTTCACTTTCATTCAACCGTACACACGTACACCACCAAACACACCAACAGTAGAACAATACAGCACAGAAGAGGTACTTCAGTCCATGATGTTGTGCAGCCCCTGTAATCTACTCTAAGATCAATCTAACCCTTCCCTCCTGCATAGCCTTCTATCTTTCATTGTGCTTACTCAGTAGATTGTCAAATGTCCTTAATAAATCTGCCTCTTCCACCACTCCTGGCAGCACCTTGCAATAGACAAAGAAGCAGAATGAGGCCATTGAGTCTACACCTCGCTGTTTCATTATGGTTGATTTATTATCTCTCTTAATCCCATTCTCCTGCCCTCCTGCCTTCTCTCTGTAACCTTCAACACCCTGACTAACCAAGAACCCATCAACTTCTACTTTAAATACGAGGGGTGATTGATAAGTTTGTGGCCTAAGGTAGAAGGAGATGAGTTATTAACTTCAGACTTTCTGCATAATCACTCAAAGCATTGAACTGCATGTGCATGTAACGAGAGCTGTATAACTCATCTTCTACCTTCGGCCACAAACTTATCAATCACCCTTGCTGTGGACACTTTCTGGAGGTCCAAGATCCGTATGCTCCACGACTGCTGGACTAAGTGTGTAAATGTAGGAGGAGACTATGTTGAAAAATAAATGTGCTAGATTTTCTGAAATTGACTCCTTCTACCTTAGGCTACGAACTTATCAACCACCCCTCGTATACCCAATGACTTAGTCACCACAGCCATCTGAGGCAATGATTTCCACAAATTAACCACTCTCTGGCTAAAATAATTCCTCTCATCTCTGTTCTAAAGGATTTTTTTCTATTCTCAGGCTGCGCCCCTCTGGTCCTAGACTCCCCCACTACAGGAAATATAAAAAACTTTCTGCACACCCACTGTGTAAAAAAAAAACTACCTCCAATATACTTTCCTCCAATCACCTTAAAATTATGCCTCCTTGTATTAGCCGTTTCCACCCTGGGGAAAATGTCTCTGGCTGTCCAGTCGATCTATTTATCTTACCAACTTCAAGTCACCGCTCATCATCCTTCATTCCAAAGAGAAAAGCCATAGCTATTCTCGTACAGCATGTTTTCTAATCCAGGCAGCATCCTGGTATATCTCCTCTGCACCCTCTCTAAAGCTTCCATATAATGAGGTGACCAGAACGGAACACGATACTCCAAGTGTGGTTTAACTTGAGTTTCATAGAGCTATAACATTATCAAGGCTCTTCAACTCAATCTCCTGACTAATGAAGGCCAACACACCATATGCCTTCCTTACCACCCTGCAGAGTGTAGAGTGAAGCTCTCAGTCTGTATCCTCCCATCAAACACCTCCATGAATGTCCAGCAGCCTGAAGGTGGGAGCTTTCTCAAACCTACCTGGAGGCCAATGGAAGTCTTTGCTTTCTGAAGTAGCTCTGCTTTGATTTCTTCAATCTTTCTGCGGTCTTCCTCATCAAGCATTGAGAGTGGGTCCAGAGGCTGAGCTGATCTCTTTGTTTCTTCACCACCTGGATGATCAGAGAAGACACCACAGAGTATTGGCTGTGACTCTTAGCAGCAAAGTTCGATATTAGACATCTGAAACTGGGTCAATGAGATGCTTTAATTTTTACCCTTACAGCAAAATCCCTTGACCCCAAACACTAAGATCATGTCTTGGTACGAAAGGAACAAGCCTACCCTCAATAGCAGCAGAGAGTCTGTCTACAGACTTAGTCTTTTGTCCCTCCAGTAAGGTTTCTGAAGGCAGGCCACTATTCCAACAGACGAAGCCTCCTGTTTACTGGACCAATGTCACCAGGCCCAATGTGATACAGGTATTCACTCATTCAGCTCAGAAACAGGCCCTTCAGCCCAACCAATCCAAACTGACCAAGTTGCCCATCCAAGTTGGTCCCATTTGTTTAGTCCTGTACTTCTAAACTTTGCCATGTACCTGTTCAAGTGTCTTTTAAATGCTTATGTACCCATCTCAGCCACTTCCTCTGGCAGCTTATTCCATGAGCTGACCACTCACTGGGTGAGAAAGTTGCCTCTCAGGTTCCTGTTAAATCGCTCCCTTCTTACTTTAAAGCTCTGCCCCCTGGGTGGGAGGAGTGTAGATAGTGACAGAGCTGGTGGGTAAACTGGTGGAGACAACAAGAGCTGCAGATTAAGGAATCTGACAGGAAATAGATTTACCAGGACGCTGCCTGGATCGTAGAGCGTCTTTTATGAAGACAGGTTGAGGGAGCTGGGGCCTTACTCTTTGGAGTGAAGGAAGATGAGAGGTGACTTCACAGAAGATCAAAATCGAGTAGACAGAGACTTTTTCCACGGGTGGAAATGGCAAAGACAAGGTGTTATGATTTGTAACTTCAAAACATTAAACTAATTCAAAGGAAGACATAGGAATCCAGGAATGCAAGTCTAACTATGTGTTTACTTTAAGTGAGGCAAACACATATCACGTGGTAGCATGATAATGTATGTATTTAACATATTTGTACATATAATGTGTAATTCATTTAAACCAACAATAATAAGACCATAAGATACAGGAGCAGAAGTAGGCCATTTGGCCCATCGAGTCTGCTCCACCATTCAATCATTGGCTGATCTAATTCTCCCAGTCATCCCCACTCCCCTGCCTTCAGCCAATACCCTTTGATACCCTGGTTAATCAAGGCCTATCTATCTCTGCCTTAAATACACCCAATAACTTGGCCTCCACAGCCGCCCATGGCAACAAATTCCACAGATTTACCACCCTCTGACAAAAGTAATTTCTCCACATCTCTGTTCTAAATGGACATCCTTCAATCCTGAAGTCATGCCCTCTTGTCCTAGAATCCCTTACCATGGGAAACAACTTTGCCATATCTAATCTATTCAGGCCTTTTAACATTCGGAATGTTTCTATGAGATCCCCTCTCATTCTCCTGAACTCCAGGGAAAAAAGCCCAAGAGCTGCCAGATGTTCCTCATATGGTAACCCTTTCATTCCTGGAATCATTCTTGTGAATCTTTTCTGAAACCTCTCCAATGTCAGTATATCCTTTCTAAAATAAGTAGCCCAAAACTGCACACAATACTCCAAGGCAAACAACAGGAATTCTGCAGATGCTGGAAATTCAAGCAACATTCATCAAAGTTGCTGGTGAACGCAGCAGGCCAGGCAGCATCTATAGGAAGAGGCGCAGTCGACGTTTCAGGCCGAGACCCTTCGTCAGGACTAACTGAAGGAAGAGTGAGTAAGGGATTTGAAAGCTGGAGGGGGAGGGGGAGATGCAAAATGATAGGAGAAGACAGGAGGGGGAGGGATAGAGCCGAGAGCTGGACAGGTGATAGGCAAAAGGGGATACGAGAGGATCATGGGACAGGAGGTCCGGGAAGAAAGACGGGGGGGGGTGACCCAGAGGATGGGCAAGAGGTATATTCAGAGGGACAGAGGGAGAAAAAGGAGAGTGAGAGAAAGAATGTGTGCATAAAAATGAGTAACAGATGGGGTACGAGGGGGAGGTGGGGCCTTAGCGGAAGTTAGAGAAGTTGATGTTCATGCCATCAGGTTGGAGGCTACCCAGACGGAATATAAGGTGTTGTTCCTCCAACCTGAGTGTGGCTTCATCTTTACAGTAGAGGAGGCCGTGGATAGACATGTCAGAATGGGAATGGGATGTGAAATTAAAATGTGTGGCCTCTGGGAGATTCTGCTTTCTCTGGCGGACAGAGCGTAGATGTTCAGCAAAGCGGTCTCCCAGTCTGCGTCGGGTCTCACCAATATATAAAAGGCCACATCGGGAGCACCGGACGCAGTATATCACCCCAGTCGACTCACAGGTGAAGTGATGCCTCACCTGGAAGGACTGTTTGGGGCCCTGAATGGTGGTAAGGGAGGAAGTGTAAGGGCATGTGTAGCACTTGTTCCGCTTACACGGATAAGTGCCAGGAGGGAGATCAGTGGGGAGGGATGGGGGGGACGAATGGACAAGGGAGTTGCGTAGGGAGCGATCCCTGCGGAATGCAGAGGGGGGGGAGGGAAAGATGTGCTTAGTGGTGGGATCCCGTTGGAGGTGGCGGAAGTTACGGAGAATAATATGTTGGACCCGGAGGCTGGTGGGGTGGTAGGTGAGGACCAGGGGAACCCTATTCCTAGTGGGGTGGTGGGAGGATGGAGTGAGAGCAGATGTACGTGAAATGGGGGAGATGCGTTTAAGAGCAGAGTTGATAGTGGAGGAAGGGAAGCCCCTTTCTTTAAAAAATGAAGACATCTCCCTCGTCCTAGAATGAAAAGCCTCATCCTGAGAGCAGATGCGGCGGAGACGGAGGAATTGCGAGAAGGGGATGGCGTTTTTGCAAGAGACAGGGTGAGAAGAGGAATAGTCCAGATAGCTGTGAGAGTCAGTAGGCTTATAGTAGACATCAGTGGATAAGCTGTCTCCAGAGACAGAGACAGAAAGATCTAGAAAGGGGAGGGAGGTGTCGGAAATGGACCAGGTAAACTTGAGGGCAGGGTGAAAGTTGGAGGCAAAGTTAATAAGGTCAACAAGTTCTGCATGCGTGCAGGAAGCAGCGCCAATGCAGTCGTCGATGTAGTGAAGGAAAAGTGGGGGACAGATACCAGAATAGGCACGGAACATAGATTGTTCCACAAACCCAACAAAAAGGCAGGCATAGCTAGGACCCATACGGGTGCCCATAGCTACACCTTTAGTTTGGAGGAAATGGGAGGAGCAAAAGGAGAAATTATTAAGAGTAAGGACTAATTCTGCTAGACGGAGCAGAGTGGTGGTAGAGGGGAACTGATTAGGTCTGGAATCCAAAAAGAAGCGTAGAGCTTTGAGACCTTCCTGATGGGGGATGAAAGTATATAAGGACTGGACATCCATGGTGAAAATAAAGCGCTGGGGGCCAGGGAACTTAAAATCATCGAAAAGTTTAAGAGCGTGAGAAGTGTCACGAACATAGGTCGGAAGGGATTGAACAAGGGGTGACAAAACAGTGTCGAGGTATGCAGAAACGAGTTCGGTGGGGCAGGAGCAAGCTGAGACAATAGGTCGGCCAGGACAGGCAGGTTTGTGGATCTTGGGTAGGAGGTAGAAACGGGAAGTGCGGGGTGTGGGAACTATAAGGTTGGTAGCAGTGGATGGGAGATCCCCTGAGCGGATAAAGTCGGTGATAGTGTGGGAGGCAATGGCCTGGTGCTCCTTAGTGGGGTCACGATCGAGGGGTAAATAAGAGGAGGTATCCGCGAGTTGTCGCTGTGCCTCGGCAAGGTAGAGGTCAGTACGCCAGACTACAACAGCACCCCCCTTATCAGTGGGTTTAATAATAAGGTTAGGATTAGTGCGGAGGGAGTGGAGAGCAGAGCGTTCCGAAGGAGTGAGGTTGGAATGGGGACAAGGTGCGGTGAAGTCGAGACGGTTGATGTCCCGTCGGCAGTTGGCAATAAAGAGATCCAGAGCAGGCAGAAGACCAGAGCGGGGTGTCCATGAAGAAGAGGAGGGTTGAAGACGGGAGAAGGGGTCATTGGTGGGGGTGGAAGAGTCCTTGCCGAAGAAGTAGGCTCGGAGACAGAGACGGCGGAAGAAAAGTTCCGCAATACTCCAAGTGTGGTCTCACGAGCGCCTTATAGAGCCTCAACATCATATCCCTGCTTTTATATTCTATACCTCTAGAAATGAATGCCAACATTACATTTGCCTTCTTTACAACCAACTCAACCTAGAGGTTAACCTTCAGGGTATCTTGCACAAGGACTCCCTCTCTGCATTTTGAATTCTCTCCCCATCTAAATAATACTCTGGCCCATTTATTTCTTCCACCAAAGGGCATGACCATACACTTTCCAACATTGTATTTCATTTGCCGTGTCTTTGCCCATTCCCCTAAACTATCTAAGTCTCTCTGCAGGCTCTCTGTTTCCTCAACACTACCCACTCCTCCACCTATCTTTGCAACATTGGCAAATTTAACCACAAATCCATTAGTACCGTAGTCCAAATCATTGACATATATTGTAAAAAGCAGCGGTCCCAACACCAACCCCTGTGGAACTCCACTGGTTACCAGCAGCCAGACAGAATAGGATCCCTTTATTCCCACTCTCTGTTTTCTGCTGACCAGCCAATGCTCCACCTATGCTAGTAACTTCCCTGTAATTCCATGGGCTCTTATCTTGCTAAGCAGCTCCTGTGCGGCACCTTGTCAAAGGCCTTCTGAAAATCCAAGTACACCACGTCTACTGCATCTCCTTTGTCTACTCTGCTTGTAATTTCCTCAAAGAATTACACACACACACACGATTACTCAAACATTACTTAAGTACTAAATACACAACACAAAGGCGCACAATTTTAAGGTGATTGGAGTAAAGTATAGCGGGGAATGTCAGAGGTAGGTTTTTTTTTAAAAACACAGGAAGTGGTTGCATAGAACGTGCTGCCAGGGGCATTTAAAAAGCTCTCAGATAGGCACACGGATATTAGCAAAGAGGAGGGCTGTGTATGGAGGGAAGGGTTAGACTGATTTTACAGTATGTTAGAAGAATGAGCACAACATGGTGGGCTGACGACCCTGTGCTGGTTTATATTAAGGAAGGGATTGATTTGAAATGTCAAAGCTGCTTTACTGGACAGATGCTGCCTGAATTGCTGAGTTCCTCTAGCTCTGTCTCACCCTATTGTGCTGCTATATATTGACTACCTACCCTCTACACCCTCAACCCTGAGGCAGAGTCTCAGCCTGTAACACTGAGCATCCCTCTGCCACCACTGAACCACCTGACCTTGTAGACATGGGGCAGCACAGTATCCCCATGTTATTACAGTGCCAGCAGCTCAGGTTTAATGCCCGCCACTGTCTGTAAAAAGTCTATACAGCCTCCCCGTAACCTCCGGATGCTCCAGTTTCCTTTCACGTTCCAAAGACGTACAAGGTTAAGTGGTCTCATGGGTATCATTGGGTAGTGTGGGCTCACTGGGCTGGAAGGGTCTGTTACTATGCTGTACCTTTAATAATAATAATAATAATAACAACGACAGAGCTATACCTGGTATAGTAGGGTCCATGGTCTGTACAGCAGGGCTGAAGTTCCTCGCCAATGCTGCAGGATGGCATACTGCCAGCGGGTTGGTCTCTCGGGCATCAGGGATGTCCACGTGGCTGCTGTCCACCGAATCGCCCAACTCAGTGTTGCTAGTGGGTGCCCAGGCTCTGCTGGGCTGGCCGGGGAGGCAAGGAACTGCCTGACCAAGGGAGGTAGTGGTGGTGAGTTGGGAGGAGTCTGTGGTATGGTGCCCTGGATCTAGTCTGGGCACCACACGGCCCAGGTTTGCCCCACTGCAGCCCTCAGGCTCAACCCTGCTTGAGCGTCTCACGGAGACAGGCTCTATCTCCATCAGCAATGAAGAGATGGTACCTTTGGGATTACCGCCAGTGGGAGGGTGTACGCGGACAGCCCCCACTTCAGCCTCCGGCCACTGGGTCAGGGGCTCAGACTGGTCCCACTGACAGAGGGGCTCCTCTTTCTCATCATACCCCAGCACCATGGCCTCGTCCTGGCCAGAATTCGTCATCTTCTCCCCACTCAGCAGCCTGCGGATCTCACTCAGTGTCTTCGACCCGATGAAGGAGTCATCACGCCGAGGCATGCGGTTGCAGGGGAGATGGTAGGTTCGGCAGCCCCCTGGACTAGGCAGGGGGGTCTCTATCCCACCCGGATCTGCGACAGGAGCAGCGAGCACCCCCCTGCTGCCGGGCGAGGAGTAGAGCAGCAGAGAACTGGCAGCAGCATTGTCCAATTGGTTGAGGGAGGCCTTTGGGAGAAACAGAGCCTGAACTGGGCGCCAGGTGCTGCTGTCGTTGGAGCCGGAGGGGCATGGGCTAACAACTGGTTCCAGCCCCTTCATCTCAGCCACCCCCAGTGATGGCCCGCCCGGACTGGGAGTATTCCGGCCTGTCTCCACGCCCAAGGTAATGGAAGTGCTGTGGGTCAGGACATCCGAATAGAAAGTGCAGACAGAATCACGATCCTTTGCAGAGACTTCTGCAAATTAAGAAAAAAGATAAGAAAAGATCTTCTCAAACAACACACACAAAATACTGGCGGACTCAGAGGGTCAGGCAGCATCCTTTCTGGAAATTAATAAACAGTCGATGTTTCAGAGTAATGAAGGGTCTCGGCCAGAAACTTCAGCTGTTTATTCTTTTCCTTAGATGCTGCCGGACCTGCTGAGTTCCTTCAGTGTTGTGTGTTGCTCTGAATTACCAGCATCTCAATGACCAACACAGTCCAAGATGTGCTGAGGGAAGCTCGCAAGTGTCGCCAACATAGCATGCCCACAACTCTAACCTGCACGTTTGGAATGTGGGAGGAATCCCATGCAGTCGTGAGGAGAATGTACAAACTCCTTACAGACGGCGGTGGGAAATGAATCCTGACCTTACAGCCGGCATTGTAAACAATACACTGCCGCTACATTACCATGCGCCCAGTCAGGGCATCCCACAGGTCCCCAGCTTTAAATAAAAGCTGATCCTCTTCCCACCAATTATGAATGAGGTTAAACTAGGAACGGAGAGATTCAGAGAACCCGGTTCAGTCTACCGCACACACATTAACGGGTTGGGATATCATTTACAAAGGTGATTCTGCAGGTGCTGGAAATCTCGTGCAACACACACTAAATGTTAAATGAACTCAGCAAAATGCTAACTTCATCTCACCTCCCCCACCCACCCATCTTCCCCCTCACCTGATCTCACCTATCACCTGCCAGCTTGTAGTCCTTCCCCTCCCCACACCTTATTCTGGCTTCTGGCCCCTTCCTTTCCCGTCCTGATGGAACTTGTGGGCTGCGCCCAGCACATCCTCAGGTTGTATTGGTTGTTAATGCAAATAACACATTACGTGATAATTAAATGAAACTGAAACTGAATCTGATGATCAGCCAGGAACATCAACTGTTTATTCCTCTCCAATGATGCTACCTGACTTGCTAAATTAGGCCATAAGACATAGGTGCAGAAGTAGGCCATTCAGCTCATCACGCCTACTCCACCATTCTATCATAGCTGATACTATCAACCCTATTCCCCGCCTTCTCCTCAATCTTTGAACGCTCTGACTAATCAAGGACCCATCACCCTCAACTTTAAATATACCCTGGATTTCCTCCAGCATTGTCTATGTCATTGAAGGAATCGTTTGTTCCTTCATCAGGTGAACCCAAGGCAAGCAACAACAGCAGTTGAGACTGGAGTGTTTGAGTTACGAGGAGAGATTAGATAGGCTGGAACTATTTTCTCTGGAGGTAAAGAAGCTGAGACTGGACAGAAGTTCATATAGTTATGACAGGCACAGATAAGGTGGATGGTCACAGTCTTAAATGCTCAGAGTAAATTTATTATCATAGTACATGTATGTCACAATATACTACCCAGAGATTCATTTTCTTGCAGGCACTCACAGTAGAACAAAAAACTACAAAAGAATCAATGAAAACCTACAAACACTGACAAATTACCAATGTGCAAAAACAAAAAAAGACTAGATAGATACAGTGCCTTGAAAATTATTCAGTCCCCGCTGTTTTCGCACTTTGTCCCCTTTTCTAAATTTAAAATCTATTGAAGTAGGATTTACTATTTTATTGTATATTACCATACCAACTCATCCAATTTGCTAATTTAGAAAATAAGAAGATAACCTGTTTTCAATGAATTGAGAAGAATACTCCCTCTCTCTCTGTAAGCTCCAACAGTATGGTAGATTTTCATCATACCAAACCAAAACGAAGACAAAACACCATTCAAAACAAGTCAGGGAGATGATAACAGAGATGCACAAATCTGTGGAATGGTACAATACAAGACCATCTCAAAGACGCCTAACATACCTCGGAGCTCAATGCAGTCCATCATGAAAAAGTGGAAAAAATATGAAACTACAGCCACGCTGCCACAGTCAGGCCAACCATCTAAACTGAGTCACCAGAAAAGAATGGCACTTGCAAGGGAGGCTACTGTGATGCCAACAGTCACTCTGAGTGAGCTGCTGAAGTCAAGTGGCTACAACTGGAGATTAAGTTCAAAAGTTCACAATCTCCAAGGCCTTGCACTGAACGGGTGTTTATTGAAGAGTGGTAAGGAAGAAGCCCAAGCACATTCTTGCCTGTCAAGATTTTGCATCATTTAAAAGATACCATAAAGATGTGAAAGACGGTGTTGTGGTTGATGAGACTGAAGTCGAACTTTTTCGCCTCAACACTAAGCAGTACATGTGGTATAAATCTAATACTGCTCATCAGCCAGGTAATACCATCCCTGCTATAAAGTATGGTGGAGGTAGCATCATGCTATGGGGATGCTTCTTAGCATGAGGGCCTGGAAATCTGGTCAGGATTGAAGGGAAGATGAATGCTGCTAAATACAGAGATCCTGGATAAAAGCCTGACACCCTCTGCCAGAAAGCTTAAACTGAGGAGGAAGTTCTTCTTACAGCAGGACGACCCAAAGCACACAGCCAGAGTGGTTTCAAATGAAGAAAATTGATGTCCTTGAGTGGCCCAGTCAGTCCTGATCTTAAGTCAATCAAATATCTCTGGCAAGACCTCAAGATTGCCTTCCACTGCCGCTCCCCAACTAATCTGGCACAGCTTGAGCAACTTTGCAAGGAGGAATGGGCAAATCTTGCTCCATCATGTTGTACAAAGCTAATGGAGACTTATCTAAAAGGACTTCTGGTTGTAATAGCTGCAAGGGATGGTTCAACTAAGTACTGAACAAAGGGGATGACTACTTTTGAACTGTTAACATTTCAGTTCTTGAATTTTTAGTATTTCATGCTTTACAATTTTCCCTGTTTTTATTGTTTCTACTGTGGAAAAAAGGAGCATGATTCACAAATAAAAAATCTCATTTATTTTGATCAAAATCCCAGATTGTAAGAGTTATTTGTGCACAAAGGGTTGGGGGCTGAATACTTTTAGAAGGCACTGTAGATAGATAATACTGAGATGATGCGTTGTAGAACTGTTGAAAGTGAATCCATTGGTTGCGGAATCAGATCAGTGCTGTGGGGAGTGAAGTTATTCACTCTGGTTCAGGAACTAAAAGTTGTAGGATAACTGTTCCTGAACCTGTTGGTGTGGGACCCAAGGCTCCTTCCTGATGACAGGCCTGGATGGTGGGGGGAAGCATTGGTGTTTCCATACCAGGCTGAGATGCAATCAGGAGACTATGATGCATAAAAACAAGAATGGTCAAGATGAGAAACATTTTCTTCCCCCAGGCCATTAGACTTCTGAACTCCCTGCCACTTCGTATTTGAAGTGTCACTGGTTAATCTGTTCCATACCTTAAAATATTTAATATTAATGCACCTTAGTTTGTTATTTATGTGAAATTCATCTGTTGATTTTATCCTTACCTTCATAAGTTATTGTGTGTTATGTGTGCTACCGTGCTTTAGACCCTAGTTCCGAGAAACTTAGTCTCGCTTCTATATACATTATATGGTTATACAAATCAATGATTTGCAGTGATTATGCAGAAAGTTTGAGGTTAATAACTAATCACGGGTGATTGATAAGTTTGTGGCCTAAGGTAGAAGGTGATGAGTTATTAGCTTCAATCTTTCTGCATAATCACTGAAAGCATTGACCTGCACGTGCATGTAACAAGAGCTGTATAACTCATCTCCTTCTACTTTAGACCACGAACTTATCAATCACCCTGCTGTGGACACTTTCTGGAGGTCCAAGATCCGTTGCTCCACGACCGCTGGACCAAGTGGTAAATGTAGGAGGGAACTATGTTGAAAAATAAATGTGCTAGGTTTTCTAAAATTCACTCCTTCTACCCGAGGGCACGAACTTATCAATCACCCCTCGTATATGTAGTTAAATGACAATAAACTTCACTTGACTTGACTGAATCAATCAGGATACTTTCCACTGTGCATCTACAGAGGTTTGTCAAAGACATGCTGAACCGGCCCAGTCTGAGCCCACTCTACCATCCCAGTGCAGATGCCCCCACTGCATACCTCTGTGCAAGTACAGTAACTGTTTTATAAGGTATTTACCTTCTGAAACCGAAAATCTTTCCAACCCTGGTTCTTGCAGAACTTTCTGTTCAGAGGCACTGAATTCAACCTCCTTCAAAAGCCCTCTAGATCCCAGTATGCTGGTGGGAGACTGGTCAATTCCCAGATTCCGGAGGTAAACCTAAGGGAAGTAACAGACCAATTAGAAAACTCAAAGTAAATGTAAGTCACCATATACAACCATGAGATTCATTTTCTTGTGGGCATACTCAACAAATCTATAGAATAATAACCATAATAGAATCAATGAAAGACTGCCCAATTAGGCTGCTCAACTGAGTGCTGAAGACAACAGACTGTGCAAATACAAATGAAGAATAATAATAAATAAACAATAAATTTTGAGAACATGAGATGAAGAGTCCTGGAAAGTGAGTCCGTTGGCTGTGGGAATATTTCAATGATGAAGCAAGTGAAGTTATCCCTTTCTGTTCAAGAGCCTGATGGTTGAGGGGTAGTAATTGCTCCTGAAACTGGTGGTGCGAGTCCTGAGGCTCCTACATCTTCTTCCTGTGAAGAAAGCATGTAATGGGTGGTGGGGGTCCCTGATGATGGATACCACTTTCCTGCAAAGCATCAGGTACTGTATGTGTTTATGCTATCTTCCCACCCCAGGAATTAATCAGATGAACCATTCTAGTTAGTTTGTCGCTGTGCACTATAGATACTTCAAACAACTGTTTAATAATGCTATTTACATTATAAATACATGCTGTTATTTACCAAGTCAAGTCAAGTCACTTTTTATTGTCATTTCAACCATAACTGCTGGTACAGAACATAGTAAGAATGAGACATTTTCCAGGACCATGGTGCTACATGAAGCAATACAAAAACTACATTTGACTACAGACCTATCCAGGACTGCATAAAGTGCGCAAAACAGTGCAGGCACTACAATAAATAATAATAAATAATAAACAGGACAGTAGACACAGTAGAGGGTATAGTAGGTTGGTGTCAAGCCAGGCTCTGGGTATTGAGGAGTCTGATGGCTTGGGGAAAGAAACTGTTACATAGTCTGGTCGTGAGAGCCCGAATGCTTCGGTGCCTTTTTCCAAATAGCAGGAGGGAAAAGAGTTTATATGAGGGGTGCGTGGGGTCCTTTGTAATGCTGTTTGCTTTGCAGATGCAGTGTGTGGTGTAAATGTCTGTGATGGCAGGAAGAGAGACCCCGATGATCTTCTCATCGATAAAATACAAAATATGTATTTTATTCCATATTCATACTTGAACTCCAACTTTATTCTTTATAATTGTTGAATGTTATATTTTGTTGTTGCATGCTGTGCCAACACACCTCAGCCATTTCCTAATACATGTAAATATATATGGTGATTAAAGTTGATCTTTGATGATAAACTAGCCAGACATTTCCATTGGATTTTGCCCAGTACAGCCCATAGGCGCTGGTCACACACTGATCCAGATCAGAACACAACAATGTTTTCACTCAGCAGCACCGCCGGTTTCTCTGCCCCTTTGCTCCTCACTGCCTATGCTCAAGCCCCATGGTCAATGAGGTTGGACCTCAAGTAATGGGGGTCCAGGTTTAGGACTGGGAATTAGAACCACAAGAGGTTCTAGAGATGCTGGAAATCTTGAGTGACACATAACACAAAATTCTGAAGAACTCTTCCTTTCCAAAGGCCAGAGCTATTGAATCCCACTCCTTGCTGAAACCTGACCCACCTTCAGAACCGAACCTGGGAACACTGAGTACCCTCTCCCAACAGGAGGAATATCTCACACAGGAGAAAGCTGTTCAGCTGTTACACCTGTATCGTAGAGATATATATTGCAGAAACAGGCCCATTACAACTATGTTGACCTTTGTGTCAACGGATCTGCAGTAATTCTGCATCCCTCTATGCCCTGATCATTCAAACAGTTGTTATCCCATGGTCTACTCTCCTCTCCCATCAGATTCCTCCTTCTTTAGCCCTTTAGTTCTTTTACCTATCACCTCCCAGCTTCTTATTTCATCCTACCTCCCCCACCCACCCACCTTCCCCCTCTCCTGGACTCACCAGATTGTACTGCTTCCCCTCCCCCACCTTATTTTGGCTTCACCCCGCCCCCCCTTGCTTTCCAGTCCTGATGAAGGGTCTCTGCCCGAAACATCAGCTAATTATTCATCTCCATAGATGTTGGCTGACCTGCTGAGTACCTAGTCCAGATGCCTCTAAAGATGAGAAGTTCAGTATTGTGCAAAACAAAGCAGCCCTCTTGATTAGTATCCATTCTTTTAAATTCTATGTTTCTAAGAATTTTTAATAATGTTCTTTTTTAAATCTTCTTCCAGGTCTGACGATCGTCCAACCACCAGGAGCTAATCTACCAACCTGACCTACAGTCCCAGAGGGAACCGGCCAGCAAGGCCTAGACACGCCTCTCCACACGGAAGCTTGCACAGGGTGCCCATCGGGCAGAAGATACAAATGCCTGAAAGAACAAATCACCAAGCTCAAGGGCAGCTTCTATCCCACCGTTATTCAACTCCTGAACGGCTTCCAAGTACGCAAGATGGAATCTTGGCCTCACAAACTACCTCAGTATAGCCTTGCATCTTACTGTCTGCCTGCACTGCTCTTTCTCTGTAACTGTAACACTTTATTCTGCATTGTTACTGTTTTGTTCTGGGGTTGGGGGCCTGTCTCTGTGTGCAAGTGAGTGGGAAAGGGGCTTGTTTTGCTGCTGCTGTGGTTGTTGTTTCTGTCACGTAGTTCTGTGTTGTGTGTTGTGTTGAGCAAAGTGGGCATGCTACGTGGGCTCTGGATGCACGCGGGCTGCTCTCACCACATCCTTGGCTGTACTGCTCGTTAACAATGCAGAATTTCACTGTATGTTGTGCTGTACAAGAGGTAAATCTGAATCTTTCCCTTGTTCTACCACAATGCACTGTGTAATGATTTGTTTGTATGAACAGTATGCAAAACAAGTATTTCACTGCATCTTGGTACATGTGACAATAATAGACCAATTCCAATTTCTCTGTAACCGGCACACTCCATTAGTACATTCTACCAACAAGAGCTCAATGTCCATGAGTACTGTGGGGGCACCTTCACAAGAACCATGGTTCAAGGCACCAACTCATCAGCATGTCAGCTGGCAATGGATGGGCAATATGTACTGGTCTTAGTACCAGACCACAGATCAGAAAACTGAATAATTAATCAACGGATCCTCATGATTTGTGCTTCTCCATAAAATCTGCTACTAATGGTAGCGTAGCAGTTAGCACGATACTCTTACACCTCGGGGGCATCAGAGTTGAGAGTTCGATCCCAACGTCCTCTGTAAAGGGTCTCTGTACAGTTAACTGGTCATTGGAAATTGTCCCATGATTTGGTTAAAGTTAAGTGAGGTTTGTCAGGGGGTTGCTGGGCTGCGTGGCTCAAAGGGTCAGGAGGGGCTATCCTGCGCTGCATCACTAAATTAGAAATAAAATAAACTTACTGTCACAGGGAGAACAATTGGGACATGGAGTAGCACAGAACACCAGCAGTTAGCGTAATGCTATTACAGCACCAGAAACCCAGGATCAATTCCTGTGGCTGCCTGTAAGGAGTTCGTACGTTTCCCCACAACCACGTGATTTTCCTCTGAGTGCTTCAGTTTAGTACGGACTAGTAGGTTAATTGGTCACATGGATGTAATTGGGCAACTCAGGCTCATTGGACGAGGAGAATCGGTTATCATGCTGTAACGCTGAATAAATAAATGTAAAACAAGTGATCTGGGTATTTGACAGAATGTGATAGAGAGGGAGAGCGAGACAAAGGGACAGAGAGATGGAGTAGATTTACACTGTGCACATGGGACATTCCAGCCCAGGACAGCAAGGAGTCCAAGACTGCTCTGAAACCAAGACCTACCGGAATTCGGTCATCGATGTTGAAGTGGTTGATTTCGGTAGTCAATGATGATGGCGCCCACATGGGAACGTAGTTGTCCACTTCCAGGCTGGTCAATGAATGGCCGGACGTGGTCAGTGTGCGCTCGCCAGCTTGGCTGGTGTCCAGGGAGCTAGCCTGAGGATTCATGCCATCTTCTGTGAAAGTCGTCTTGAATTGGTGGGTGTGAGCGGCGATCAGTGGTTCTGGGAAGGGAGAGAGTATCCGGTGCTCAGGTAGACCGGAGTTCTGCTCCAGGCTGTCCTCCTCCTGCCCTTTGCTGGAGCTGGGCTCTGGAAGGACCTCCTGTTGCAAGAGGTCAGCTGCACTGTGGCCGGGCTGAAGACCCTCACTGTTGGCACTGTCTGACCCCAATGAGTCAACGCTGCAGTTTCCAACATCCTTTGGGGGGCAAGGAGAGGGGTCAGGTTTGCAGAATGAGGTGCGGTCTGGGCTGTCGCTCCTGATGCCTGCGTGCGAGCAGCCACCGGTCCCACCAGCAGTCTGGACGGATCCCGGCCCAGCTCCAAAGGCCACTGCGATGTTCCTCTTGGGCGAGCGTCCCAGGTCCTGTCCCCCACTGCTCCGGGCCAGCACGTGATTGAGGGAGTCGGCAATGGCACTGTAAGCTCGCTGACGGGGAGACACCCCCCTCAGGCCACGGAGCACCAAGCTATCGAAGCTAAGAGGCATCCCTGGGTTTGAGGCTCTTGCCTTCTCCAAGTAGCCCAGGGGAGGCAGGGACAGTGTGGCAGCTGGGGAAGACTGCCAAGTGCCAGGAGGCACAGGCTCCCGGCTGGCGCAGTGAGACTTCAGCTCCTCACAGGATGGTGCCGACAGGAAACCAAGGGGGCCAGCAGATTCAGGCTGGTGACCCACTGCTTGCCTGCCCTGGCCCGAGGGGTAGCTGGTTGGTGTGGACTGACAGAGGGGGGCTGCCATGGTAGGGGTAAGAAACGAATTGGTGCAGCTCAGTAGGCAGACCACAGGAGACAACTGGCTCTCCTGCTCCTTGCTGCCTCTGTTGGGCAAAACCTTGATAGCAGTATCAACCTTGTCATTGTTGGGAGTGTGGGAATTCGTGATGGAAGTTACTAGCCTGGTTCCCGTGGTACCGCCGCTGCCTGACGCATCTGGTCCCCCAGCAGAGGACGGTTCATGGCTTCCATTAGGACAAGATGGTTGAGCAGCCTCGCCTCCCGGCTGATGCTGGTAAGAGATCTCCGGATCCCTCTGATTCTGCAGAGGCTGCAGTGAGGCCTGCCCATCCTCTGCATTGGAACACTGCTGGTCGGTGTCCCTCCATCCATCCACCCCAGGGGCCATGGAGCCACGGGTAATTGCCCCTAGCCTCGGCGGGCCACTGTTCTGATTGGAATGAACCCCTGAAGCTTGCATCCCAGAGTGACCGAGCAGATCCAGCTGCTCTGATAATGGATGTGTGGGCACCTCCTGCGCCAGCAACGGCCCGCAGTCAAGAAAGGGAACGCGATACGACTCGCGCCCCAAAGGGAGGGACGGAAGCTCCATGAAGCGCTGGTCCTGGATGTAGCTATCTGTGTGAGACACGTCCTCATCCTCTGTAGCCTCTGAACCAGGGGTGGGGGACTTGAGTGGGCACTGGGACAGGATCCAGGCATCGCTGCCATGCCGGGCTGTCTGCTCTTCACAAGAAGGAGAAGGGCTACCCTTCACGTGGCCTGAAGATACCGCTGAAACAAGCGGCTGTAACAAGTTGTTGGCCCGGAATGCTCCTGGACATCCCTCATGTGATACTCCAGACAGATCAGGAGCAGGCCTGCAATACAATGGAACAGAAAGTGGTGACTATCGCCACACAGACAGTGTAAAGTGCTGTGCATTCAAGCAAAAGCTCCTGTCTGTATGCTACAGGAAAACAAGAGAGAAGTTACTGAGACTAATGTTGCAGCAAAGCTCAACAGGGGTGGTGCGGTAGCATTGAGGTTAGTGTAACACTTCACAGTGCCAGCAATTGGGGCTCAATTCCTGCCACTGTCTAAGAATGGTGTCCCCTCTGTAAAATGGGTAGGTTTCCTCTGGGTGCTCCAATTTCCTCCACATCTCAAAGACATACCAGTTAGTGTTAGTAAGTTGTGGGTATTCTATATTGGCAGTGGAAGCAATGTGATACATGCAGGCTGCCCCTAGCACATCTTCAAACCCCACCTATCTCCCTGTCTATCACTACTTGCACTCGCCTCTCATCCATCATTCGCCCTGAAGTGGATTTACCCATCACCTTCCAGACTTGATTACTATTCGCACTCTTCCCTCTCCATCTACCATCCATCCTCACCTGGATCCAGCTCTTGTCCACCCCTTCCCTCACCTCCTTAGACTGACCATCTCCCCTCCATCTTTCAGTTCAGATGAAGGGTTTTGACCTGAAATATTGGCTGAACATTTCTCTCCGTAGACGCTGCCTGACCTATGGAGTTCCTCCAGCAGTTTGCTTCTTGTTCCGTTTTGCTGACTGGTTAATCACTTCTAGACTCATTGGACTTTTTGCACCAACTCTAGTGGCTCCACATCTAATTTTATAACATAGAGAGCAGACTTCCTTATATGGACTGAACATGGTTCTACTAAAGTTTAATAAAACTTCTGCTTTTCAAACTTTGGCCTATGCTTCCATTAACAGCATTTACTGATGTCACTATTTTGATGATCTGTGTATCTACACCTCCAGTTCTCTCTCATTATGCACAGTAAATGACTGCCTTATTCCTCCTGTCAAAATATGCCACCTGGAATCTGCAGTCCAGCTGATAATTCTACCCCTACCCTGCCTGCTGATCACCACAGTCAGTTGTATTGCACTGGAGCTGACAGAGGCTCACAGCTCCTGACAAAGTAAAGAATGAATTGTCTACCTGTCAGTGAGAGGGCAACTAAAGGGCAGCAAGTTTAGAACATAGAACATTACAGCGTTCAAAGTAAAATGCATTATCAGAGTACATACACAGTACCACATACAACACATTCTTTTTCTGCAGGCATACTGAGTAAATCTATAGAACAGTAACTGTGGGCACGTGGCTAAGTGGTTAAGGCGTTCGACTAGCGATCTGAAGGTCGTGAGTTCGATCCCCAGCCAAGGCAGTGTGTTGTGTCCTTGAGCAAGGCACTTAATCACACAGTGCTCTGAGACGACACTGGTGTCAAGCTGTATGGGTCCTAATGCCCTTCCCCTGGAAAACATCGGTGTCATGGAGAGGGGAGACTTGCAGTATGGGCAACTGCCGGTCTTCCATACAACCTTGCCCAGGCCTGCCAAGCTGTATGAGTCCTAATGCCCTTCCCTTGGAAAACATCGGTGTCGTGGAGAGGGGAGACTTGCAGCATGGGCAACTGCCGGTCTTCCATACAACCTTGCCCAGGCCTGCGCCCTGGAGAGTGAAGACTTTCCAGGCGCAGATCCGTGGTCTCACAAGACTAACGGATGCCTTAAAAGAACAGTAACTGTAAACATCAGGAACTTAACTGTAAACTGTGCAAATGCGGATATAAATAGCAATAAATAATGAGCATAAAATAACAATACAACAGAGTCCTTAAATGAGAGCAGCTATCTCCTTTTGTTCAAAAGCCTGATGATTGAGAGGTAGTAACTATTCTTGAACCCGGTGGTGCAAAACCTGAAGCTCTTATACCTTCTACCCGATGGCAGCAGTGAGGAAAGAGCAAGAGCATTGCTTCCTACAAAGCGAAACCCAATAGCATGATTGGAAGCGATACATCACTACCAGATGAACGCAACACCTTCTATGCCCGCTTTGAAAGGGAGAATATAACTGCAACCGTGCAGATCCCTGCTGCATCTGATGACCCTGTGATTGCTGTCTCAGAGGCCGATGTTAGGATGCCTTTAAAGAGAGTGAACCCTCGCAAGGCAGAAGGTCCTGATGGAGTACCTGGTAAGGCTTTGAAAACCTGTGCCAACCAACTGGCGGAAGTATTCAAGGACATTTTCAACCTCTCACTGCTATGGGCGGAAGTTCCCACTTGCTTCAAAAAGGCAACAATTATACCAGTGCCTAAGAAGAATGTGAGCTGCCTTAATGACTATCGCCCAGTAGCACTCACATCTACACTGATGGTCATGACCAAACTGAACTCCTGCCTCAGCAAGGACCTGGACCCATTGCAAATTGCCTATCGCCACAACAGGTCAATGGCAGACACAACCTCAATGGCTCTTCACATGGATTTAGACTTCCAGGACAACACAAACACCTATGTCAGGATGCTGTTCATCGACTATAGCTCAACATTTAATACCATCATTCCCACAATCCTGATTAAGGAGTTACAGAACCTGGCCAGATTGGTGTTAACATCTCCTCCTCACTGATGCTTAACACTGGCGCATTTCAGGGGTGTGTGCTTAGCCCACTGCTCTACTCTCTATATACACATAACTGTGTGGCTAGGCATAGCTCAAATACCATCTACAAACGTTTGTATAAATTTGCTGCTTTCCAGGAGGCGCTCATGGCACGAGGTACACTTTGGCATCGCTCCATTCCCTTTACTCCTTTTACCTGTAACCACCCTTATTTACTTTATCTATACCTACACTAAAGGGTTTATACCACAAATATATCTTTGAACCTCGATTTTAACTTACTGAAGATGCTGACCAGAGGACGAGAAGTTAAAAACGGAAAGGACTCCGGCGGGAACTGGAAAAAAGATGGCGATCCAAAAGCATCGAAGGAGACTCCATTAACTGTTGAAATAATTACGAAATTCCTAGAGAATACACCTAACCAAAGATTTGCTGTGTTTGAAGAAGTTTTGAAGACGATTCAAGATGACGTTAAATCGTTTAGACACGAAGTTGATCAACAACAAATTAGAATCTCGGATCTAGATGAAGCTGGTTGCAAAAGGGATCGAAAAATTGAATCTCTTGAAAAAATGTAACCTCGACAACTCAGCAGTTGGAGCGTTATAAAGCAAAGATTATCGATCTTGAAAATCGTTATCACCGACAGAATCTACGGATAATCAGACTTCCTGAAGATGTTGAGACGGGAGATCCTACTAAATACTTTTCCAAATTGTTATTGGATGCGTTTGGTCCAGAAATTTTGGAGGAACCCCCATTGCTAGACCGCACACATCGTACTTTACGCCCTAAACTTTCTAAAGAATTTAAACCGAGACCCGTCATTGTTCTGTTTCATTACGTTCATGTTAAGGAACAAGTGATAGGAGCTGCTTGGCGGAAAGGCATGATCGAATTTCAAAGTTTTAAATTTCGTATCGTTGAAGGTTTCAGCCAGGAAGTATTGAAAGAACAGATGGCTTTTAAACCACAGATGTCAGAACTTTGTCGAAAGGCTACAAATTAGCGTTGCTATTCCCAGCCTGTTTGAGAGTTGTTATGGCAGATAATTCTCGTTGTTTGTTTAAAACTCCAGGCAAAGCTCAAAGTTTTCTCAACAATTTGTCTTCCTCTGCCAAGGACTAATTAACGCACTGTTTTCCTTTTTTTTTAAATCTGTTTTTCGTTTCCTTTTTGTTAAAAAAAACTAATATCTAGCTTACACATTTAGATTTTTTATATTTTGCGGGTTCTTGCCTTGATTCTGTAGTGTAGGTATTTTTCATATTTTTACGTGAAAGTACTCTTTTATTGTTAGTGATTTTGTATATTTCACTTTTAATATTTTTGCTTTTGAAAGTAATTTAGTAACAGGTTTAATGTTTGATTTTCCTTTTTTTTGAAACGTTATTGGAGAAGTATTACATCTTAAGATGGTGGATCGCTTCCTTCTCCTTCTCAGAATTTTCTTTTCTTCTTGGTTCATTTCCGATCATTTATATACGAAAAACTAATAATATGAACTGGCGCTTGGTTTTTTTTTGAAATATGAATAAGAATGAACTATTTTATGTTTGTAATTGTTGTAAACTTTTCCTTACATTTATAGTAATTGCTTTTTTTTTTACTTTTTTGACCGTGGGTGGTGCTTTTTTACGATAAACCTATTTCTTTTGGGTTGCCTTCTGGAAAGACAGGGTTAGATTTAGCAGTAGATTTAGCATTGGCTACTTTCTGGCTTTTTTCTGGGTTTTTGTGGGGGGGGTATTTTTGTTCTTATTTTTAATTTAGATTGTTTCCTTAAACGGGCTGACTTGAAACTACCAAAATGTCCAAAATGTCGTGACTTCCAGTTTTTCTTTGAACCTTCTTTCCTCTTCTGGGGTCATGAGTTTGTATTCTGTTTACATACCTTATGTTCGATTTCAGTACTATGGATAAGATCATTAGTTTGGTTTCTTGGAATACAAATGGTCTAAACCACCCAATTAAACAGAAGAAAATTTTTTAGAGTATTCCACAGGATGAACGCTCACATTATCTTCGTACAAGAAACTCAAGTCCGGAAAGAGGATAATCAGCATTTTTTTAGGTTTTGGAAGCGCCAACTCCTCACAGGCCAAAGTGAAAGGCGTTCCTATTTTTATGGATCCGTCAATTTCATTTGTGCATCATGAGACTATTTCAGATCCAAATGGTAGATTTTTGTTCATTACTGGTTTGTTATTTAACAAAAAAGTTGTTGTGCTTAATGTTTATGCCCCAAATGTTGATTGTCCTGAATTTTTTAAGAATCTCTTTACATCCCTTCCTAACTTAAATGATTATATGTTGATTATGGGCGGAGATTTTAACTGTTGTTTAAATCCTTTGATGGATAGATCTATGTCCAATCAAGTACTTCCTAACAAATCGGCTACTTTTATTAACTCTTTTATGGTTGACTCTGGAATTTCAGAAATTTGGAGGTTCTTACACCCCAACAAGAAAGAGTTCTCATTTTTTTCACATGTATATCATCATTATTCAAGAATTGATTATTTTCTTATTGACTCTCGATTAATTCCACTTGTTATTGACTGCAAATATGACTCCATTGCTGTCTCCTATCATGCGCCGTTCAGACTATCTATTAAGTCAATGGATACATCATCTAGTACTAGGCAATGGCGATTTAATACCTCTTTGCTTCAGGATTCGGACTTCATTAATTTTATTGAGGAACAGATTAATTTATTCTTTACAATGAATTTTACAGAGGGAATTTCCAGCGGAGTACTATGGGATACTTTTAAAGCATATATTCGTGGACAAATTATTTCATATTCTGCTGGATTAAAAAAGCGAACTAATAATGAAATACTTAAGCTGGCTGACAAGATCAAAGAAATTGACAAAAAATATTCTATTGCTCCTAATCAGGAGCTTTACAAAGAGAGAGTCGAACTTCAAATGGGACATAGTCTATTACTATCATCTTCGATTGAAAGCCAATTAATTAAAACTAGGAGTCAGTTCTATATATATGGTGATAAAACTGGGAAACTATTGGCTAATCAATTGAAATCAGCTTTGGTTAAACGCTAGATTGTTAAGATTCGTAAAAAAGATGGTATTCTGACGGTTGATCATGATGAGATAAATAAATCCTTTCAAGAATTTTATACCTCCCTATACCAATCAGAATTTCCTGATGACTCCACTATAATGCATGAATTTTTAAAGAAATCAAATATTCCAAAATTATCACCCAATGAACGTTTAAAACTAGATGTATCTATTACGGTAGAAGAAATAAAAAGTCCTATTTCTTTGATGAACTCAGATAAAGCACCTGGCCCAGACGAATATACAGTAGAATTTTTTTAAATTTTTCTCTACTATACTGTCTCCTTGGTTATGTAGAATGCTTAGGGATGCAGTATCTATAGGGAAATTACCACAATCTTTTTACCGAGCTTCTATTTCCCTAATTCTTAAAAAAGATAAGGATCCTATTGAATGTGCATCTTATAGGCCTACATCTATTTTTTCTAAAATATTGGCAACGAAATTGGAGAATGTATTGCCTCAAATTATTTCTGTTGATTAGACTGGATTTATTAAAAATCATTACTCCTTCTTTAATATTAGGAGATTAATGAATATTATTTATACTCCTTCACCAAGAACTCCAGAATGCATCATTTCACTGGACGCTGAGAAAGCCTTTGATAGAGTCGAACGGGCATACTTGTTTAATACGCTTGAGAAATTTAATTTTAGTCCGATACTCATATCTTGGATTAAATTGATATACTTTACTCCTTTGGCTTCAGTATTTACTAATAATCAAAGATCTCCCTTTTTTCAGTTATTCCGTGGTACTAGGCAGGGTTGCCCTCTTAGTCCACTATTATTCAACATTGCCCTGGAACCGTTAGCTATTGCTATTTGTGACTCTCCTAATATATTTGGTATTACCCAAGGGAATGAGATACATAAATTATCACTATATGCAGATGACTTACTACTATATATATCTAACCCAGAGAAATTCATTCCGGCAGTATTAACTCTGCTTGCTATTGCTATTTGTGACTCTCCTAATATATTTGGTATTACCCGTGGAAATGAGACACATAAATTATCACTATATGCAGATGATTTACTATTATATATTTCTCACCTGGAGAAATCCATTCCGGCAATATTAACTCTGCTTGCTCAGTTTAGCAGTTTTTCTGGTTACAAACTGAATCTTGGTAAGAATGAACTTTTTCCATTAAATATGCAGGTTCCCATTTATAGATGTTCACCATTCAGATTGATTACTGATTATTTTACTTATTTGGGAGTTAAAATTGCTAAGGGACATAAGGACTTACTCAAGCTCAATTTTTTACCATTAATTAGTCAGGTTAAACAACTGATTACTAAATGGTCCCTGTTGTCTCTATCATTGATTGGCTGAATCAATGCTATTAAAATGATTATTTTACCTAAATTTTTATATCTACTCCAAGCAATACCAATTTTTATTCCTAAATCTTTTTTTGATACTATTGATTCTAAAATTTCCTCCTATATATGACAGAATAAAAATCCCAGGTTAAGTAAAAAATATTTACAGAAGTCCAAGAAAGATGGTGGTTTAGCATTGCCGAATCTAAGATTCTGTTATTGGGCAATTAATATTCGATATTTAATATTTTGGACACAAGATTGGAATATAATTCCAAGTCCACATTGGGTAAACCTTGAAGGTTACTCCGTACAAGGGTTCTCTTTGACTTCCATTTTAGGAACTTCACTTCCTTTTGTATTATCTAAATTGAATAAACAAATGGTTAATCCAATAATGAAACATACGTTACGAATATGCTTTCAATTTCGTAAATTTTTCGGTTTTAACAAATTTATATTATCAAGCACTATTATATCTAATTTTTTTTTCAACCCTCGGTTATGGATCAAGCCTTTTTGATATGGAAAATGAAAGGTATAACAAGTTTCCGTGACTTATTCCTGAATAACTGTTTCAGGTCTTTTGAACAGTTATCTAATAAATATAATTTGCCCAGATCCAATTTTTTTTTAGATATTTACAAATAAGAAACATCTTAAATACCACGCTGCCTACCTTTCCAATTTCATACCCTACTGATATCATTGATAAAATTTTAGGTTTAAATCCCTTTCAGAAGGGATTATTAGAAACTATTTATGATATAATTATGAAAATACAGCCAGGTACATCTGATAAAATTAAAAATGAATGGGAAAGGGAACTTCAACTTTGCCTACCTATAGAGAAATGGGATAAAATTTTTCAGTTAGTTAGCTTTTCCTCTATATGAGCGAAACATACGCTAATACAAATTAAGGTAGTGCATAGGGCCCATACGTCTAAAGATAAACTAGCACGTTTTTATTCCCACATAAACCCTATTTGTGACAGATGTCACTCTGAGGTGGCTTCCTTGACTCGTATGTTCTGGTCCTGCCCTCTCTTGGAAAAATTCTGGAAAGATATTTTTGATATTATTTCAACAGTTTTGCATTTTGACTTACAACCCCATCCTATTACAGCAATTTTTGGATTGCCAATGACGGAACATAGATCTTTATCCTCTTCAGCCTGTTGGATGATCGCATTTGTTACTTTAATAGCCAGGAGATCCATTTTATTGAATTGGAAGGAGACCAACCCTCCTACTATATGGTTTTCCCAAACTGTACCATGTTTAAATTTAGAAAAAATTATAAGTGACATTTTTGATCCTTCGGTTAAATTTGAAGAGACTTGGAAGCCATTTATTCAACATTTCCATATGATGTAACTCGACCTTTTCTGCATCCTTCTTATTAACTTAAAAATATGAACAGAGGAGCAGAGTTGACGACATTATTGAATGCATTCGATTTAAGATATTGGTCCAGCCTTGTTTTGTTCCGTTTGCTTTCTTTTTGGGTTTAGTATTCAGGTTTTTTTTTTTGTTTTTTGGGGGGGTTTTTCTTTGCATTATTTTTTCTTTTTATTTCTTTTTTTTATGACGAACTATATTAAGAGTTTGGAAGTCTATTACACCTGTATTATTTGAAGTCTTTTTTTGTACATGTTTATCAACAATAAGATAATTCCAATCTCTTTGTATCAATATTGTTATTCTGTTTATAATTTTAGAAAAGTAATTAAAAGATTAAAAAAGAAAGAAAGAAATTTGCTGATGATACAACCATTGTTGGTAGAATCTCAGATGGTGATGAGAGGGCGTACAGCAGGGGTCCTCAACCTTTTTTGCACTGCGGACCGGTTTAATATTGACAATATTCTTGCGGACCGGTCGACCCGGGTGGGTGGGGGGGGGTTGGGTTGCCATCGGACAAGAGTAGCAGTCAAATACGTTGTGTTTATCCTGAGAAAGACTACAATGAGCATGAAGCCTTGTGCAGGCACCAGTACGCATGCGTGGCTTGCGCATGATGTACGTGCCGATTTTTTTCTACAAATCGTTTTTGGCGATTCTCTTCGGGCGGGGGCAGTGTTAATCACGACCAGAATATAGGTGATAAGTGGCTAATACACTCAATTTCGTTTCTAAAAGGGTTTATCTAATGAATTTAATATTAAACACACAGCGCATATTTTCCTCGCATGAATATAGTGATAAGTCAGTTACCAGGGAGGACAGGGGAGCTTGAAGTAAGTGTTGAACGAACTTCCAGTAGAAGTGGTAGAGGCAGGTTCGATATTATCATTTAAAGAAAAATTGGATAGGTATATGGACAGGAAAGGAATGGAGGGTTATGGGCTCAGTGCAGGTCGGCGGGACTAGGTGAGAGTAGCATTCAGCACGGACTAGAAGGGCCGAGATCGCCTGTTTCCGTGCTCTAGTTGTTATATGGTTATATAAGTCAATAGCATCATAACATTTTAAGGAACATTTGGATATTAAACACACAGCACATATTTTCCCCGTATGAACATATAAAATCATTGCAACACACCAATATCGCTGAATCAGTGGAAGGCCTGGGCTTGTTTTCCTGCAACAAGACGGTCCCATCGAGGGGTGATGGGAGACAGCAATACTCGGAGGGGGTTCCTTATGTCCAGTCTATTCCGCAATTTAGTTTTCGTTGCATTCATTGCAAAGATATGTTGGAAATGGAAGCAACGCTTTCAGTGCTTTCATGGCTATCTCAGGATATTCAGCCTTGACTTTGATCCAGAATGCCAGCAGAGATATTACGTCAAACATACTTTTTAGCCCGCCGTCATCTGCAAGCTCCAGGAGTTGATCTCCTTACCGCGCTGACATTGATCTCCTTACCGCGCTGACATGGATGACGTGCAGATCATGACCCTGCGTGCGTTCAAGCTCAACAGTGGGCATGACAGGGAATGAGGAAAGGTGCAGCTGACTCATATCGCCAAATCATATCGTTTCCTTGCGGCCCAGTAGCACATGCTTTGCGGACTGGTGGTTGGGGACTGCTGGCGTACAGGAGTGAGATACGCCAACTAGTGGAGTGGTGTCGCAGCAACAACCTGGCACTCAACATCAGTAAGACAAAAGAGCTGATTGTGGACTTCAGGAAGGGTAAGATGAAGGAACACATACCAATCCTCATAGAGGGATCAGAAGTGGAGAGAGTGAGCAGTTTCAAGTTCTTGGGTGTCAAGATCTCTGAGGACCTAACCTGGTCCCAACATATTGATACAGTTATAAAGGCGGCAAGACAGCCTTAAGGAGTTTGAAGAGATTTGGCATGTCAACAAGTACACTCAAAATCTTCTACAGATGTACCGTGGAGAGCATTTTGACAGGCTGCATTACTGTCTGGTGTGGGGGTGGGGGGGGGGGCTACTGCACAGGACCAAATACAGCTGCAGAGGGTTGTAAATTTAGTCAGCTCCATCTTGGGTACTAGAAGTACCCAGGGCATCTTCAAGGAACGGTGTCTCCGAAAGGCAGCGTCCATTATTAAGGACCTCCAGCACCCAGGGAAAACCCTTTTCTCACTGTTACCATCAGGTAGGAGGTACAGAAGCCTGAAGGCACACACTCAGTGATTCAGGAACAGCTTCTTCCCCTCTGCCATTTGCTTCCTACATGGACATTGAACCCATGAACACTACCTCACTTTTTAAAATATATAATTTGTTTTTTGCATGATTTTCAATCTATTCAATATACCTATACCATAATTGATTTAGTTATTTATTTACTATTTTTTTTCTTCTTCTATGTATGACATTGAACTGCAGCTGCTAAGTTCACGACACATGCCTGTGATGATAACCCTGATTCTGATTCTGATTCTGGCCTGGGTGGTGAGGATCCTTTATGATGGATGCTGCTTTTCTCCAGCAACATCTCATGTAGAGATGCTCAGTTGTTGGGAGGGTTTTACTTGTGATGTACTGGGCCAAATCCACTATCTTCTGCCAGATTTTCCGCGCAAAGGCGTTGAAGTTCCCATACCAGGCCGTAATGCAGCCAGTCAGCACACTTTCCACCACATATCTGCAGAAGTTTGCCAAGGTTTTTTTGACGTGCCAAACCTCCAAAGACTCCTGAGGAAGTAGAGGCACTTTCTTTGCAATAATATTTATATGATGGGTCTAGGACAGGAATTTAAAGTTACTGACCCTCTCTACCTCTGATCCTCTCATGATTACTGGCTCATGGGCCTCTGGTTTCCCTCTCCTGAAGTCTACAATCAGTTCCTTGGTCTTAATAACATTGAGTGAGAGGTTGTTGTTATTACACCACTCAGACAAGTTTTCAATCTCCCTCCTGTATGCTGGTTCATCACCCTCTTTGATACTGCTCACGGGAGTGGTGTCAGCAAACTTGTATATGGTGGTGGAGCTGTACTTAGCCACACAGTCATAGGTTTAAAGCAAGAGGGCAGGGGGCTAAGTACAGATCTCTGTGGTGCTCCTGTGGTGACGGAGATTGTGGAGGAGATGTTTATGCCGATCCGAACTGACTGGGGTTTACAAGTGACGAAATCCAAGTGAAGAAAGCATAGTACAGGCCGTTTGAAGCACGATGTTCTGCCAACTTTTTAATTTACTCTGATCAATCCAACTCTTCCCTCCCTCATGGCCTCCATTTTTCTATCATCCATGTGGTTACCTAAGAGTTTCTTAGATGTCCCTAATGTATCTGCCTCCACTGCCACCCTCAGCAGGGCATTCCACACACAGCACTCTCCAAGTAAAATACTTCCCTCTGTCATCCAATACACATTTCTCCAATCACTGTAAAATTATGCCCCTTTGTGTTAGCCATTTCTGTCCAGGGAAAGTCTCTGGCTATCCACTTCTAAGAATTAACAGTAATGTTCTTTTAAATCCATTTGCAAGTCTGGGAATCTTCCAGCCTCAAGGATAAGGGTCCTAGAACACTACAGCACAGAAGCAGGCCCTTCAGCCCATCCGGTCCATGACAAACCACTATTCTGCCTAGTCCCATCCACCTGTATCTAGACCGGGGTGGCCAACCTTTTACATTCCGTGCCTCAATTTTCTCACGCATGAGTTCAGATGCGATTTTTTCACGCACAAGTTCTATATTAACATATTTTTTACAAGAATTGAATGGGGGTACAAGAGTTGTATGGCACATCTGAACTCGTGAGTGAAAAAACTTACGCATGGAACGTAAAAGATTGGTCACCCCTGATCTAGACCATAGCCCTCCATACCTCTCCCATCCATGTACCTTTTCAAATTTCCAGTAAACGTTGCAATCAAACCCATATTCACCACTTCCGCTGGCAGATCGTTCCACACTCACCACCCTGAGTGAAGAAGCTCCTCCAGGTTCCCCTTAAATACTTCACTTTTCACCCTTAACCCATGACTTTCAGTTCTAGTCTCATCCAAACTCAGTGGAAAAAGCCTGCTTGCATTTACCTACTATCCATACTCCTCAGAGTGTCTATACTTTAAAAGGACGGCTCTCCTGCTTGCAGTAAGACGATCATCAGCAACTTCTATGATCAAATCCAGTTCATTGTCAACTTCACGAGGGCAATGAGGTTAAGGTATCATGAAAACCCTGCTTGTTGTCTGCCACTAGTCAGATCCCAAGGGAGCCAGACCAGAAAATTTCAATGTGAAATAATCAGATTCCGCGTTTTGACAGAGCACAAGGATTTTAAACATATCTTACCTCAGAGGGGCAAATTCCAGTGGAGAGCGATGGAAGGATTCAGACATATCACCTTCCACGGAACAGGTGGTAACAAGTGCTAAGGTGGGGGACAGATCACTTTTCTGCAGCTCTGATGGAAGAGACATGTCTGGTCAGCACTTACACCGTGTACAATGTTCCAAATACAAGCAATCAGGAACACACTGCCATGTTTAAAAGGCAGTTAGAGAGACAGTTAAATAGGCAATGCATAGAAATCGAGATTATTGTTCCCGTATGCTCAGGTGCAATGAAAAACTTACTTCCAGTAGAAGGACTAAAGAGAATAAGACTGAAAAAAGAAACAGCAAAATGCAATTAAATTTGTCAGTAACTAAGATAAAATATGATCTCGTTGTTACAGTATCACACCACAACAGCAAAGCACGATCACTTTACACCACCAATGATCACTGATAAGGAACACACACAAAATGCTGGAAGAACTCAGCAGTCAATGCAGCATCTATGGAAAAGAGTACAGTCGACGTTCCGGGCCAAGACCCTTCGGCAGGACTTGAAACATCGACTATACTCTTTTCCATTAATGCTGTGTGGCCTGCTGAGTTCCTCCAGCATTTTGTGTGTGTTGTTTGGATTTCCAGCATCTGCAGATTTTCTCTTGTTTGTGATTGGATCACTGATAGGGATTCAGTTCACGCCACTGTCCTAAGGAGCTTGTACTTTCTCACTGTGACTGTATGGGATTCCTTCCACAATCCAAAGGTGGTAAGAGTTAGTAAGTGGTGGGCATGGTAACACTTGTGGATTGCTCCCCCACCTGTATCTCAGCACGGGGGAGAATAATAAACCAATTACCAATCCGTATGCCTCCTAAATGTTGTAATTGTATTTACTACTATCACTTGTTCCATACATCATCCTCCGTGTGCAAAACCACAGGTCCCGTTGAAACCTTTCCCCTCTCACCTCACAATACAGCATTGTGTACAGACTGGTCATGACAGTACAGAAAAGACGAGGGTGGTGAGGACTTCTGCAAGGGTGGTGTCCGAGCTGGAGATCTATTGCTTTAAGGGCAGAGTGAGCCTTGGTGTTTTCTACAGTACTGTGTAGGCTGAGGAGAGAATATGAACTGACAAGAACAATTACCTGCAACAGAAAGATTTGTATAAAGGAGATGCAGATTCAGGGTAATTTTACAGTCTGCTCAATGTTTCAACGCACATGAGCACATGAACGGTGGTCCGGACTGAAGAGACTGAGGAACTGTTAATCACTTGATGGGGTAAGGCAGGCTACAGCACCTGACAGCTCCTTAATGTGTTCAGGACGGCACTGAAACCATTTCGCAACCTGGACCATCCTCCAAACTAGTGACATCTGAGTCAGCTCTGCTTATGAACAAGTGGCCAAACAGCAAGAAAGGGATATCACAGGGAGAGGAAGAAGAATGTGATGAACAAGAGGGAATGAAAAGATACAGGAGTACAAAGGAAAGGTAACAAATTTGAGTAATGTTGTAGGTCTGTAAAGCTCCAGTAAGACCACACTTGCAGTACTGTGTTAGGTTATGGTCACCTCGTTATAGGAAGGATGTGGAAGCTTTAGAGAGGGAGCAGAAGTGATTTAGCAGGATGCTACCTGGATTAGAGAGCATGACTTAAGGCTGATTTATACTTGTGCGTCAAAAGTATGCTGTAGGTACGGCATAGCCACGAACCCTACACTGTACTCTACGCAAACCCTACGCCGTAGCCTAACACGCACCTCTCCCAAAATGTATCTACGCACGCGGCAACACAGACCAAAACAACTGTGATTGGTCCGCTTGGTAGCATTGCATTTCCTCCTACACTGCAATAGCTTCCCATTGGGCGACTGAAGGGCAGGGAAGGAACTCTGGCTGCAATGCTTTCCATAAAGCTTTACAGACCTCCGAAATTATGGAGGACACATTTCACTTTTACGAAAGACCTACATTAGTACCTGTTTTCGTTAACCAAAAGAGGATTTTCACTTTTACGAAAAAAGACGCTGGCTTTAAACTTGTTTACCCCAAGAAAGACTACCATGACCATGAAGCTTTGCGCGGGCAGGTGTGTGTACATGCGTGACATGCCGATTTTTTTTGACAAATCGATTTTGGCTCAAAATTCTCGATTCCGTCAAGGGATACTACACCGTACATACAGAAAATTCACCCTCCTTCAGTTTCAGTCGCCATTGTTTGAAGTTTGAGTTTCTTCATGTTGAGTTTCAACACAAAGAAACTCAACACAGTGGCATAGAAACCCCACCACCAACTGGCGTTTTGGCAGTGAATTGCAGAGCAACGCAGATACACCAACGCACAAGTATAAATGCTCACAATGGCGTAGCCCACTTGCCTAGGCTACGGCGTAAGCTAGTACGCACAAGTATAACTCAGCCTTTATGAGGATAGGTTGAGAGAGCTAGGACTTTCCTCTTTGGAGTGAAGGAGGATGAGAGGCAACTTCATAGAGGTAGATGATAAGTGGCATAGACAGAGTGGAGAGCCAGAGACCTTTTCCCCCTCAAGATGGAAATGGCTAACATAGGTGAACATACTGGCGATTGGAAGAAAATATAGGGGAAATGTCAGAGGTAGGTTTATTTTTTTTTAAAAACAGAGTGGTGGGTACATGGGTCCCATTTAAAAAAAACTTCAAAACATGACTAAAATCAAAGGATGGGTCAATACACACAACGAAGCACCTACCAAACGTTTGCAGGGTTTGGAACGGTCCAAGTTCGCTGTACGGACTCCCCAGTTCTTCGGTAATGGTGATTGTTCCTTCCTCCATAGTAGGGAACTCCTCAAGGGTCTGTGTTCGGTCTGTGCCTCCCAAAAGCAGAGGGGATGCTGAGGCTGAAGCCACTCCCCCGGTACCAGCTTCTGACTGAAGCTGGGGCCATAACTCACAACCCTACATTGAAAAAGCAAATGAGTGACAGCAACTGTATTTCATTAGGAACTTGTGGAGACTTGTTACGTCACCAATCACTCCTGTAAATTTCTACAAATGTATCATAGAGAACATACTAACTGGTTGCATCACCGTCTGGTATGCAGGGGCCACTGAATAGGATCAGAAAAAGCTGCAGGAAGTTGTAAACTCAGTCAGCTCCATCATGGGCACTGTCCTCCACAGCACCTTCAAAAGGTGATGACTCAGAAAGACAGCATTCGTTCTCAATGGCCTCCAACACACAGGACATGCCCTTTTCTCAATGCCACCACCAAGGAGGTGTTACAGGAGCCTGAAGACACACACTCAATATTTTAGGAACAGCTTCTTCACCACCACCATCAGATTTCTGAATTGTCTATGAACCCGTGAACCTCACTACTTTTTTTCTTTTATTGCTCTCTTTTTGCACTACTTATTTTTTATATAAAATATATTTCTCATTGTAATGCATAATGTTTTTATTATTTTATTGTGCTGCTGCCACAAAACAATGGATTTCAGGGCATATACCAGTTATATCAAATCTGGTTCTGAGTCTGATTCACCTACAGCACAGATACAAGCCCAGACACACAAGAGACTGCAGCTGCAGAATCTGCAGCAACACTCAGAGTTCTGGGGGAACTCAGCAGGTCCTGGATGGCTGCGAATGTTCTTCTCTTGTTCAAGAAAGGGAGTAGAGCTAACCCAGGAAGTTATAGACCAGTGAGTCTTACTTCAGTAGTGGGCAGATTGTTGAAAAAGATCCTGAGAGGCAGGATTTACGACCATTGAAGTGCCCAACCCAAAACGGTGCCCAAAGTGCCCAAAACAGAGAGGACCTCCCAGTAGCCACCCACTTCAACTCTGCTTCCCACTCCCATTCAGATATGTCCATACATGGCCTCCTCTACTGCCATGATGAGGCTAAACTCAGGTTAGAGGAGCAACACCTCATATACCGTCTAGGTAGTCTCCAGCCCCTTGGTATGAACATAGAATTCTCCAACTTCCGGTAATTCCCTCCCCCTATCCCTATTTCACTCTGCCCTCTTCCCCAGCTGCCTATCACCTCCCTCATGGTTCCGCCTCCTTCTACTACCCATTGTGTTTTCCCCTATTCCTTCTTCACCTTTCCTGCCTATCCCCTCCCTGCCTCCCCTCCCCCACCCCTTTATCTTTCCCCTTACTGGTTTTTCACCTGGAACTGACCGGCCTTCTCCTTCCCACCCTCCCCCCACCTTCTTTATAGGGCCTCTGCCCCTTCCTGCTACAGTCCTGACAAAGGGTTCCGGCCCGAAACATCGACCGATCTTTTCCACGGATGCTGCCCGACCTGCTGAGTTCCTCCAGCGTGTTGTGAGTGTTGCTTTGACCCCAGCATCTGCAGATTATTTTGTGTTTACAAAGTGCAACACTTCACACTCATCTGCATTAAATTCCATCTGCCAGTTTTTAGCCCATTTTTCCAGCTGGTCCAGATCCTGCTGCAAATTCTGGTAGTCTTTTTCGCTGTCCAATACACCCCCAATCTTGATATCATCCACAGATTTGCTGAATCAGTTAACCATATTATCATCCAGATCACAGATATAGATGACAAACAACAATGGACCCAGCAGTGATCCCTGTGGCACTCCAACAGTCACAGGCCTCCACTCAGAGAGGCAACCCACAAAGCCAATGTCTAATCCAATTCACCTCATCTTGAATGTCAAGCAACTGAACTTTTGACTAATGTCCCATGTGGGGCCTCATCAAGTGCCTTGCTAAAGTCCATGCAGACAATATCCACTACCTTGCAAACAACAGGTCTCGGCCTGAAACGTCGACTGCGCCTCTTCCTATAGATGCTGCCTGGCCTGCTGCGTTCACCAGCAACTTTGATGTGTGTTGCTCCACTACCTTGCCTTCATCAGCTTTCCTGGTAACATCCTCGAAAAACAATCAGTAAGGATAGGCAACAATTCTTCCAGCATGAATATTATATCAACACTGGTGCCCCAGAAGGTTGTGTCTACAGCCCCCTACTCTGCTCCCTATACAGTCAGACTGTGTGGCCAAATTCTGCTCTAACTCCAATACCATTTTAGTGGTATCACTGGGTATTTTTAAAGCAGAGGCTGATAGACCTCTTTCGGAGTCGATGCCTCCAGAAGACACGGTACATCATTAAAGACCCCTCACACCCTCTCCATGAACTGTTTGTTCTTCTGCCATCAGGCAAACGTTACAGGAGCCTCAAAACTAAAACCACATGGCTACTAAACAGCTTCCTCCCACAGGCAGTCAGACTGCTAAACAGCTGCTTTGAACACTTTTAACTTGCACTGTACACTTATAACTGATTTTAACTGACATGTGGCTGTTGTGTTTTACTATTTATTGTTATGTTTACTATTTAGTGTTGCGTTTGTTATGTTATAATTGCACTGCCCCTAAGAAACGCTGTCTCATTCTGCCCTGCAGAGCTGATGTATGGTTAGAATGACAATAAAGTTTTTTTTGAATCTTTTGAATCTTTGAATTTTTGAGCAAAGGTTATGGGGAGAAGGCAAGAGAATAGAGTTGAGAGGGAAAATAAATCAGCCATGATCATATAGTGGTGCAGACTCCATTTAGTGACACATATATTAACATATACCAAGAAAGAATCAAATTTAACTTTTTCTTTACACACAGTATGCTGAAGGATCTGTTTTCTATTGTACATCGCCATGACCAAACCATAGCAGCATTCGCTCTGTATTTGGCCCATCAATGGAACGACCCTCTCCAACACTGAGGGCATCTTCAAGAGGCTATGCCTTCAGGAGTTTGCATCCATCATCAAGGTCCCTCAGCATCTGGGACATGATTTATTCTTGTTGCTGCCATCAGGGATGAGGTAAAGGAGCCTGAAGACCCATATTCAACAATTCAGAAACAGCTTCTTCCCCTCCACCATCAGATTTTTCACTCAGTGGAAGAACAGGCTAGACCAGCACAATGGCCCACGCACCGTCATTCAGCAGCACATGCCATTCAGGGACATTTTCCTTGTGTCACACTGTGTTTCCTGCTATCAAAACCATATGTGCTATGTGCTGTGAGCTATTGGTAATGAGTTTGCACTTTGGCTCCAGCGGAATGCTGATTCGCTTAGCTATAGTCATGTATGGTTGAATGATAAACTTAAACTTGATAAACTGTACTATTTTAGAGTTTCTGAACCTAATTGCTGTGACAAAACAATACATTTCATGTCACAGTAAGTCAGTGAAACTATTTATTTTATTTCTTTTTACATCTGCTTTTCATCTTGAATGTGCTTCTGGAACTGTTAGAGCCTGCAATTTACAGCTTGGAGATTGATTGAGAGACCCAGGCCTTTGCTGTCTCCAAGAAGATTCCGGGAAGCAGCAAATGCGAGTTTCGAAGCAAAGAAACCTTCTGTTCACTGATCCAGATAATGAGCCCGTGCGGCCAATCGCCACTTTGCTGCCTTGAATGCTGTGCCCAGAGGGTGGACATCTGCATGTCTCTTTTTCGTTGATGTTGGAGGATATTACCAATGTTCCGCATCTATGGCTTTGATCAGTGGGCTTTTTTCAGTCTTACGGTTTTATATTTTGAGTGTTTTGTCTGTTCTTTCTCGTTTTTTCTATGCAAAGACAGGGAAATTTGGGGGCCGATGTTCTTGTTGCATTTCATGCCAGGAAAGGTGAGCCTGGTGTGGCTGATGATCATTTGCTGTTCTTTTTTTTGTGCGGGGGAGGGAGTGGGTTAGCTATTTCTCTCTGAGCTTACTTCCATGGGTTTTTTTCTGTTTCATGGCTATCTGGAGAAGAAGAATCCCAGAACTGTATACTGCATACATACTTTGCTAATAAATCTGATTCTAATGTTGACTGCATTTAGCACTGATTCACTTATCTAAAATGACCAAGCTACCTGCTTAGCTCGCTGAACAATCACCTCTCCCAGTGAGAACCCACTCACGCTGGACAAGTGGGTCCCACTTCCAAGGCTGCTGGCTTGGCTCAACCTCTCCTCCATGTTACAAGTTATCGGTGGTGTTGTTGCTATCACCTGGAAGACAGCACATTACAACTCCTTTAACAACACGGCCTGTGCAGAGCAAGGAACGGGAGGAAGGGAGGGGAGGTCCTGGAGGAAAGGAGAGAACAAGAGAATACAAATGCCCAGCTTAATAAAATAACTATTTTTCACTTTAACTTGTAATTGTCAATGGGTAAGGGGGGGGGTGGGAGGGGGGGGGAAAGAAAAACTAGTGATTGAAAAGATCAAGAGGAATAAATTGTGTCAAACTTTTTTAAAACACTGGTTCGGCTCCAAATGGAATTCACGAAGGTGACATCCATCACTAAAGACCCTCACCATCCAGGACATGTCCTCGTCACATCACTACCATCAAGGAGGCAGTACAGGAGCCTGAAAACATGCATTCAATATTTTAAGAATAGCTCTTCCCCTCCACTATGGTCCATCAACACAACTTCTTTATTCACTTATTCCACTATTTATTAATCTTTGTAACTTGCACTGTCATTTGTATGTATTGCACTGTGTTGCTGCAGCAAAACAACAGATTTCAGTGATAATAAACTTGATTCTGGATCAAAGTTGGGACTAATTCAGAATGCTACACTTCAACAAGATGTCAAAGCCTTGGAGGTGGTGGTGGGGGGGCAGCTACCAGACTTCATTTAAAAGGGAGAATCTAGAATCATCGCAATTGACTGTTATAGGGAGAGGTTGACCACACTAGATCTTTATTCCCTGGAGAGTATCTTATTTTAGTTTTTTTTTTCATTTATTGGGATGTAGAGCAACCCCCCCTCCTTAACTTTAGTCTGATCACAGAACAACGTACAATGACCAAATAAACCTATCACCAGTATATCTTTGGACTGTGGGAGGAAACCCATACAGTCACAGGTAGAAATGTACAAAATCCTTACAGACAGCAGCAGGAATTGAACCCGGGTCACTGGTACTATAAAGTGTTGTGCTAACCAGGACACTGCTGTACCAACCCATAAGGGATATAGATAAGGTGGACATTCATAAGGTTGCTACAGCCAGGGTGGTAATGGGGAGAAGTTCCCCCTACCTATTAAATGATCACAATGGCGTGCACCTCAAATGGCCTCTGACAACCAAGTCCAGCTCCTGGCCTTCATATGTGGCTTAGCTACTAAACCAGGTGTAACCATTTCTACTGAGAGGAGAAGGGGCAAAGGCAGTCACTGAGCCTTAAAACCAGTTGCCTAGGGCAAATGGGGCTCGTCAGCCATAGTTGCCAGCTCATCTAGGAGAAGGAAAACTCTGATTTCAAACCTCCGCTGCCTTAGGGCTGTACCCACTCATGGGGAAGGCTTTGGGAGTAAACCCCGAAGGAAAAATCCAGAGCTGGAGTCCCCAGGACAGTTCTACGTTGTTGACTGGCAACTCCTGTGACCGCTGCTAGTACCAAACTGTATTGGTCTCTGCTGCTCCTTTGGGTTCATCAGATGCATGGAGAGGGGGAGCTGACTCTCCATATCGTACTGCCCAGCCTTGCGCATCTAGACAGCTCGGACACAATATCCATGGTCAACTCTGATTGACGGAGGCCCTCACTCAACATGATACAAGACCACAAGATATGGGAGCAGAATTAGGCCATTTGGCCTAACACATCTGCTCCGCCATTCCATCATGGTTGATCCATTTTTCCTCTCAGCCCCAATCTCCTGCCATCTCCCCATATAGTCATAGTCATACTTTATTGATCCCGGGGGAAATTGGTTTTCGTTACAGTTGCACCATAATAAATAGTAATAAAACCATAAATAGTTAAATAGTAATATGTAAATTATGCCAGGAAATAAGTCCAGGACCAGCCTATTGGTTCAGGGTGTCTGACCCTCCAAGGGAGGAGTTGTAAAGTTTGATGGCCACGGGCAGGAATGACTTCCTATGACGCTCTGTGCTGCATCTCGGAGGAATGAGTCTCTGGCTGAATGTACTCCTGTGCCCACCCAGTACATTATGTACTGGATGGGAGACATTGTCCACGATGGCATGCAACTTAGACAGCATCCTCTTTTCAGACACCACCGTGAGAGAGGTGGTGTCTTCCCTTCATGCCCTGCCCAATCAAGAATCTATCAACCTCTGCCTTAGATATACATAAAGACTTGGCTTTAACAGCTGCCTGTGGCAACGAATTCCACAGATTCACCATTCTCTGGCTAAAGAAATTCCTCATCATCTCCATTATAAATAACACCCCTCTATTCCAAGGCTGTATCCTCTGCTCCCAAACTCTCCCACCATAAGAAACATCCACTTTATCGAGGCCTTTCAACATTTGATAGGTTCCAATTAGTCACCCCCATTCTTCTGAATTCTAGCGAATATAGGTCCAGAGCCATCAAACACTCTTCAGACAACAAGCTGTTCAATCCTGGAATCATTTTCGTGAACCTCCTTTGAACCCTCTCCAGTTTCAGCACATCCTTTCTAAGATAAGGGGCCAAAACTGCTCACAATGCTCCAAGTGAGGCCTCACAATACTTTATAAAGCCTCAATTATATTCTTGCTTTTATATTCTAGTCTTCTGTAAAATGAATACTAACATTGCATTTGCCTTCCTCACCACAGACTCAAACTGTAAATTAACCTTCAGGGAATCTTGCACAAAGACTCCCAAGTCCTCTTATGCCTCAGATTTTTAAATGTTCTCTCCATTTAGAAAATAGTCTACCTCCTTATTTCTTCTACCAAAGTGCATGACCATACACTTCCCAAAACTGTATTCCATCTGCCACTTCTTTGCCAAATCTCCTAATCTGTCTAAATCCTTCTGTAGCCTCTCTACTTCCTCAAAACTATCTGCCTTCATATCAAGGGCAAACTTTGCAACAAAGCCATCATCTTTTTCCCCAGGATTGGGAAGTCCAAAACGAGTGAGCACCAGTACAAGTTCAGAGATTTAAAAGAGACGTTTTAGACAGAGGGTGTTGTACCATTTGAGAGGAATTTGGATAGGTACACAGAGAGGAGGAGCTTGCAGGATTATAGGCCGAACTCAAGCAACTGAAACTAGCAAAGGGGATGGTTCAGTCGGCACCAAAGGGCCAGTTTCTGTGCTGTATTATCTTACATAAGGTGAGACAAAATCATGGTTTGTAGAAAAAGAGAAGCCACTTCCAGTGACAGGATGGTCAGGAAAAGTGGGAGGGTCACCAGTTTTGGCTCTTGATCATTCTGTTTTAATTACACCATTGACACAGTCCTATCTTCATCCCAAGATCCAGAATTTCATCTCCTCTTCTGCCTTTGAGACCCTCGTGAAAGCCAATTTACTAACGTCTCCTTGATTTACCCAGAATGTAGAAAATTGAAGAGGCAGTTAATTAGTGTGTATACACAAGAGATTCTGCTGATGCTAGAGTTTAAGAGCAACACACACAAAATGCTGGATGAACTCAACAGGTCAAGCAGCATTAATGGAAATTAATAAACAGTCAACATTTCAGCCTGAGACCCTTCTTCAGGACTGGAAAGGGAGGGGGAAGATGCTAGAATAAGGTAGGGGGGATGGGACGGAGGACAAGCTAAAAGGTAATAGGTAAAACCAGGTGGGTAAGGGAGGGTGGGGTGAAGTAAAAAGCCTTATGAGTACTTTAGAAAATGGGTTACACAGGGAAGTATGGGCAGGAATGGCATTCATGGAAATGTTCCAGAAATAGCAGAGAGTTGATGGGCTGAATAACCTTCTATATCATAGGAAAATTAAAGTATATACCTTGTTGTCAAATTTTGTTAGATGGTCTTGCAGCACTTTACCATGCTAAATGCTCTACATGTAATCTGCCAGGCCACACTCTCTAAATGGACCTTTAACCCTTAACATCATTTACAAGGATGTTCTGGGACTTGAGAACATGAGGGAGAAGGAAAGATTGAAAAGATTAGGACTTCTTCCTCTGGAGTGTAGGAGAATAAGGGAAGATTTGAGAGAAGTATACAAAACTATGAGGGATATAGAAATGGTAAATGCAAGCAGGCTGTTTACACTGAGGCTGGGTGAGACTACTTACTACTAGAGGTCATGGGTTAAGGTGAAAGGTGAAATGATTAAGGGGAACCTGAGAGGAAGCTTCTTCACTCAGAGGTGAGAGCGTGGAACGAGTTACCAGCAGAAGTGGGGAATGTGGATTTGATTTCAACATTTAAGAGAAGTTTGGATAAGTACATTGATGGCAGGGAGAAGGAGGGCTATTGTCTGGGTGTAGGTCAATGGGATTAGGCAGGTTAATAGTTCAGCATGGAAAAGATGGCTGAAGGGCCTGTTTCTGTGCTGTATTCTATGACTATCACAGCTCACATGAAAATTTAGCTTATGCAAAAAGTTACAGGCTGTTGTAAAAATAAATAAAAGTTGAGGCCACAGAGCCCTGCTCCACCAGTCACCCTTGCTACACACTTCAGTACCCTGTCCTCCTTATACACATCTATCTCCTTCCAATATTTAATGACTTGTCCTTTACCCTTCCTATCTGTCATTCATCTCCCTCACTCTGTACTGGCTCCCTACTCACACCCCTCCTCACCCCAGCTCCAACACACTACATCACTCCAATCCTCCCACTCCCTCTGTAAAAACCTCCATCTTCCTGCCCTCAAGCACTCACCCCATCGTTCTCTCCTCATTGCCCCCCCCTTCCACCTTCCTCAGATCATCACATTTCCTACTTCCCTGATTCCACACCTTCAGTCACCCTCCATCCCTCCTTCCACACATCACTGGCCTCGGCCCCCCCTCCAATCCGTAACCCTGCCCTCAGTCACCCTGCTGTTCACCACTCTCTCTGCCTCATCAGTCACCAACACACCTCCCTTCCTTCATCAGTATGTCACCGAACCACCTCCCTCCATCAGTCACTGACCCACCTCCCACCCTCCATTAGTAATTCATCAACCCACCTCACTCCCTTTGTCAGTCACCCTCCTCCCCTCGCCCGTCAGTATCCAACCCACCTCAATCCCTTTGCCAGTCATCAATCACCCTCCTCCCCTCCCTCCGCCAGTCACCCACCCTCCCTCCTCCCCTCCCTCCGCCAGTCAGTCACCCACCCTCCTCCCCTCCCTCCGCCAGTCACCCACCCTCCCTCCTCCCCTCCCTCCGCCAGTCAGTCACCCACCCTCCCTCCGCCAGTCAGTCACCCACCCTCCCTCCTCCGCTCCCTCCGCCAGTCAGTCACCCACCCTCCCTCCTCCGCTCCCTCCGCCAGTCAGTCACCCATCCTCCTCCCCTCCTTCCCTCCCTCCTCCCGTCAGTCACCCACCCTCCCTCCTCCCCTCCCTCCGCCAGTCACCCACCCTCCCTCCTCCCCTCCCTCCGCCAGTCACCCACCCTCCCTCCTCCCCTCCCTCCGCCAGTCACTCACCCTCCCTCCTCCCTCCCTCCGCCAGTCACCCATCCAACATCCTCCGCTCCCTCCGCCAGTCAGTCACCCACCCTACCTCCTCCGCTCCCTCCGCCAGTCAGTCACTCACCCAACCTCCTCCGCTCCCTCCGCCAGTCAGTCACCCACCCAACCTCCTCCCCTCCCTCCGCCAGTCAGTCACCCACCCAACCTCCTCCCCTCCCTCCGCCAGTCAGTCACCCACCCTCCTCCCCTCCCTCCGCCAGTCACCCACCCTCTTCCCCTCCCTCCCTCCGCCAGTCACCCACCCTCTTCCCCTCCCTCCCTCCGCCAGTCACCCACCCTCCTCCCCTCCCTCCGCCAGTCACCCACCCTTCCTACCCCATCAGTCACCCACCCTCCCTACCCCATCAGTCACCCATCCTCTTCCTTCATTTACCCACCCTCCTCAGTCATCCTCTCGCCCCCCCCCCACATTCCCTCAGTCAGTCAGTCCCTCCCTCCCTTAATCACCCAACCGAGCCCGAAACTGCTCTGACTGCCAGGCCCATCTTCCGCATCAACATACACCTCAATGGGCAGAACGCGATAACCGGATATTCGGTAGCCCACGTTATTTATTGCGATAATTACAAGCTTAACGACCGACAACACGCATTCTGCCACGAACAAAAATAGGTAAGCTCCCTCACCCCGCTCTCTGCCCGATCCATCGCCAAGCAAACCGTACTACGCATGCCCTTTACCGGTCCTAGTTCCTACTACGCATGTCCCTGTCGCGTAGTTCTCCCTACTGCGCAGGTTCCTGCCGTGTGCCGGCCGAAAGTGCGCATTCCCCTGCCGGCAAACATAGAGTCTTGCGCATACTCCCCTGTTAGAGGGCCGGCCGGTCGCTAAGGACGCTCTGCCCGGCCGTTGGCGGGAAGAACGAGCGGGAAGAACTGGGGCATCCGGAGGAGGAGGAGGAGGAGGAGGAAGGAGGAAGGCGTTGTGGGGAGGGCGGTTACACACCAGGGCAGCAGATAGGGAGAGGTCTGCAGGCAAGGGGGAACCTGGGGGCCTAGGGTTCAGAGGGGAATGGTAGTTCAACGGGGGACGGAGGTGTGTTTGCAGACTGGTGGGGGTCAGGGTGGGTTTGTAGGCGAGGGAACGGGGGTTAGTTTGCAGATGGGCTGATGAGGAAAGGGAGCTGCAGGTGGGTGGGTTTGCATCCCGTTGGGATGGGAGAGGGGTGAGTTCAGAGGGTGGGGTGGAGTGGGGCAAGACGCCATCTGAGGAATAACAAAGGCATTTCAATTTAGATTAGTATGAGGTGGCACATTTTGGTCAGTCGAACCAGCACAGAACTTGTACACTAAATGAGTGTTGTGGAACAGAGGGCCTGGGAGTTCGATGAAGGAGCAGTGTCTTGTGAAAAAGCAGTCTAGTATATTGGGCTTCATCAATCAGGGCATGAAGTTTAAGAGTTGGGACATTATTTGCAATTACGCAAGTCATTGGTGAGGCCACATTTGGAGATTTGGGTAAAGTTTGAGTCATCCTTTTATGGGAAATACATTGAGATTTCCCAGGATGCTTCCTAGTCAAGAGGACCTAAGTTATTGGGAGCAGCTGGCTCTCCAGTTTAAGATGGCACTGGTGAAACACAGCAATGCTTTGCTGACAGCAAACAAAACTACTTACTTATGTTTTCTGGACATAGATCACTGCAATCAATAGCCTGCAACGTCCCTTTTGAAGCTGAGCTTTTGAACCACTGCTGTGTCCTGGCACTTTTGCAGTGCAAACTGAAGTCACGAAGGTGTAGGACGGTTACAGTGTGGTCTCTATGGACTAAATCGAGGCTGTGGGGCCCGGGGCCCTGAGCAAGGAACAAGCCAGTGTTTGCACATCGCTGGAGTGGACTTGGAACTAATTCGAAGCAACAGATCTGAGGCGAGGGCAGAGTTGAGGTGGCAGGGCCTAGGCCTGACAGTAAGGAACAAATTGATGTTTGGTATGGAAAACACCAATGCCCTTCAACGGAAAATCCTACATGGCCCAGTCCGTCATGTGTAAAGCCCTCCCCACCATTGAGCACATCTACATGGAGTGCTATTGTAGGAAAGAAGCATCCATCATCAGAATCACTTTATTGCCAATATATGAATCATACCTGAATTGATTGTGCCAAGCATAAAACACGGGACAATACCATAACAGACAACAAAATAGCAACCAACTATTTACAGGACAATAGTTCAAAGAGCCATGAGCAAACAACAATTAGCAGAACGGTCACGTGTGCAAATGTCAATAATTAAACTTAAATAAATGTGAACTTATGAACAGACTAAATAATTATCAACAGAACAAGGAGACCCCCACCACCCAGGACATGTTCTCTTCTTGCTGCTGCCATCAGGAAGAAGGTAAAGGAACCTCAAGGATGACACTACCAGGTTCAGGAACTGTTATTAACTCTCAACTATCGGGCTCTTGAACCAGTGAGTATAACTTCACTCACACCGTCACAACCTATGGACTCACTCGTTCTTGGTATTTATTGTTTATCAGATTAGATTAGATTATGAGGACACACAGTCCTCTTTTATTGTCATTTAGTAATGCATGCATTAAGAAATGATACAATGTTCCTCCAGTATGATATCACAGAAACACAAGACAGACCAAGACTGAAAACCTGACAAAAACCACATAATTATAACATATAGTTACGTTTGTAGAACAGTGCAAAGCAATACTGTAATTTGATAAAGAACAGACCATGGGGACGGTAAAAAAAAGTCTCAAAGTCTCTCAAAAGACCCATCATCTCACGCAGACGGTAGAAGGAAGAAAAACTCTCCCTGCCATGAACCTCCAGCGCCGCAAACTTACCGATGCAGCACCCTGGAAGCACCCGACCACGGCCGACTCCTGAGTCCGTCCGAAAACTTCGAGCCTCCAACAAGCCCTCCGACACCAAGAGCCGAGCACCATCTCTACCGAGCGCTTCGACCCTGGCCCTGGCAACAGGCAATAGGCAAAGCCGAGGATTTGGGGCCTTCCCCTCCAGAGATTCTCAATCGCACAGTAGCAGCGGCAGCGAAGCGGGCATTTCAGAAGTTTCTCCAGATGTTCCTCTGTGCTTCTCACGTCAGTCTCCATCGAATCAGGATTGTGCACGGTACCTACTTAACAAATACAGATATCATTCCAGAGGGGCTGCGCGCGCTGCGTTGCGCCGCCATCTTCTCCTCCCCTCCAGGAGGCGTGCTTATTTATTTATTATTATTCTTTCTTTCGTATTTGCAAAATTTGTTGCCTTTTCACATTGGTTGTCCATCCTGTTGGGTTCAGTCTTTCACTGATTCTATTGTGTTGCTTGGATTTACTGACTCTGCCCACAAGAAAGTTAATTTCAATGTTGTAGATGACATATACGTTCTTTGATAAAATTTTTATTTATTGAGATACAGCATGGAGTTGGCCCTTCCAGCCTTTTGATCTGTGCTGCTCGGCAACCACCCCCCCCCCACCAATTTAACCCTAGCCCAATCACGGAACAAGTTAAAAATGACCAATTAACCTACCAGGTACGTCTCCAGACCGTGAGAGGAAGCTGGAGTACTGTACCCAGGGGGAAACTGATGCAGTCCAAATGGAGGACATACAGAGGCTCCTTACAGAGGGCGCTGGGATTGAACTCCGAACTCCAACACCCCGAGTTGCAATAGTGTCGCACTACCATGGTGCCCACAGCAGAGTAGTGAGCTGAACACCAGTTCGTCCTTTACCTTTGGCCTCAATGCCTTAATCTTCTAAATCTGGCTTGGTGCTCAAATCAGCTAACCATCAGTTCAGCTTTTGGTCCTGGGTCCAAGTACCGCTAGTTCAATCTGGCCCGGTTTCGATCCAGCCCCAAGTCTGCACCAGCAATGGCTGCTGCAGCTATACCCGCATTCTCGAGAGTCCAGTTCACCAAATCCTTCATGGTTCTGAAAAAATATCAGGTCATGCAGATGGTTCAAGAGCACAAATACTGCATTGATGATAAGCTCAACCTGACCTGACTCAGAAATGGAAAACGAGAAAAGCAGGAAGAAGGTCAATACTTTCAAACCAGGTTATTCAGCTGTATCATGAACTCATCTCTCTTTCAACAGATGCTGACTGACCTGCTGAACAATTCCAGCATTTTATCAAGTCAATAATAAAGAGGGTGTGCAGGGTAAGTTTTGTTTTTCATAGAGTAGGGTCTGAGGAAGAGGCTGTCATGGGAGGTGGTGAAAGCAGATACAATGGTGGTATTCAAGACGGTTATAGACAAATACAAAAACAGACATGGAATGCATCACCAGCACCAGCCTTCCCACCATCAAGGGCATATATACAGAAAGTAATGATCTTTCAAGAATCACAAGATTCTGGAATGGTTCCGTAAGACTGGAAAAATGCAAATATCACTCCACTCTTCAAGAAGGGAGAGAGGCAAAAGAAAGGAAACTATAGGCCAGTTGGTCTGACCTCAGTGGTTGGGAAAATGTTGGAGACAATTATTAAGGATGAGGTCTCAGGGTACTTGGAGGCACATGATAGAATAGGCCATAGTCATCATGGTTTCCTCGAGGAAAGATTATGCCTGACAAATCTTTTGGAATTCTTTGAAGAAGTAACAAGCAAGATAGACAAAGGAGAATCGGTTGATGTTGTGTACTTGGATTTTCAGAAGGCCTTTGACAAGGTGCCACACATGAAGATAAAGGGGAAGCCTTTTAGGACCGAGATTAGGAAAAACTTCTTCACACAGAGAGTGGTGAATCTGTGGAATTCTCTGCCACAGGAAACAGTTGAGGCCAGTTCATTGGCTATATTTAAGAGGGAGTTAGATATGGCCCTTGTGGCTAAAGGGATCGGGGGTATGGAGGGAAGGCTGGTACAGGGTTCTGAGTTGAATGATCAGCAATGATCATACTGAATGGCAGTGCAGGCTCAAAGGGCCGAATGGCCTACTCCTGCACCTATTTTCTATGTTTTCTATGAGGCTGCTTAACAAGCTATGAGCCCATGGTATTACAGGAAAGATTCTAGCATGGATAAGGAGTGGCTGATTGGCAGAAGGCAAAAAATGGGAATAAAGGGAGCCTTTTCTGACTGACTGCCGGAGACTAGTGGTGTTCCACAGGGGTCTGTGTTGGGACCAATTCTTTTTACAATATGTGTCAATGATTTGGATGGTGGAATTGTTGGCTTTGCTGCAAAGTTTGCCGACAATATGAAAATAGGGTGGAGAGGCAGGTAGTTTGGAGGAAGTAGAGAGGCTACAGAAGGATTTAGACAGATTAGGAGAATGGGCAAATAAATAGATGGGATACAGTGTCAGGAAGTGTATGGTCATGCACCTTTTGGTGACTATTTTCTAAATGGAAAAAAAAATACAAAAAACTGAGATGCAAAGGGATTTGGGAGTCCTTGTGCAGGATTCCTGGAGGGTCAATTTGCAGGTTGAGTCAGTGGTGGGGAAGGCAAATGAAATGTTAGCATTCAAGAGGACTAGAATATAAAAACAAGTTTGTAATGTTGAAAGTTTATAAAGCAGTGGTAAGACCTCACTTGGTATTGTGAGCAGGTTTGGCCCCCTTATCTTAGAAAGGATGTGCTGAAATTGGAAAGGGTTCAAAGGTTGTAGATGGGTCATATTCTGCATGGAGGTTGGTGACCAGTGGTGTGCCTCAGGATCTGTTCTGTGATCCTTACTCTTCGTGATTTTTATCAATGACCTGGATGAGGAAGTGGAGGATTGGGTTAGTAAATTTGCTGATGACACAAAGGTTGGGTGTGTTGTGGATAGTGTGGAGGGCTGTCAGAGGTTACAGCGGGACATTGATAGGATGCAAAACTGGGCAGAGAAGTGGCAGATGGAGTTCAACCAGATAAATGTGAGGTAGTTCATTTTGGTTGGTCAAATATGATGACAGAATATAGTATTAATGTTAAGACTCTTGGCAGTGTGGAGGTTCAGAGGGATCTTGGGGTCCGAGTCCATAGGACACTCAAAATTGCTGCGCAGGTTGACTCTGTGGTTAAGAAAGCATACAGTGCATAGGCCTTCATCAATCATGGGATTGAATTTAGGAGCCGAGAGGTACTGTTGCAGCTATACGGGACCCTGGTCAGACCCCACTTGGAGTACTGTGCTCAGTTCTGGTCATCTCACTATAGGAAGGATGTGGAGTCCATAGAAAAGGTGCAAAGGGGATTTACAAGGATGTTGCCTGGTTTGGAGAGCATGCCTTATGAGAAAAGGTTGAGTGAACTCGGCCTTTTTTCCTTGGAGCGGCCGAGGACAAGAGGTAACCTGATAGAAGTGTGTAAGATAATGAGAGGCATTGATCATGTGGATAGTCAGAGGCTTTTTCCCAGGGCTGAAATGGCTAGCACAAGTGGGCACAGGTTTAAGGTGCTTGGAAGTAGGTACAGAGGAGATAAGACCATAAGATATAGGAGCAGGAGTAGGCCATTCGGCCCTTTGAGTCTGCTCTGCCATTCAAACATGGGCTGATCCAGTTATCCACACTCCCCTGCTTTCACCCTATACCCTTTGATGCCCTGGCTAATCAAGAACCTATCTATCTCTGTGTTAAATACATCCAATGACTTGGCCTCCACAGCCGCTCATGGCAACAAATTCCACAGATTTACCACCCTCTGACTAAAGTAATTTCTCCTCATCTCCGTTCTAAAGGGACATCCTTCAATCCTGAAGTTGTACCCTCTTGTCCTAGAATCCCCTACCATGGGAAATAACTTTGCCATATCTAATCTGTTCAGGCCTTTTAACAGAATGTTTCTATGAGATTCCACCCCCCCCCCCCCGCCATTCTCCTGAGCTCCAGGGAATACGGCCCAAGAACTGCCAGACGTTCGTCATATGGTAACCCTCTCATTCCTGGAATCATTCTCCCGAATCTTCTCTGAACCCTCTCCAATGTCAGTATATCCTTTCTAAAATAAGGAGCCCAAAACTGCACACAATACTCCAAGTGTGGTCTCACGAGTGCCTTATAGAGCTTCAACATCACATCCGGGCTCTTATATTCTATACTTCTAGAAATGAATGCCAACATTGCATTCACCTTCTTCACAACCAACTCAACCTGCAAGTTAACCTTTAGGGTATCCTGCACAAGGACTCCCAAGTCCCGTTGCATCTCTGCATTTTGAATTCTCTCCCCATCTAACTAATTGTCTGCCCGTTTATTTCTTCCAGCAAAGTGCATGACCGTACACTTTCCAACATTGTATTTCATTTGCCACTTCTTTGCCCATTCTCCTAAATTATCTAGGCCTCTCTGCAGGCTCTCTGTTTCCTCAACACTACCCGCTCCTCCACCTATCTTTGTATCGTCGGCAAATGTCAGGGGAAAGTTTTTTACGCAGAGAGTGGTGAGTGCATGGAATGGACTGCCAGCGATGGTGGTGGAGGCGGATATGATAGGGTCTTTTAAGAGACTTTTGGACAGGTACATGGAGCTCAGAAAAATAGAGGGCTGTGAGTAACCCTAGGTAATTTCTAAGGTAAGGGCATGTTCGGCACAGCTTTGTGGGCCGAGGGGCCTGTATTGTGCTGTAGATTTTCTATGTTCACAAAAATGATTCCAGTATTGAATGGCTTGTCATATGAAAAACTTTTGATGACTGGGCCAGTATTCACTAGAATTCAGAAGAATAAGGGATGACCTCATTGAAACCTATCGAATGGTGAAAGGCCTTGATAGAGTGGATGTGGAGAGGATGTTCCCTATGGTGGGAAAGTCTAAGACCAGAGGACACAGCCTCAGAATAGAGGGGCGTCCTTTTAGAAAGGAGATGAGGAGGAATTTTGTTATCCAGAGAGTGATGAATCTGTGGAACTCTTTGCCACAGGCAGCTGTGGATGCCAAGACTTTATGTATATTTAAGCAGAGAGGTTGATAGATTCTTGATTAGTCAGCGTGGGAAGTGATACAGGGAGAAGGCAAGAGACTGGGACTGAGGTGGATCAGCCATGATGAAATGGTGGAGCAGACTCGATGGGATGAATGGCCTAATTCTGTTCCTCTACCTTGCAGTCTTATGGATTATGGAACGGTGCCGGAAAAAGTGCCAGTAACGTCAGAAAGGATCACCCACCCTGCTCATGGACTGTTTGTCCCACTCTCATTAGGGAGGAGGCTAAGTAGCAGACTCAAAAACAGTTATTTTCCCCAAGCAGTAAGGCTGATCAGCATCTCCACCCACTGACGCACCCCTCCACACCCAACCATCACTACTTTATCATTTCCTATCAGAGTCTCCTTACGTACAGACACTCCAGTGTCAAGTGTCACATTATGGACATACAGTCAATTTGTGTACTGTATAAACTACCTGTTGGTGATTCTCTGATGTAGTAGTTTTGTTAAACTTGTATTCCCTGACCTTGAAGACCTAATGGTCAAATGCCGTCCATTCTATTTACCAAGAGAGTTCTCCTCAATCATATGTCCACAGAGTACATACCACCAGCGACCGACTACAATCCAGCACTCCAGAGACTGCATGACGCCGTCTCTAAACACAAAACAGTCCATCTCGATGCATTTCACAGCATAGTCAGGGACTCCAACCCGGCTTGTTTGAAGAAAAACACTACCCACTTGCAATCAGCACATAACCTGTAGCACCAGCAGTCCCAATGCACTAGATCACTGTTACACCAAGATAAGGAATTCCTGCTCTTCCATGCCCATACCTTGTTTCAGTAAATCTGACCAGCTGGCTGTTCTCCTCCTACCTGCACCCAGGCAGAGGCTACAAACAAGGTTCCAGAGATTAGGACAACAAAGAACTGTTCCCACAACAATGGACTTTCAAGGACTCTTCATCTCATATTTCACATCTCATGCTGGTGATAAATAAACCTGATTCTGATATTCTTGATATTTAATGCCAATTTATTTATTATTAGTATTTCGTTCCTTTTGTATTTGCAGTTTGTTTTCTTTTGCACACTGGTGGATCACCCAAGTTGTTGCAGTCTTCAATTGATTCTATTATGGTTATTATTTGATCATGAATTTATTGAGCATCCCCCTAAGGAAATGAATCTCAGGGTTTCATATGGTGACATATGCGTACTTCGATAATAAATTTACTTTAACTTATGAACTTATACTTACTGTTTTTTAAGATTGGATCCAGAGGAACAATTATTTTGTTCTCCTTTACACCTGTGTACTGGAAATGGCCTTAAGCTTTAAGATCTTCGGCATCCACATCACCAAGGACCTCACATGGTCTGTACACTCCAGCTGTGTGGTTTAAAAGGCACAACAGCGCCTCTTTCACCTCAGACAGTTGAGCAAGTTTGGTATGAGCCCCCAAATCCTAAGAACTTTTTACAGGGGCACAGTTGAGAGCATCCTGACTGGCTGCATCTTTGCCTGGTATGGGAACTGTACTTCCCTCAATCGCAGGACTCTGCAGAGAGTGGTGCAGACAGCCCAGTGCATCTGTAGATGTGAACTTCCCATGATTCAGGACATTTACAAAGACAGGTGTGAGAAAAGGGTCCGAAGGATCATAGGGGACTCGAGTCACCCCAACCACAAACTGTTCCAGCTGCTACCATCCGGGAAATGGTACCGCAGTATAAAAACCAGGACCAACAGGCTCCAGGACAGCTTCTTCCACCAGACCACCAGACTGATGAACTCACCCTGATTTGAGTACATTTCTCTGTCACATTGACTGTTCTACTTATTATAAATTACTATTGCACATTTAGACGGAGACGTAACATAAAGATTTTTACTCATGTATGCGAAAGCTGTAAGAAATACAGTCAATTCAATTCATTAAACAATCTTCAATCCTGAATAGAGGCATATGCATTGTGTGAAGGCAGACGTGATTATTTTAATTTGGTATCGTGGTGGACAGTCAGCATAAACATGATGGGTCTGTTCCTGTGTTCTACTTTTCTGAGTCTGTAGTTAATTTAATGGCTAGAATCAGAAGCACTGGGGTGGCAGGGTGGAGATATGTCCCTACTAAAGGAAGTGTGAGGTGCTCCTTCCCTCCGCTAGCCTAAAGGTCATCTTCAGGCAAGGTGTAGCACCTGCTTAGCCTCTCCGATCAGGGGCACGTGAACCCACAGGATCAGGTGGTGGATGGTCATATGAGCAGCTGGTTTTGCAACCTCTGATACCAGGCAGGTAATCTCTAAAGAGTTTTGATAATGGCTGGGGTCACCTGTCTTCTAAAAACACTGCCCAGGAGAAGGCAATGGCAAACCACTTCTATAGAAAAATTTGCCAAGAGCAATCATGGTCACTGACGTCATACAACATGGCACAAAATAATAATGATGATGGTGGAGTGTCATTGTGAAGTGGATGGAGAATAGGGGGCAGAAAAACTTGAGCAAAGGGAGAAGTGAACACTTCAGCAGCAGATGAGGGGATTGACCTTTCGTGGTCATAATCAGATTTATCATCGTTGACCTGTCATTAAAATTTGTTGATTTGCAGCTGCAGTACTGTGCAAATGCAAAAATTACTACAATTTACAAAAATAAATAATGCTAAATATGAATAATGAGGTAGTAAACATGGACCATTCAGAAATTTGCTGGCGGGGGGATGGCTCTCCCTGAAATGTTGAGTAAGGGCAGCGTGGTAACATAGATTAATGATTAGCTCATCGATTAACAGCACCAATGATCACCAATTGGCGTTCAATTCCCACTGCTGTCTGCAAGTAGTTTGTACTTTTCCCCCATGACCATGTGGGTTTTCTCCAGGTGTTCTGGTTTCCTCCCTCGTTCCAAAGATGTTCCAGTTAGGCTTAGTCAGTAACTGGCATGATATATTGGCACCGGAACTGCCCAGCACAATCCTTGTTGATTTGATTTAATGCAAATAGCTCAATTTGTTGTATGTTTCAATTTACATGTGACAAATAAAGCTAATATTTATCTATTTCTTCAGAATCCTATATCTGAAACTGTAAGGGTAAAAAAAAAACTGTGGTATTGATATACAGGCCTCCAAGTAGTAGCCAAGATGTGGGTTGAGATTGAAAAGGGAAATGGAAAAGGCATGTAATAAGGGTAATGACATAATTGTAATGGGAGACTTCAATATACAAGGCAATTGGGAAAATCAGGTTGGTGTCGGATTGCAAGACAGGGAATTTGTTGAATGTCTACGAGATTGGTTTTTAGAGCAGCCTGTGCTTGAGCCTACTCGGGGAAAGGCCATCTTACATTGGGTGCTGTGTGATAACCTAGATCTTATTAGGCAGCTTAATGTAAAGGTATGCTTAGGAGGCAGTGATCATAATATGATTGAATTCATACTGCAATTTGAGAGGGAGAAGCAGAAGTCACATGTATCAGTATCACAATGGAATAAAGGGAATTAAAGAGGCATGAGAGAGGAACTTGCCCAGGTGGATTGGAGGAGGATACTGGTGAGGATGGCAGCAGAGCAGAGATGGCTGAAGTTTCTGGGAATAGTTTACAAGGTGCAGGATAGATATGTCTCACAGAAGAAGTTGTTCTCAAAAAGCAGGACAGGCAACTGTGTTTGTCAAGGGAAGTTAAGGTCTCACAGAAGCCAAGGAAAGGGCATATAAGGTAGCAAAAGTGAGTGGGAAGTTGGATAATCGAGTTTTTAAAATCCAACAAAAGGCAACTAAAGTTATAAGAAGGGAAAAGATGAAATATGAGGGCAAACTAGCCAATAATATAAAGCAGGATATTAAAAGTTTTTTTCAATTATATAAAGAGTAAAAGGGAGGTGAGAGTTGATATTGGACCACTGGAAAATGATGCTGGTGAAGTAGCAATGGGGAACAAACAAATGGCAGACAAAACTTAATGGGTACTTTGCATCGGTCTTCACTGTAGAAGGCACTAGCAGTGTAGCAGAGGTCCGTGAGTGTCATTGCTATTACAAACGAAAAAGTGTTAGGCAAGCTCAAAGATCTTAAGATGGATAAGTCACCTGGACCAGATGGACTACATCCAGAGTCTTGAGAGAGATGCTGGAGAGCTAATGGATGCATTGGTCATGATCTTTCAAGACTCACTTGATTCTGGCATGGTCCCTGAGGAATGGAAAATTACAAATGTCACTCCACTCTTTAAGAAAGGAGGAAGGAAATTACAGGCCAGTTAGCCTAACCTCAGTGATAGGGAAATTGATAGAGAAAAGTACAGTTAACGTTTTCCATACAGTTAACGTTTTCCATAGATGCTGCCTGGCCTGCTGAGTTCCTCCAGAATTTTGTGTGTATCACTACTTTTTACATTGTTTGTCAAAGATTTGGATAATGGAATTGTTGGCTTTGTGGCAAAGTTTGCGGATGATAGAAAGATAGGTGGAAGGGTAGGTAGTGCTGAGGAAGCAATGGGATTGTAGCAGGACTTAGACACATTAGCAGAAAGCAAAAAAGTGGCAAATGGAATAGAGTGTTAGGAGATGTATGTTAATGCATTTTTGTAGAAGGGAACAACATTGCAGACTATTATCTAAATGGGGAGAAGGTTCAAACATCAGAGGTGCAGAGGGACTTAGGAGTCCTCGTGCAAGACTCCCAGAAGGTTAATTTACAGGTTCAGTCTGTGGTAAAGAAGGCAAATGCAATGTTGGCATTTATTTCAAGGGGAATAGAATATAAAAGCAAGGAGATAATGCTGAGCCTTTATAAGACACTAGTCTGGCCACACAGAGTATTGTCGACAGTTTTGGGCTCCATTTCTCAGAAAGAATGTGTTGTCATTGGAGAGAGTCCAGAGGAGGTTCACGAGGATGATTCCAGGAATGAAGGGGTTAACATACGAGAAGTTTTTGGCAGTTTTGGGCCTGTACTCACTGGAATTTAGGAGAATGCATGATCTCTTTAAAACCTACTGAATGTTGAAAGGGCTAAATAAGGTAAATCTGGAGAGGATGATTACTATGTATCCAGAACTAGAGGGCACAGCCTCAAAATTGGGGGGCAATCTTTTAGAATGGAGGTAAGGCGGAATTTTTTAGCCAGAGAGTAGTGAATCTGTGTGTAATGCCCTGGTTCCTATTTTTTACTGTTATGCTGTATGTATTTCATTTTGTGCAGCTCTGTAAGAGCAGTATGTTCTGCTTTCAGCCTGTTTGGGTTATTGTTGAAGATGAGGATGATGTGGAATGTGTGCCCCCAATTAGCAGGAAGGTTTTCTTGATGAGGGACAGTAAGGTTGGTCTTGGGTTTTTGTTCAAGAGGAGATGAAGAGAGAAGACGCTGGGGAGAACCGGTCGTGGCATACGATCCAGTGGGAGACCCGTTTGTCTGGGATGGATTGCGAGCGACGTTCAAACGGTGTTGTGTTCTTTCACGTTGACCGAGGGCCCAGCATGTAAGTGACAGAGAAGTTCAAGGTGAGCTCCAACTTGTGCACATTTGACTGTTTAATTGGAATGGGCCCTCTTCTTTTTGATATCCTTTACTAACCCTTCAGTTAAGATTTATGTATGTCTAGAGGGATGAAGCTTCAATTCTCCTGGGGACGAATACTCCTATTGTGAGGAGGCTAGTGGGAGCCTGCAACGAGAAAGTTGAAGACAGCTTTCTGAAAACATTGTCCATTCATGCTGTGTTCCGAGCTGCTTCTGAGGGAGTGCGTGGCCCCACTGGGCTGGATGATAAGCATAAACGAGAGACTATGTGGTTCACCCAGTCAAAACCAGTCGCGTTACGGCCTGGATAAGTAGTGAGAGAGATGAAAATCCCAAATTTCCAGGAATGCCTGAGGCTGAGGCCCCCTCGGTGGATGCTCCGAAAGACCACGAAGAGGAGTCAGGCTTACCTGCTGCGGTACTGGTGAGGCCTGAACTGCAGAAGCCCTCGGTTGCACAGGTGAACAGGATGACAGCGAGTGTCAGGAACACTTCGGAGCAAGAGGTCACCCTCAGCGGGGGATGCCAATGGAACACCTCTTCCCAGTGACGGTAATGACTAGTGTCCCTGTGAGACACGCTGGGGAGAAACTCTCTAAAAAGAGGAAAGATGACTGCTGAATCATTCAACTTTGGGGACTCCCAGGTATCTGAAGGTTGGAAGAAGAGGTTGATAGAGAAAATGTTGAAGCTGGAAGATGTCTTTTCTACTGACAAGTTTGATGTGGTTTGTTCCAAGAGCATTCACCATGCCATCTGGGTGACAGAGGACATCCCGCTCAGAGAAAGATCGCCGTGACTGGCACCTGCAGAGGTGCAGGATGTTTGGCAGCATCTGCGGAAGCTGAAGGAAGCTGGGATCATCACTGAGTCCAGAAGCCCTAATACGTCTCCAGTAGTAGTGGCCAGGAAGAAGAATGACAAGGTACAGATGATTGTGGACTATCGGACTCTGAATAGGCACACAGTCCCAAGAATCGAGGACGTGCTGGCCTGCCTGAATGGTGCGACGTGGTTCAGTGTGCTGGACTTGAGGTGTGGGGATTACCAGATTCCTATTTGTGAGGCTGATAAAGAGAAGACTTATCTGAAGTATGTGTCTGATATGAGAAGGCAGCTGAAAAAAAGGCTTATGAATTAGCTGAGGTTTCAGCTGCCAAGCAGAATCAAGGAAACGAGGAGGTATCATCAAAAAGTTAGGTCCTCTCAACTCACGCCTGGAGACAGAATCCTCATAAAGAATTTGGGGCTACCAGGGAAGCATAAGTTGGTTGACTGCTGGGTGGCTCCGCCCTGTGTAGTGGAGAGTCAGATGTCAGATCTGCAGAGTATTTTGTGTCAAATGCACCAGTTTTCCGGATCTGGAGAATGAAGGATTGGAGGTGCCAGCATCACAAAATTCCTTTGAAAGCAGTGGTATTAAGATGAGGTGACAAATTATTTCGAGGTCATGAGGACATGACTATTTTGGTGGGGGAAGAGTGTAATGCCCTGGTTCATATTTTTTTACTGTTATGCTGTGGGTATTTCATTTAGCCGCTCTGTAAGAGCTGTTTGTTCTGCTTTCAGCCTGTTTGGGTTATTGTTGAAGATAAGGGATGATGTGGAACTTGTGCCATCCAATTAGCGGGAGGTTTTTCTTGGACCCGGCGTGTGAGTGTTCAGTTAGAAAGGGTCCTTTTCTTTTTGTTATTCTTTACTAACCCTTCATTTAAGATTCATAAATATAATTCCTTTAATTATATACAGTGTGCTGTCTGTTATTTTGTGGCATTAATTTGTAACAGATTAGCAAATGACACAGCACCCACATAAACCGAGGTTTGGGGTGCGATCCAGTGCACCTCAATCTCACGAGTTTGATGGGGGTGGAGCCAAGGAAATCGGAGTGTTTCAGGTGAAATGCTCTGCCACAGACTGCGGTGGAGGGCAAGTCCATGGGTATATCTAAGGTGAAAGTTGAACGTTCCTGATCGGTCAGGGCATCAAAGGATATGGCAAGAAGGCGGGTGTATGGGGTTGACTGGGATCCAGGATCAGCCATGGTGGAATGCTGGAGCAGACTCGATGGGCTGAATGGCCTAATTCTGCTCCTGTGTCTTATGGTCGTATGGTTTTATCTCCTCCCTGATGGTAGTGATGAGAGGATGGGATGTTCATGAGGGTGAGGAACTTTAATGATGGTCTTGGCAGTGCAGTTGATCCAAAGCAGTTGTCAGGAAGACAACACCACCCCAACAGGTATTGGGTAGGGGTAGAGTGAGGGATGGGGAGAAGAGGTATGGGTATGGGGTGAGTGCTCCCGAAGAACTTGTCTGCACGCCATCACTGTTGTGTTTACCCATCACACAACCAATTAAAACATGAGCCTTTATCAGGCAAAACCAACAGGCTGAATAAATGTTCTCACTTTGTTAAACAAGATGAAAGACATTCTTTGTATCAGCCTGATCCATCACATGAATACCAGCACACTTGTCTGACTGATTACTAAGCATGCAATAATCTGTTGGGTTCAGAACCTGCCCACTCCTCTGTTATCTATCCACATTCCAGGGCTCATTTCAGCTTTTCAAAAGTCAATTCTGTTTTCATGTTAATGTTTGAACAGAGTACAGAGAGGAAGTAGAGCAGCTGGTAGAACGGTGCGAGCACAGCAACTTGGGTCTCAACGTGGACAAGACCATGGAGATGATTGTGGACTGTAGGAAGGTGCAGGCTGACCACTCCTCCCTGAACACACACAGTTCCTCCGTGGAGAGAATTAGGAGCACCAGGTTTTTGGGAGTGCACGTAATGGATGACCTCACCTGGTCCCTCAACACCTCCTCCTTAATCAGGAAGCCATAGCAGTGTCCCACTTCAGGGTGTCATCCACCCATTGGAGATATTTATCAGGAGTGCTGCGTATGCAGGGCCTTTAGCATTGTCAAAGATCTGTCCTATCCATCCAACAATCTCTTTAACCCCCTACCATCAGGCAGGACGTACCACAGCACTGGGACAAGAGTTGTGAGGGAATCAACTTCCTCCCCCAGGCAGTGATGCTACTGACCTCCCTGCCACCACCCAAGGGTTATCACATATGAAGCACCAGTAGCATTATACTGTTTACTTTAACTTTTGTCATAAATACACCTTATTATTTGTTAAATTATTTCTGGTGATATTACTTTATGTGTTGTGTGTGAGTTATATGTACTGTGCTGTGCACCTTGATCCGGAGGAATGTTGTTTCGTTTGGTGGTATAATGTGTACAGTTGAATGACAATAAATGGAACCGGAACTTGATCTGTGCGGATTGGAAATAACATCTCCTCAATGACAACCAACACTGATGCGCCCTAAAGATGCGGGGTTGGCCCACTGCTCTGCCTTCTCTACACCTACGACTGTGTGTCTAGGGACAGCTCAAGCACCATCTATAAATTTGTCAATGACAGGACTATTGCTGGCAGAATTTCAGGTGGTGACAGGAGGCACACAGGAGTGAGATAGTTTGGCTAGTTGATGGTGTTGAAGCAACAACCTTGCAATCAATGTCAGTAAGTCCAAGGAATTGATTGTGAACTTCAGGAAGGGGAAGTGAAGGAACACGTTCCAATCCTCATTGAGGGATCAGCAGTGGAAAGAGTGAGCACCTTCGAGATCCTCTGTGTCAATATCTTTGATGAACTGTCCTGGGCCCAATATATTGATGCAATTATAAAAAAATTACATCAGCTATACTTCATTAGAATGTACCATGAAAGAGAACATTCTGACTGGTTGTATCACTGTCTGGTATGGAGGGCCCACTGCACAGGATTGGGAAAAGCTGCAGAAAGTTGTAAACTCAGCCAGCTCCATCATGGATACCAGCCTGCCCAGCATCAAGGACATCTTTGAAAGATGATGCCTCAAAAAGGCAGCATCCATCGATAAGGACCCCCATCACCCAGGACATGACCTCTTCTCATAACTACCATCATGGAGGAGGCACAGGAGCCTGAAGGCACACACTCATGGTTTCGGGAACAGATCTTCCCCTCTGCCATCGGATTTCTGAATGGACAGTGAACAGCACCATTCGGCCCATCAAAATTGCTCTATCATGGCTGATTTATTGTCCCTCTCAGCCCCAATCTCCTGCTTTCTCCCCATTACCTTCGATGTTCTAACTAATCAAGAACCTATCAACCTCTGCTTTCAATATAATCAGAAATCAGAATCAGGTTTATTATCATGACGTGAAGTTTGTTAACTTATCAGCAGCAGTTCAATGCAACACATAATCTAGCAGAGAAAAAATAATAATAATAAATAAAATAAATAATAATAATAAATAAACAAGTAAATCAATTGCGTATATTGAATAGATTTTTTAAAAACATGCAAAAATAGAAATACTGTATATTTTTTAAAAAGTGAGGTAGTGTCGAAAGATTTAATGTCCATTTAGGAATCAGCCGGCAGATGGGAAGAAGCTGTTCCTGAATCACTGAGTGTGTGCCTTCAGGCTTCTGTACCTCTTACCTGATGGCAATAATGAGAAAAGAACATGCCCTGGGTGCTGGAGGTCCTTAATAATGGATGCTGCCTTTCTGAGACACCGCTCCCTGAAGATGCCCTGGGTACTTTGTAGGCTAGTACCCAAGATGGAGCTGACTAGATTTACAACTCTCTGCAGCTTATTTCGGTCCTGTGCAGTAACACCCCCCGCCCATACCAGACAGTGATGCAGCCTGTCAGAATGCTCTCCACGGTACAGCTATAGAAGTTTTTCAGTGTATTTGTTGACATGCCAAATCTCTTCAAACTCCTAATGTATAGCCACTGTCTTGTGTTCTTTATAACTATATCAATATGTTGGGACCAGGTTAGATCCTCCGAGATCTTGACACCGATGAACTTGAAACTGCTCACTCTCTCCACTTCTGATCCCTCTATGAGGATTGGTATGTGTTCCTTCATCTTACCCTTCCCGAAGTCCACATTCAGCCCTTTCGTCTTACTGAAGTTGAGTGCCAGGTTGTTGCTGTGGCACCACTCCACTAGTTGGCATATCTCACTCCTGTACGCCCTCTCGTCACCACCTGAGATTCTACCAACAATGGTTGTATCATCAGCAAATTTACAGATGATATTTGAGCTATGCCTAGCCACACAGTCATGTGTATATAGCGAGTAGAGCAGTGGGCTAAGCACACACCCCTGAGGTGTACCAGTGCTGATCGTCAGTGAGGAGGAGATCTTATCACCAATCTACACAGATTGTGGTCTTCCAGTTAGGAAGTCGAGGATCCAATTGAAGAAGGAGGTACAGAGGCCCAGGTTTTATAACTTCTCAATCAGGATTACGGAAATGATGGTATTAAATGCTGAGCTATAGTCGATGAACAGCATCCTGACATAGGTGTTGGTGTTGTCCAGGTGGTCTAAAGCCTTGTGGAGAGCCAATGAGATTGCGTCTGCCGTTGACCTATTGTGACGATAGGCAAATTAACATGGGTCCAGGCCCTTGCTGAGCCAGGAGTTCAGTCTAGTCATGACCAGCCTCTCAAAGCATTTTATCACTGTCAATGTGAATGTTACTGGGCGATAGTCATTAAGGCAGCTCACATTCTTCTTCTTAGGCACTGGAAGATTGTTGCCTTTTTGAAGTAAGTGGGAACTTCCACCTGTACAAGTGAGAGGTTGGAAATGTCCTTGAATAATCCCACTAGTTGGTTGGCACAGGTTTTCAGAGCCTTACCAGGTACTCCATCAGGACCTTCTGCCTTGTGAGGGTTCGCTCTCTTTAAAGACAGTCTAATATCAGCCTCTGAGACAGAGATCACAGGGTCATCAGGTGCAGCAGAGATCTTCACAGCTGTAGTTATATTCTCCCTTTCAAAGTGTGCATAGAAGGCATTGAGTTCATCTGGTAGTGAAGCATCGCTGCCATTCATACTATTGGGTTTTGCTTTGTGGGAAGTAATGTCTTGCAAACCCTGCCACAGTTGCCGTACATCCGATGTTGCCTCCAACCTCGTTTGAAATTGTCTCTTCACCCTTGAAATAGCTCTCCGCAAATCATATCTGGTTTTCTGATACAGGTCTGGGTCGCATTAGGGTCACATATACCCAATGACTTGGCCTCCACAGCTGTCAGCGGCAATGGATTCCACAATTTCACCACCCTCCAACTAAAGAAATTTCTCCTCATCTCTGTTCTCAATGGACATCCCTATATTCCAAGACTGTGCTCTCTGGTCCTAGCCTCACCTACTATTGGAAATATCCTTGCCATGTCCACTTGATCTAGGCCCAGAGCCATCAAATGTGTCTCATAGGTTAACACTTTCATTCCCGAGATCATTCTCATGAACCTCCTCTGGACACTTTCGGCTTGTTTGGGATTATTGCAACCTTTTCAAAGTTAATCACAACTTCTCTCTTCTCTGTAAGTCATGGTGGTTTTCTCCAGCACTTTAAGGTGCAGAGGTACAGGCTGTAATTGCCGCCAGGACAGCTATCTGCAGACATGTTGATTTATGTCTATGATCGATGCCATCTCCTTGGCCCTACACTCCTCTCTGTCTTCAATACCAGCAAACTCATCACCAAACTATGGACCCTAGGCATTAATGCCTTCCCCTGCAATGGATCTTTAATTCCTCACCAACAGACCACAATCAGTTCAGATTGTTGGAATCATTATCATCGTGTGCCATACTCTGCCAGAGCCTCGGTGACCACTTTCTTCCACTGCGGTCTGTCGGCAGTCAAACCTCTTGCACCTCTGGCGGGGAGGCTGGTCCACTTCTTGATGTTGTCGATCCAGGTCCGGGAGCGGCTTCCTTCCACTCTGCCTTCAAGCATAGTGCATTCCAGTTTGTCATCAGTTCTTACGATGTGTCCAAAATAGCGAAGTTTCCTTTGGATAACGGTTTCCAGAAGTATTGATTTCGTGCCAGTCTTTTCTAGGATGAAATTGTTGGATCTCCTTTCAATGTATGATACCCTGAGGATCTGTCTGTATGTCCACAGCTCAAATGCTGTCGACTTCTTTTCATCAGCTGCTTTTAGGGTCCGTGTTTCACAGCCATATAGGGTTACTGGCCAGACGAGACTCTTGAGGAGGCGTATCTTGGTGTCAGTGCTCACAGATCTATCTTTCCAGATGTTCCAGAGTTTGGTAGTGCTTGTGCGTGCCATTACTAGCCTTCGCCTTATTTCCTCGCTGCATTCGTTTGTGTCATTTAGTTCTGCACCAAGGTATATAAGGAAGGATACTTGTTCGACCTTGTCGTTTCCGATGTAGATGTCAGCTTGAATTGCAGTTTTGCTTATCACCATAACTTTGGTCTTTTTGCCATTTATCAGCAATCCAAATTCAGCAGAGCAACATTATTAAGCAGTGCTTGTAGGTCTTCTTCTGTTGTGGCTAGCAGGGCTGTGTCATCTGCGTATCTCAAGTTACTGATGGTTCTTCCTCCTATTTTAATACCGGTGTTGTCTGGAATTGCCAGTGTCATGATCATCTCAGTGTAGATGTTCAAAAGGTGTGGAGGAAGGATGCAGCCTTGGCGGGCTCCTTTCCCATTGCAGAATGATTCAGTCTTGCCAGATGTGGTCCGAAGGCTGGAGGATTGCTTAGCATACAGTGTTTCTAGAAGAACCACTAGGTGTGGTGCCACGCCCAGTTGAATCATTGTCATCCACAGTTTGGTGTATTGGACACAGTCAAACGCCTTTGAGTAGTCTATGAAGCGTACAGAAGTACAGGGGGTATTGACCTCTCTCATTTTCTCCATTATTAGGCGCATGTTGAAGAGCTGGTCCCTGGTACCTTGGCCACTCCTGAAGCCAGCCTGTTGGAGTGCAATGTCTCTATCTACGTAGTTCTTTAGTCTCTCGGAGATGATTATGAGTAGAACCTTGCTGGCGTGTGGTATCAATGCAATTGTTCTGTAATTACTGCACTGCACGAGGTCCCCTTTCTTGGCAATTGGAATGTAGACAGACTTGCACCAGTCTGTTGGCCATTTGCCAGTCTTCCAGACGGCGCAGACAATGCAGTGCAAGATGTGGGCCATTGAGGTGCCTGTTGCTTTCAGTAGTTCTGCTGGTATATTGTCTGGACCAGGTGCTTTATTCTTTTTAATCTTCTCTATTGCTCTTTCTACTTCTGACAGTAGTGGCTCTGGTTCATGTTCTAGTGTTGTTTAGTCAATGGCTTTGTCACGGTTTTCATTCTCGTGATTTTAGTAGAGTTTCTTGGTGTGCTCGAGCCACCTTTCCCTCACATCTGCATCTTCTGTCAGAATTTTCCCTTCATTGGAAACTGTTGTTTTAAATACAAGGTTCTTCAGAAGTCAAAAATGAAGCATAAAACTTGTTGCTTCCAATCATTTATGAAGTGTCACGAGGACAAAGAAGGCGAAGACAGGAGGGCAAAGCATGAGGGTGAGAGGAAGAAGGAGAAACCTTAGTGGCAGGGGGAAAAGCCAGTGGCTTGCTCCTCTTATACCAGTTTGCTAATCCAATCAGTATCGATAGACATTCCATTCAAATTCCATTGCTCGAATTAACCAATCAGATAGCCCCCATTCCAGTAATGTGATACCCACCATGGCAACCAAATTGTTACAAAAGGAATGGCAACCACTAAGAAACACTGAACAATTATATGTAATAGATTTCATTTTTAAAAAATGTTGCAGTCGGGTATCCCGCATTTGGGAACATGGCAGGTCTCAGCACACCCGAAGTGCAATGGGATAGCTTCATCCTGGGAGAACCGCCTTCATGATCATGGTCTCTCCCCTGCCAGGTAAGTATAAGTAATAAATTTCAAAGTTAATTTATTATCAAAGTACACGTATGTCACCATATACAACTCTGAGATTCATTTTCTTGTGGGCATACTCAATAAATCTATAGAATAATAACCATAACAGAATCAATGTAAGTCTGCCCAACTGGGGCTTCAACCAGAGTGCAGGAGACAACAAGCTGTTCAAATACAAAAAGAAGAAGTAATAATTAATAAATAAGCAATAAATATCGAGAACGTAAGATGAGAAGTCTTTGAAAGTGAGTCCATAGGTTGTGGGAGAGTTCAGTGATGGGGGAGTTGAAGTTGAGTGAAGTTATCCCCTTTGGTTCCAGAGGTTCGTGTAAGAACTGTTCCTGAACCTAGTGGTGTGAGTCCTGAGGCTTCAGTACTTTCTTCCTGATGGCAGCAGCGAGAAAAGAGCGCGAGCTGGGTGGTGGGGAACCGTGATGATGGATTCTGCTTCCCTGTGACATGGAGATGTGGTCAGTGTTTGGTGTTTTGTTTTGTAACTTCAAGACATTAAAGTAATTCAAAGAAACCCGTAGAAGTCTGAGAATGCAGATGTCGTTTGAGTTTATTTTAAGCGAAGTGCACCTGTATCACGTGGTAGTGTGATGATGTGTGCAATTAATGTATTTTTATCTAATTGTTTAAAGGAACAAGAATGCTTAATCAGCCAATATATGTACAATAATACTTAAATATTATTTGACAATTTAAACAAGCAAAACACTTCTTGCATAGCTATAAACTCCAACTCAATAGAGGATGCATCTCAACTATATTCGCAGTATACTATATAATACAACTACTATAGGCAGACATCCACAGCATAGTAAACTTTAAATTGTCCCATTCAGCCCTGAGGGCTTTCTTACTCTTGTGTGATAATGTCTCAGCTCATCATGCCTCCAGAACGCTGGCTGTCCTGGTTTTACCATACATCAGCCCAATGTGTCTTGTTGGTTGTTGTATTTCACTGTTACAAATGTCATTCCCACAGGAGTTATCTTTTCTCCAGTATAACTTCTTAATTGGACATCTGCAGGCTTCAGTTTGATATTTTTGAAATGCTGTTCAAACTCACTTGGAATGACTGAAACAGCCAGTGTCCAATTCCATTTTAATTAATTTGCCATTTACTTCTGGTGTAAGCCATATTGTTCGTCTATTGTTAATTTTTTACTGTAAATCTCAAGGCTGCACAGTCCCGTGTTACTCTCATCATAATCAGATTTTTTTTATCAGCAGCATGCAATTAGTGCTCTTTTTGAAACTGCAAACTTGACTTTTTATCTTTTTGAGCAGTCCATTTATTTTGTCTGCCCAACATACTCTAACTTTGTTGCATTTTCTGCAAGTTTCACCTTTAAGTCTGCACTTTGGTGTATGTAAGCCCCTGCCACAACTGTATCGCAATTTGTTCAGCCAGGCTGGCTTCTGTTTAGAGGTCACGATTTTGTTTATACTCATCTTCATTCCTGACTGCAATTCAATTATGTCTCTGTCTGTGGTTTCCATTGAAACAGCGATTTCCATTGCTTGTTTGAATGTAAGCTGTGCTTACATAGTTAAGAGCTGTTTTAGAATTTTAAAAAAAATCCCACAAACTAATCAATCTCAAGTGCATTATTAAACCCATCATTGAACTGAAGATGCTCAGACAATCTCTTCAATTCAGCCATGTACGTTGAAATAGATTGTCCTTCTTTTTGATCCTGCTTATGAAATGTAAAGTGTTCTGTAATCAACAATGACTTTGCTGCTAAATTTTCCTGCGCTACTTTGCAATATCAGGAAATATCTGACGGTTTGGTGTTTAAACTTCGTAGCAAACTGTATGCCATTAAACCCAAAGGACTCAGCAAAATTGGTACTTGTGTCTCATTGGTTATTTCATTTACTTCTTAATACTGTTTCAATAGCTCAATATATATGAGCCAATTACCTGTTGAGTAATCAAACTCATCAATCTTTCTGATGTGGCCAGCCACTTCTAATTTTTTTAAATATAGTGATTAGTATCACCTGGTACTCATAGTTTATGAATCCTGAATTCTTCCGTTATCTGAGTTTTCTTTAACAAAACTCAGCAGCGTTTTCGCTTCTGAAGAACATGTGTTGGTTGCTTTTGTTTTAACCTCGACCGCCTCTCCACGTGCTGGGGTGCCTTTATGACTCACCGATGCTCCCGCTGCGTTTCATTTTATTTCGAATGTTTTGCTGTGTTTAACAGGTCAGTAGCCATCTTGGGTTCATTTTAAAATACCTCATCACCAATGTTATGTTTTGTAACATCAAAACATTAAACTAATTCAATGAATTGATGGGAGTCTGAGAATATGGGTGTAGTTCAAGTTTACTTTAAGCGAGGTGTGCACATATGACATGATGACATATGCAATTAACTTAATTTTACATAAAACCTATAGTTAATTGTTTAAATGAACAAGAATGCTTAATCAACCAATATATATACAAGGTTACTCAAATATTATTGAAATATTAAATACACAACATTTGGGAACATTTTACACATGATGGACTGTATCCATGAGCGTATCTACTACTTTTTGTAGGCTTTTCCATTCAAGGGCATTGGTGTTTCCATACCAGGCTGTGATGCAGCCAGTTAATATACTCCCTGCTACACATCTATACAAGTTTGTCAAAGTTTTAGATGTCATGCCAAATCTCCGTGAACTCCTAAGGAAGTGGAGTTGCTGCCTGTGCTCTCTTCGTAATTGTACTTACTTGCTGGGCCCAAAACAGGTCTTCTGAAATAATATTACTGAGGAATTTAAAGTTGCTAACTCTCTCCACCTCTCATCCTCCAATGAGGACTGGCTAATGGATTTCTGCTTTCCTTCTTCTGAAATCTATAATCAGCTCCTTGGTCTTGCTGACATTGAGTAAGAGGATGTTGTTATGGCTTCACTCAGCCAGATTTTTAATCTCTCTCCATTATACTGATTTGTCCCCACTTTTGATTTGGCCTATGACTGTAGTGTCATCAGCAAACTTGAATATGGCATTGGAGCTGTGCTTGGCCACACAGTCGTAAGTGTAAAGCGAGCAGAGCGGGGGCTAAGCACACAGCCTTGTGGTGCACCTGTGCTGATGGTGATTGTGGAGGAGATGTTGTTGCCAATCCAAACTAACAGGTCTGTAAGTGAGGGAATTCAGGATCCAATGGCACATGGAGGTATTGAGATCAAGGTCTTGAAGCTTATTGATTAGTTTTGAGGGGGTGATGGTATTGAAGTCCAACCTGTAGTTGATAAAGGATGTCCTAATGTTTGCATCTTTGCTGTCCAGATGTTCCAGGGGTTGTGTGAAGAGTCAATGAGATGGCATCTACTGTGGACCTGTTGCTCCAGTAGGCAAATAGAAGCGGATCCAAGTCACTTCTCATGCAGGAGCTTATATGTTTTATCACCAGTCTCTCAAAACACTTCATCACTATGGATGCAAGTTCTTCTGGGTGATAGTCATTGAGGCAGATCATCACATTCTCCTTGGACACCGGTATAATTGAAGCCTGTTTGAAGCAGTGGCTACCATACACTGCCAAAGTGGGAGGTTAAAGATATCAGAGAACACTCCAGCCAGTACATCAGTACGTGACCAAGTATCCCACCTGTGATGGATGCTTTTCATGGGTTCTCCCTCCTGAAGCCTGCTCGCATGTCAGCTTCGGAGACTCATACGATCATCAGGGGCTGTGGGAGTTTGTGATGGCTCCTCCATGTTTTGACGGTCAAAGTAGGCATGGAAGGTATTGAGCTCATCTGGACGTGAAGGCCTGCTGTCACCTCTGTCACTCGATTTAACTTTATGAGATGATAGTGTTGAAGCCCTGCCACAACTGTCAACCATTGAAGTTTAATCCGGAACTGTCACTTCACTCATGAGATGGCTTTCTGCAGGTTGTACCTGACCGTCTCGCAACTTTCTTGGTCGCCAGATTTGAATACCTCTGATCTGGCTGTCAGCAGATTATGGATCTCACGGTTCATCCAGGGCTTCTGACCGGGGAGAAGTCTGAATGATTTATTTGATATTTATTGAGATATAGCGTGGAATAGGCCTTTCTGGCCCTTCAAGCAACACCGCCCAGCAATTCCCCAATTTAGTCCTCGCCTAATCATGTAGGCACATGGGCAAGTGGTTAAGGCATTCAACTAGCGATCTGAAGGTTGTGAGTTCGAGCCCCAGCCGAGGCAGCGTGTTGTGTCCTTGAGCAAGGCACTTAACCACACAGTGCTCTGCGACGACACCGGTGCCAAGCTGTATGGGTCCTAATGCCCTTCCCTTGGACAACATCGGTGTTGTGGAGAGGGGAGACTTGCAGCATGGGCAACTGCCTGTCTTCCATACAATCTTGCCCAGGCCTGCGCCCTGGAGAGTGAAGACTTGCCAGGTGCAGATCCATGGTCTCGCAAGACTAACGGATGCCTTATTTTTATTTTTTTTATTAATCATGAGACAATTTACAATGACCAATCAACCTACTAACCGGTACATCTTTGGGCTGTGATAGGAAAGTGGAGCACCCAGAGGAAACCCACGAGGTCATGGTGAGAACGTACAAACTTCTACGGGCAGCAGCAGGAATTGAACCCAAGTCACCAGTACTGTAAAGCGTTGTGCTAACTATTACGCTGCCCCATTTAGCAGGCCGCATTCATCTACAACTGTTATAATAAAGTCCACTCCAACAGTAGTATATTCATTCAGATCCACAAATGAGTCCTTGAGGATGACCTAGTCCATGGACTCGAAGCAATCCTGTAGCCACTCCTCTGTCTCCTGTGACCACTTCTTTGTTGCCTGCAGGAGCTTTGCTCTTTAGCCTCTGCCTGTATTCTGGTTGGAGAAGGAGAACCAAGTGGTCTGATTTACCAGTCTGGGCGTGGAACGGTAGGCGTTCCTTATCTTGGTGTAACAGTGGCCTGGTGTGTTGGGACGTCTGGTGCTACAGGTTATATGCTGATTGCAAGTGGGTAATGTTTTCTTCAGACTGGATGAAGTCCCCGACTCTGATGTAAAATGCATCGAGGTGGACCGTTTCGTGTTTGGGACAGCATCGTGTAGCATCGCGAGTGCTTGATTATAGTCGGCCGCAGGTGCTACGTAAACTCCACTGAGGATCGCCGATGAGAAGCCTCTTGGTAAAAAGAATGGGCAGCATCTGATCGTGAGGTGTTCAAGTTCAAGGGAACACGAGTTCGACAAATCAGAGCACCACTGAGAGTTTACCATGAAACACACACCTCCACCTTTTGCCTTTTTTGAATCCGCAGTTTAGTCCAGTTGATAAATCAAAAAGCCTTCTGGTTTGACCACTGTATCCGGTGGGCTAGAAGAAAGCACATCTCAGTCAAATATAGAATGTAACAGGTAATTGTATGAAAACACAAACATGCACGAGACAGTTAAACTACAAGTAATAATTGCACAGTCTAATCCAACTGGATAGACGCTACAAGAGAAAATCTGCAGATGCTGGAAATCCAAGCAACACACACAACATGCTGGAGGAACTCAGCAGGTCAGACAGCATCTATGGACGTTTTGGACCAAAACCCTTCGAAAGGACTGTAGAAAAAAAGCTGAGGTGCAGATTTAAAAGGTGGAAGGAGGGGAGAGGGAAACACCAGGTGATAGGTGAAACTTGGAGGGGGAGAGATAAAGCAAAGACCTGGGAAACTGATTGATGAAAGAGACAGAAGGCCATGGAAGACAGAAAAAGGGGGAGGAGATAAGGTGAGAGAGGGAAAAGGGGATGGGAAATGGTGAGGGAGGAGGTGTTGAGAGGTATTACCAAAAGTTTGAGAAATCGATGTTCATGCCATCAGGTTGGAGGCAGAATATAAGGTGTTGCTCCTCCAACCTAAGTGTGGCCTCATCACAACAGTGGAGGAGGCCATGGATGGACATGTCGGAATGAGAATGGGAAGTGGAACTAAAATGAGTGGCCACTGGGAGATCCCGCTTGGTCTGGCAGACAGATTGTAGATGCTCGATGAAGTGGTCTCCCAATCTAAGTTGGGTTTCACCGATATACAGGAGGCTACACTGGGTGCACCGAACACAGTATATGACCCCAACAGACTCACAGGTGAAGTGTCGCCTCACCTGGAAGGATTGTTTAGGGCTCTGAATGGTAGTGAGGGAGAAGGTGTAGGAGCAGGTGTAGCACTTGTTCTACTTGCAAGTATAAATGCCAGGAGGGGGTTCGGTGGGGAGGGATGAATGGACAAGGGAGTTGTGTAGGGAGTGATCCCTGCGGGAAGCAGAAAGTTGGTGGTGGGATTCTGTTGGAGGTGGTGGAGGTTTTAGAGAATTATGTGCCGGACACAGAGGCTGGTGGCGGGAGGATGGGGTAAAAGCAGGCAAGCATGAAATGGAAGAGATGCATTTGAAGGCAGCGTTGATGGTGGAGAAAGGGAAACCCCTTTCTTTGAAAAAAGAGGACATCTCCTTCTTTCTAGAATGAAAAGCCTCATCCTGAGAGGAGATGTAGTGGAGATGGAGGAATTGAGAGAAGGAGACGGCGTTTTAACAAGTAGCAACGTGAACAAGGTATAGTCCAGGTAGCTGTGAGAGTCCGTGGGTTTGTAATAGACATCAGTGGATAAGCTGTCTCGGGAGATAAGAGACAGTGAGATCGAGAAAGGGAAGGGAGGTGTCGGAAATGGACCAGTTGAATTTGAGGACAGGGTGGAAATTGGAGGCAGAGTGGATGAAGTCAACGAATTCAGCACGGGTGCAAGACGCAGCGCCATTGCAGTCGTCCATGTAGTGTAGGAGAAGTGTGGGACGGTCACTAGTGTAGGCTTCGAACATAGACTGTTCCACGTAGCCGACAAACAGGCAGGCATAGCTGGGACCCATGCAAGTGCCCATGGCTACCCCTTTTGTTTGAAGGAAGTTGGAGAAGCCTAAGGAGAAATTATTTAGACTAAGGACAAGTTCCACTAGATGGAGGAGAGTGGTGGTGGAGGGGAACTGGTTAGGCCTGGTGTCCCGAAAAAAACAGAGAGCTTTAAGGCCTTCCTGGTGGGGGATGGAGGTGTAGAGAAACTGGACATCCACAGTGAAAATAAGATGATGGGGGCCAAGGAACCTGAAATCATTGAAAAGATCCAGAGTACGCGAAGAGTCACAGATGTAGGTAGCAAGGTACTGAACCAGGGGGAATAAAAGAAAGTTGAGGTAAGCCGATATCACTTCAGTGGGGCAAAAACAAGCTGAAACAATGGGTCTACCTGGGCAAGGGGGTTTTTGGGTAGGAGGTAGAAACGGGAGGTGCGGCAACTATGAGGTTGGTGGCGGTGGATGGGAGATCCCCAGAATCAATAAGGTTGGTGATGGTGTGGGAGACAATGGCCTGGTGTTCCTTAGTGGGGTCCTGTTTGAGGGGTAAGTAAAAGGAGATGTCTGAGAGTTGGTGCTGGGCCTCATCAAGGTAGAGGTCAGGACACCAGACTACCTCAGCACCTCCCTGATCTGTGGGTTTGCTGGCGAGGTTAGGATTGGTGCGGAGGGAGTGGAGAGCAGAGCGTTCAGAAGGAGTGAGGTTGGGATTGGAGAAGGAGTGTTGAAGTCCAGACGGTTGATGTCCCATCGGCAGTTAGCAATGAATAGGTCCAGAGCAGGCAGAAGACCAGGGCAGGGTGTCCAGGAAGAGGGGGAGGGTTGAAGACAGGAGAAGGGGTCATCGTTGGAGCAGGGTGGGGAGTCTTTGCCAAAGAAGTAGGCTCGGAGACGGAGGCGGCAGAAGAAGAGGTCAGCGCCGTGGCGGGTGTGGAACTCACTGAGGTGTGGGCACAGGGTATCAGAACGTCTTCAGAGAGGATAGGCGCTATGATCATTTAAAACACTGATCATTTGAAACACAAGAGATTCTGCAGATGCTGCAAATCCAGAGCAACACACACAAAATAGTGGAGGAACCCAGCAGATCAGGCAGCATCTATGGAAAGGAATAAACATTTCAGGCTGAGGCCCTTTGTCAGTACTACATTGTAGGATGCTATCAATTTTTATCGATGCACGATAGAAAGCTTCCATTCCAGGTACATCACAGCCTGGTACGGCAGCTGCTCTGCTTCTGACCTCAAGAAACTGCAGAGAGTTGTGGACACAGCTCAGCACATCACAGAAACCAGCCTCCCCTCCAAAGATTCTGACTACACTTATCAAAGGCATCCGTTAGTCTTGCGAGACCATGGATCTGCACCTGGAAAGTCTTCACTCTCCAGGGCACAGGCCTGGGCAAGTTTGTATGGATGACCAGCAGTTGCCCATGCTGCAAGTCTCCCCTCACCACGACACCAATTTTGTCCAAGGGAAGGGCATTAGGACCCGTACAGCTTGGCACCGGTGTCGTTGTGGAACAATGTGTGGTTAAGTGCCTTGCTCAAGGACACGACACGTTCCCTCGGCTGGGGCTCAAACTCACGACCTTCAGGTCGCTAGTCCAATGTCTTAACCACTTGGCCACATGCCCACACCAACTACACAAACTGCATCAGTAAAGCAGCCAACATAATCAAAGACCTCACAGTCCATGGACATTCTCTTTCTCTCCCCCTGCCCCCTGTCCTATCAGCCAGAAGAAACCAAAGCAGGTACCACCAGGCTCCAGACTATTGAATGGTTCGCTGGTACAGTAGATTGAGTCTTGACCTCAAACTACTTCGTTTATGATCTTTCACTGTATTGTCCACCTGCACTGCTCTCTCTGTAGTTTATTGTTTCACTATGTGCACACGTATGTATCTGTATGAACAGTATGCAGAACAAGATTCTCACTTTATTTTGGTACATACGACAAAAATAAACCGATTCCAATTCTATATATGTCTAAAGAGTATTGTCATGTGTGAAGCCAAGCAGAGCAGCAGAACAGATGCTGTTAATGAGAGAGAGATAATGAGGGACAAAAGGAGAGCCATTCAAAATGCTAATAAGAGAGAAGAGAGAGATAACGAGAGAGAGACACATAATTCAGTACGTTGGCGTCTGCCACAGACAGTTTGCTTTGAACCTGACCTGTTCATTAATGGTCCTGCTGAGACAATAGCAAGTGTGAAGTTTGATGGACAGGTGATACCCCATCAGGGGGATAAAAATAGCGGGTTTGCTAAGGCACAAGACACACACGCCACGAGACCCTGGAAAGAGCATTGTGCCCCACAAGTTGGTGGGAGTTTGGAGGACTGATTCACGGGAATCGGCCAGAGGCTCACGGGGTGTAAAGGTACGACCGGTGGGGACCTGTTGTGTGTCCGCCCTTGCCTGGATGCCGGGTTCACCACGGAAGAACGGTCGCATCCAGATCGAAGGGGTCACAGTCGGTGACCACAGCGGGATCAGAAGGCATCGAAAGGTTTGCCTGAAACCTCAACTGTATCTCTCATTCTCTCTCTCCAATGGTACAACAACAGCGATTACTTCGAACTACACTAGACTGAACTGAACTCTGCTTCACCTTAAGACTGATCATTTTACCCCTAGACTGCGATAGAGCTTGGTTGATTCCTATTACCCTATTTCTGTGTATATGTGTATACTATCATTGCTAACCTGTTACATTTATATCCTTGCAGTTAGTGTACTGTATTACTTATTTTTGTTAATAAAACTTTATTAGGTTATAGTAATCACAGACTCCAATGAGTGTTCCATTTCTGCTGGTTTGACAACCCAGTTACGGGGTACGTAACAGTATGCAAGAATGCCATTCTTTTAGATGGCAGAAATTGTGGAATTAAAGGAGTAGGGATGGCAGTACCAGTCAGGAAAATGTCACAGCAGTGCTCCATCAGGACAGACTGGAGAACTTGTCTAGTGAGGCGTTATGGGTGTAACTGAGAAATAAGAAAGGTATGACCACGTCAATGGGACTACATTACAGACCACTCAACAGTCCACAGGATTTAGAGGAACGAATTTGTGAAGAGATCGCAGACTGTTGCAAGAAACATAAGGTTGTTATAGTGAGTGATTTTAACTTTCCATATAATATTGACTGGGACTCCCATACTGTAAAAGGACTAGATAGGAGAGAGCTTTTCAAAAGTGTTCAGGAAAGTTCTCTAAATCAGTACGTAGAAGTCCAATGAGAGAGTATGCGATACTTGATCTGCTATTAGGGAATAAGACAGGGCAGGTGTAGGGTAACACGTTGCATCTAGTGATCACAATGCTATTAGTTTCAAAGTAAACATGCAAAAAGATAGCTCTGATCCACGTGTTGAGATTCTAAATTGGAGAAAGGCCAACAGTGATGGTATCAGAAAGGATCTGGCAAGTGTGAATTGGCAAAAACTGTTTTCTGGCAAAAGTGTACCTGTTAAGTGTGAGTCCTTCAAAAGTGAAATTTTGAGAGTTCAAAGCTTGCACGTACTTGTCAGAATAAAAGATAAAGATAACAGGTTTAGGGAACCTTGGTTTTCAAGAGATATTGAGGCTCTGGTTAAGAGAAAAAAAGGAGGTGCATAGCAGGTGTAGGCAGGAAGGAATAAATGAGGTGAGAAGTATCAGAAATTCAAGAGAACACAAGAAAGAAATCAAGAAGTCTAAAAGAAGGCATGAAGATGCTCTAGCAGACAAGGTGAAGGAGAATCTTAAGGGGTTTTACAGCAGTGGATGTAGTATATATGAATTTCAGTAAGACATTTGATGAGGTTCCCCATGCGAAGCTCATTCAGAAAGTAATGAGGCATGGGATCCAAGGAGACCTTGCTCTGGGGATCCAGAATTGGCTTGCCCACAGAAAGCAAGGAGTGGTTGTCGATGGTTCGTATTCTGTATGGAGGTCGGTGAGCAGTGGTGTTCCCCAGGAATCTGTTCTGGGACCCCTCCTCTTTGTGATTTTTATAAGTGACCTGGATGAAGAAGTAGAAGGACGGGTTAGTAAATTTGCTGATGACACAAAAGTTGGGGATGTTATGGATAGTCTGAAGGGTTGTCAGAGGTTACAGTGGTACATCGATAGGATGCAAAACTGGGCTGAGAAGTGGCAGATGGACTTCAACCCAGATAAATATGAAGTGGTTCATTTTGGTAGGTCCAATTTGAAGACAGAATATAGTATAAATGGTAAGATTCTTGGCAGTGTGAAGGGTCAGAGAGATCTTGGGTTCTGTGTCGATAGGCCACTCAAAGCTGCTGCGCAGGTTGACAGTGTTGTTAAGAAGGCGTGTAGTATGTTGGCCTTCATCGACCATGGGACTGTTCAAGAGAATAGGTTGAGTGAACTTGGCCTTCTTCTATTCTTGGAGTGATGGAGGATGAGAGGTGACCTGATAGAACTGCATAAGATGATGAGGGGCATTGAGCGTGTGGATAGCCAGAGGCTCTTTCCCAGGGCTGAAGTGGTTAACATGAGGGGGCATAGTTTTAAGGTGCTTGGAAATAGGTACCGAGGGGATGTCAGGGGTAAGTTTTTCGCACAGAGAGTGGTGAGTGCGTGGAATGCACTGCCGGCGGTGGTGGTGGAAGTGGATACAATAGGGTCTTTTACGAGCCTCTTAGGTAAGTACATGGAGCTTAGAAAAATACCTACCTTCAAACCCTGCAAGGGAAATTCTAGGCAGTCTCTAGAGTCGGTTACATGGTCGGCCCAACATTGTGGGCTGAAGGGCCTGTAATGTGCTGTAAATTTCTATGTTCTATGTATGTTAAGAGCAAAAGGATTGCAAGAGATAAAACTGGTCCTCTGTAAGATCAGAATGGTGGGCTCCAAGTGTGGGGCCAAAAGAGATGGGGGAGATCTTAAATATATTTTTGCATCTGTATTTACTCAGGAATTGGGCACAGAGTCTACAGATGTGAGGCAAAGCGTCGTCAACTTCATGGACCCTATACAGATGACAGAGGAGGATGTGTTTGCTACCCTGAGGCAAATCAACAGGATAAATCCCCAGAGGTGTTCCCTCAGACCCTACAGAAGTGCAGAAATTGCTGGGCCCTAGCGGAGATATTTAAATCATCCTTAGTGACAGGTGAGGTGCCAGAGGATTGGAGGATAGCCAGTGCTGTTCCACTGTTTAAGAATGGCTCTAAACATAATCCAGGAAATTATAGGCCGGTGAGTCTGACGTCAGTTGTGGGAAAGTTATTGGAAGGTACTTAGATAGACATGGACTGGTTAAGGGCAGTCAGCATAGCTTCATGTGTAGCATGTCATGTATAACTGATCTTACAGAGTTTTATGAGGAAGTTACCAGGAAAGTGAATGAAGGCGAGGTTTTTGACAAGGTCCTGCATGGGAGGCTGGTCAAGAAGGTTCAGTTGCTCGGTATTCAAGATAAGGTAGCAGACATTGCATTTCTGGGAGAAGCCAGACGGTGGTAGTAGATGGGTGGCACTCTGACTGGAGGCCTGTGACTAGTGGAGATCAGTGCTGGCTCCATTGTTGTTTGTCATAGTCATAGTCACAGCCATACTCATACTTTACTGATCCCGGGGGAAATTGGTTTTCATTACAGTTGCACCATAAATAATTAAATAGTAATAAAACCATAAATAGTTAAATATATCAATATAGTCATCTATATCAATGATCTGGATGATAACTGGATCAGCAAGCTTGCGGATGACACCAAGATTGGCGGTGTAGTGGACAGTAAGGAAGGCTATCATGGCTTGCAGAGGGATCTGGATCAGAAGCTAAAATGGGCTGAAAATGGCAGGTGGAATTTAATGCAGACAAGTGCAAGGTATTACACTTTGGTAGGACCAACCGGGGTAGGACTTACACAGTTTACAGTATCACACCGAGGAGTGTGATAAAAATAACAGAATCTGGGAATACAGGTCCATAATCATCACAGATGGATGGCATCACAGGTAGATGGTCGTAAAGAAAGCTTTTAACACATTGGCCTTCATAATTCAACGTATAGAGTATAGGAGATGGGGTGTTATATTGAAGTTGTATAAGATGTCGGTGAGGTGTAATTTGGAGTATTGTTTGCACTTTTGGTCACCTACCTACAGGAAAGATGAAATTTACAAGGATGTTGCCGAGTCTGGAGGACCTGAGTTTTAGGGAATGATTGAATAAATTGGGACTTTATTCCTTGGAACATAGAAGATTGAGGGGAGATTCGACGGAGGTATACACAATTCTGATGGGTATGGAAGGGTAAATGCAAGCAGGCTTCTTCCACTGAGCTTGGGTGGGACTAGAACTGGAGGTTATGAGTTAGATTAGATAAGATTAGATTAGATTAGAGTTAAAGGCGAAAGGTGAAAAGTTTAAGGGGAACATGAGGGGAAACTTCTTCACTCAGAGGGTTGTGAGAGTGTGGAATGAGCTTCCAGCACCAGTGGTGCCCACAAGCTCAATTTCAATGTTTAAGCAAAGTTTGGATAGGTATGTGGATAGTAGGGCTATGGAGGGCTATGGTCCGGTGCAGGTCAATGGGAGTAGGCAGATTAAGTGATGTCAGCATGGACTAGATGGGCTGAAGGGCCCATTTTGTACTGTACTATGATTCTTAGGAATTTGCTTTTGGTGTCCATGCATGCAACTATTGATAAGTTTGCAATTATGCAACCAAATATCAGTGGCAAACTGCACCCCACCACGGAGGGCATCTCTGAAAGGCGACTGAATCCCCAAGAAATTGGGGATTCACTAAAGACCCTCACCACCTGGGACATGCCCTTTTCTCATTACTATCACCCGGGGGTTGGGTGGGGTGGTACAGGAGCCTGAAGAACACGCACTCAGCGTTTCAGGAAAAACTTCTTCCCCTGTACCACAGATTTCTGAACAGACCATGAACCCATGAACACTACCTTGAACACAATATTACCATGAATGAACACTGCCCCGCTATTCCTCTATTTATTTTTATTGGGGTTTATAATAATTAGCTATGCTTGCACCTTACTGCTGCCACAAAACAACATATTTCACGACAAATGTCAGGATAATGAACCTCATTCTGACTGAATTCAGAGCGGATTGAATCGCATTGTACCAAGACACCGAGGGGAAGTCAAGCTGTAGGCTGCCCGTCTCAAAGATGGCCGCCGCAGCCTTCAATTGAGCACGGATCGCTCAAATGCCATGTGCACAGTTGTCCGGGCGGGCGGGCTCCGATGATACGTCATTTCCACCTCCGGTGGGGATGTTGTGAGGCCCGAGGGCTTGGGGCAGTGGCGGCGCCAGCCCGGAGCCCAAGGCCGGCCCGATGAGTGGCATCGCGGGCAGGGACAGCAGTACGCATCACGCCCACTGCCGACATGAGCGACAGGGACCACGATCACATCGACCCGTCCTGGTGGCTGGAAGATGGTAATGGGCGAAGGGGAGGGATCTGCCCCACAGGTTGGGGGCGGAGGGAGGGATCTGCCCCACAGGGTGAGGGCGGGAGGGAGGGAGGGATCTGCCCCACAGGGTGAGGGCGGGAGGAAGGGATCTGTCCCACAGGTTGGGGGCGGAGGGAGGGATCTGCCCTACAGGGTGAGGGTGGGAGGTAGGGATCTCCCTCATAGGTGGGGGCGGGAGGGAGGGAGGGATCTGTCCCACAGGTAGGGGCGGGAGGGAGGGATCTGTCCCACAGGGTGAGGGCGGGAGGGAGGGATCTGCCCCACAGGGTGAGGGCGGGTGGTAGGGATCTGTCCCACAGGTAGGGGCGGGAGGGAGGGAGGGATCTGTCCCACAGGGTGAGGGTGGGAGGGAGGGATCTGCCCCACAGGGTGAGGGTGGGAGGTAGGGATCTGTCCCACAGGGTGGGGGCAGAAGGGAGGGATCTGCCCCACAGGTAGGGGCGGGAGGGAGGGATCAGCCCCACAGGGTGAGAGCGGAACAGAGGAAGGGATCTGCCCCTCATTGTGGAGGCAGAAGGGAGGGATCTGCCCCTCAGGGTGGAACAATGTGTGAGGCTGCTTGGCAAAAGATGTGGGCACCAGATTATGGTGGAACAAATGGCAACATCTCCTGTCCAGGACCTTTTTTTAATGACCTCTAACCACCTCCTTCATGAAACTTCCATTTCTTCACCATTCTGAAGGTGATATAAACTATTTTGACCATGACAACTCTCATTCATACAAAACCCACCTTCAAGCCCTGCAAAACCCTGGAAGCATCCTCACCAACTGCTCCTGCTTGCTGCTGTTCAACCTTTAGCTCAGTCCTCGGAGAAGCCAGACATCCACAATCAACTCGGTTGTAGATGGGATATCAGCTCCCACACAGCGTGGGTTGCAATGGGAAATACGGAAACAAATAAATAATTTTATTTATTTAGAGTACCACACCCCTCCAGCAATACCACAAACCCAATTAACCCTAATCTAATCACACTGGTCAATGAACCTACCCACTACGTCTTTGCACTGTGGGAGGAAACCAGAGCACCTGGAGGAAACCCATGCATTCCATAGGGATGCACAGAGACTCCATACAAATGTTCTTGGAATTGAACTTAGAACTCCAACACCCCGAGCTGGCACCTGATATGTCTTTACCTGCCCACACTTGGTACTTTCTTCCTCTCCAGGAGATGGACCCACGCTGTGTGGGAGCTGATATCCCATCTACAACTGAGTTGATTGTGGATGTCTGGCTTCTCCGAGGACTGAGCTAAAGGTTGAACAGCAGCAAGCAGGAGCAGTTGGTGAGGATGTTACCAGGGTTTGAAGGTGGGCTTTGTATGGATGAGAGTTGTCATAATCAGAATAGTTTATATTACCTTCAGAATGATGGTGAAGAACTGGAAGTTTCATGAAGGAGGTGGTTAGAGGTCATTTAAAAAAAGGTCCTGGAATGAGTGAGGAGAAGGTGTTGCCAAATGCTGATTGCATGCACCCTTTTGTCACCCAGGGTAAAACTTCCTTTGGTGTCATTTTTAAAAAATATTGAGGTAAAGCGTGGAATAGGCCCTTCCGGCCCTTTGTGCCTCGGCGCCCAGCAATACCCCGATTTTAATCCCAGCCTAATCACCAGGGCAATTTACCTCCCTACCAGTATATCTTTGGACTGTGGGAGGAAACTGGAGCACCCGGAGGAAACCCACGTGGTCACAGGGAGAACATAAATTTTCTTTAGAGACAGCAGTGGGAAGTGAGCCTGGGTCACTGGTTCCGTGAAGTACCGTGCTAACAATGACACTACCCTGCCGCCCAGTGCGTTCAAAATGCTGGGGGGGCGGGGGGCTCGGCAGATGAGGCCGCATCTGTGAAGCAGAATGAACAGCCAGTGTTTCAGTCAGAGACCCTTCATTGAGGTGAAGTGTCTCCATTAGTCCTGATGAAGGGTCCCAACCTGAAATGTCGACTCTATTCCTCTCCATAGATATGCTGAGTTCCTCCTGCATTTTGTGTCTGTTGCTAAAATCTCCAGCGTTCGTAGAATTTTGCACAGGAATGGATGGAGGAACTCAGCAGGTCAGGCAACATCTATGGAGTGGAATAGAGAGTTCTTTATTCCTCTCCATAGATGCCTCCTGACCTGCTGAGTTCCTCCAGCATTTGTGTGTGTTGCTGTGGATTTCCAGCATCTGCAGAATCCCTTGTGTTTATAAAGTTCAAAGAAAATTTATTATCAAGGTACATATATGTCAACTCTGAATTCATTTTCCTGTGGGCATACTCAGTAAATATTATCTATAACAGGATCAATGAAAGATCAGCCAGAATGCGGAAGACAACGAACTGTGCAAATGTAAATATAAATAAATAGCACTAAATAATGCGAACACAAAATAACAAGATGAAGAATCCTTAAAGCAAGAGGATTGGTTGTGGGAACACTTCAATGGGTGGGCAGGTGAAGTTGAGTAAAGTTTTCCCCTCTGGTTCAAGAGCCTGATGGTTGAGGGGTAATAACTGTTCTTGAGTCTGGTGGTGTGAGTCCTGAGGCTGTTGTACCATCTACCTGATGGCAGCAGTGAGACTGGAGCATGGTCTGGGTGGTGAGGATCTCTGATGATGGTTGCTGCTTTTCCACAACAGCATTTCATGTTGATGTGCTCAATGGTTATACTGCATACAGTGGTTTGGGCAGATTGTGACAAACTGCCCTTAGTCGTTTGGAAACATAGTTCAAGCAAAAACTCGGAGCATAATTAGTTCTGGAAAGATCCTAAGGAGAGGGAAATTGATTTACTATTGTCACATGAGACAAGAGGCTTTTCTCCCCCCGAGGCAGAAATGGCTAATACAAGAGCGCTGAATTTTAAGGTGATTGGAGGAAAGTATGGGGAAGGTGTCAGAGGTAAGTGTTTTTTTAATAGAGAGATAGATGGATGTGTGGAATGTGCTGCCAGGGGTAGTGGTAGGAGTAGAAACGTTATGGACATATCTTTAAGAGACTCTTAGATAGGTATGTAGATGATAGAAAAATGGAGGGCTATGTGGGAGGGAAGGGTTAGATTTAGATTGAACTTGAAATAGTTAAAGGGTCGGTGTAGCATCATGGGCCGAAGGGCCTGTACTGTGCTGGAGTGTTCTGTGTTTCTTTGTTATGCATACTATCCATACAGATCAGTTCACCACTACAGTGCATCAATAACAGAATGCAGAATACAGTGTTAGAGGAAGTGTGAGACTTTACAATGCGTAACGTGTGAGACTAGGATGAGGATTTTGATGGCAGAGGGAAGAAGAGAGAGTGTCCGTGGTGGATAGGCTGTTTGATCGTACTGGCTATGTTTTCGAAGAGTGTAGCCAGAGGCCGTGGAGAGGAGGCTGGTGGCCATGGCTGTGCTGAGCTGTGTCACAACTGTCTGCGGTTTCTTCCAGTCACGGGCAGAGTAGCTACTGAGAGTCAGTGGTCAAGGCAAATCATATTTGATAGTTGCGTTGTAATTGTGCCCGGTGAAAGGAAAGCAATGGATAAAGTTTGAATCTAGTGAGGCATCTTTAGAATATCGTAAAACATTTCAGGCGTATTGTGTGACTAGCAATATTAAAATGTTGGTTCAAAGCTGGAGAAATGTCTGGGTAAATAACCTAAACTCTCAGCTTCCGTAAAGCGTAGCTGTAATGAAAATATTTAAAATTAATTTTGTGTTTTTTTCTGATTTGCGACATTGGAGACACTGCACAAGTGTTGATGGTCAGAAGGAAACACTTTTAGAACTAGCACAAATGCAATACTGTACAGAAAGAAAAACAAATATCTGCAGTGTATTAGTACAGAAAACAAAATACTTATCATCCACTAAACCAGCTGGCTGATCTGCTGAAGGCCAACAAACTTGATACAGCCTTTGCTGTCTATGTCTTTAACTTGACATACTCTAACCCTCTCAATGTACTTGTCCCTATCTTCTTAGTACTGGCCCAGCTTGGACCTAGCCTAAGAAAAGCTCTCCCCGTTGTGAAAAAAGTGCCCCTTTTTATATCCTTCAAAGCTCCTTCCGCTGGTACTTTCCCGTGCATTTGGTACCTGCACTCTCACAATGACCTCGCCTTCCCTCTGTTTTTCACCATTATCCACTATTGTGGCTGTAGACGTCCTCCCTTAACTTTCTCAAACCATCGCTGTGCACTGGTTATCTTGCCCATCCTCAAAACAATCCCACTCTTAAGCTTACACCCTTTTGCTTACTGATTTCCATTTTATTTTAACACAACAAGGAGGAATCATGTTTAACTCTTCCCTTACGGTAACATTCTAACGGTGTTTTGGATAATCTCTCCTGATTTATTCTTCAGCATGGAGGGTTTGATTTTGTTACACCTTGATGAAAGCCTTGCATTTTTGTCGCACCTGTCACAACCTCTGAGTATCCCAGGCAAGGTGTAGCCAATAACACACCTGAAGGTCAAAGTCAAAGTAAATATATTATCAGAGTACATATGTCAGCATATGCTGTTGTGAGATTCATTTTCTTACAGGCATTTGCAGGAAAATAAAGAAATGCAGTACAATTTATGAAAATCTGTACACAAAAGGCTGGCAAACAACCAAAGTGCAAAAGAAGGTAGATTGTTCAAATGATGAAAAAAAATAAAAAAGCAAGCAGCGTGATGAGATGCGTTGTGAATGCTGTCATTGTACGTGGTTGATGTTACTCACCTGCAGTAATGGTGTCCTGGGGTGATCTTGGGCATGTTTCTGTTTTGATTTGTGCATGATTTGCTACCTGAGAGGCAGAGGGCGGTGAGTGCATGGATAAAATGGTAGAGGTGGGTGCAATTAAAAGGCCTTTGGACAGGAACGTGGATAGGAAACGTTTAAGCCAGGGGTCCCCAACTTGGGGTCCACAGACCCCCTGGTTAATGGTATTGGTCCATGGTGTGTGTGTGTATATGTATATAAAAGAGTCGGGAACCCCTGGTTTAGAGGGATATGGGACAAACTCAGGCAAGGGACTTGCTCAGTAAGGCAGCTCTGTTGTGATGGAGATGATGGGCTGAAGGGCCTGTTTCATTGCTGTATAACTCTCTGACTCTTAAAAATCAAAGTCTCTAGCTGTAGAATTGTGCAAGATTTGAGGAAGATGTTGCCACTGTTTGAAGAGTGGAAGGGGCAGTTCAATATGGCAGGACAGGTGGCCACTCACCTTAAGAGTGAACCAGGAAACTCATTGCATATTGAACAAAGACATTGACATGCCAGTAGAAATCTTAGACAACCCTAAAATGTTCCTTGGAGAAAGTGTAAATAGTTTTGATAAAATGTCAGCTGCAATAATCTAATTAAACCAGAGAGAGGATACTATTCTCATGGGGTGGAAAGAGTGAGGGACTTTTTTGGAGAGATTGGGTGGGCCGTCACAGGGAACCAGGCCTTAAATTGGGAGAAAAAATGCTGTTTCATTCCACTGTTGATGTCATTAATGACAACGTCAGTGAAACTTTATCAGAGACTGAATGTCTGAGCTGATGAAAGAGCGTTAGCAAGTGTTCATATAGCTTGGCTTATGTCTGACTAATCAACATTGTTTAACGTCATTTCCAGGACTTTACAAGTGGAAGGAAAAAAAAAATTGTAACTGCAGATTCCTGGCAGTACAAAAAAACACCATAAGATAAACAACACAATAATAAAAGTACATACATACAACTCACATACATTGATTATATTTCCATAAAGTGATGCCAGACACAGACTCCTGTTCATAAGTTGACTGTCAGGAAGTGATAAAGTAGTGGTGGTTGGGGGTTAGTGGGTGGAGGTGTTGATCAGACTTGCTGCTTGAGGAAAGTAACGTTTTTGAGTCTTGACAGTCCTGACGTGGATGCTACGTAGCCTCCTCCCTAATGGGAGGGGGGCAGACAGTCCAAGAGCAGGGTGGGTGGGATCCTTCATGATGTTACTGGCCCTTTTCCAGCATCTTTATCAGAAAGGGAATGAAATGGCTGGTTTAAGGGTGACTACAAGGATCTCTGTGATTGAATTCATTTGGAGATTGTGGGTGAAGAGGTGAGTGTAGGTATTGGGGTAATCTTATGGTACAGGTTTAGTGAGAGACATTGACCTTCTGATCGTTGGCAGTTAATTGCAACCCTGGTTTGTTGTGGCCTGTAAGTTTGCCAAGAAATATTTTAACTTTTGGTTTCATTTCTGCTTTATTTTGTTCCATTAACTTGATTCCAACAAGTGATCAGTTTTCAGCTTCACTGCATTTCTGAGACAATATAATAGATGTACAGGAGATTTTCATACATCCTCAAACCAGAATTTGTTAATGATAGTAACATATTTGTTAACAATTTGAAGATTGTGTTCAACAGATTGTGGTCGTGGGACCAACTAAAATTGGATCTCAGAATCGGATCCTTTTCTAACAAGTGTTCTGTTCACCTAACATGATAAATAATGATTAAAACTTAGCAGAGAGCCTGCCTGAACTCAGCGGATTATTGTGCTGGATGAAATTGCTTTCTAAAGTGCCAGGAAATACAGGTAAAGGAACATTTTGTCAGCTGTTTCCTGTCTCAATCTATCAATTGCTTTCTTGTTTAAAATGGTTTGCGCCAGCACTGGGAGAGGTGCTGAGGTGCTGTGTCATTGTCTCTCCTGATGTGGGCAGTTTGAGAGGGTAACTTGTGCTACTTAAATGGAAAAGTTGGCCAGACACAATACTAACATGCAATTTTGTTGGTTTCTGAAAGAGATTTGATTTCTCCAAATAAATCAAGTTAAAGACGGGTTTGGGTGCTCCAGACTTTGGAGACTAGACTCTTAGATTTATTGCTTTTGTAACTTTTTACCAAAGCCCAGCAGTTTAGAATTAGCAGGAGATGCTACGTTAAACACAGGCTGCTTTCAGTGCTGTTTTTTTAAGCAGAGGATACTTCAAGTGCCATGAGTGTCTTACGTGGCCAGTTTTCCTTCTGGGGCCCTGAATTACAAGGAAAGCTTGCTTAGATTAGGACTTCGTTCCATTTAACGTAGGATATTGGGGGGAGGGGGTGAGCTGTTAGAGGCATATAAGATTATGAGGGGCAGAGACAGGGTGAAAAGACTGTCTTTTTCCCAGGCTGGGGCTAAGAGGGCAGGAGATTCGGAATCAGATCACGTTTATCATCACTGATGTTTGTTGTTTTGCAGCGGCAGTAGAGTACATTACATAAAAAAGAAAAGTGCTATAAATTTTACAGTATATATGTGTGCAGTATGAGTGTGTATGTATTTTTATTTCTTAGTCACTTTTCTTGTGGACATTGGTAATGTGGAATGCTGCAAGTGTGATTCGCTGTTTTATCGGCGGACAGTGTGGAGCTGTGTGGCCTCAAACCATGGTGTCGCCTGTTTGCAGCCATCCAGGAGAGAGACACCAGAGGTGGTGTGGTGCAGCGTCCGTGCTGGAGTTGGTGCTGCCCTCTAGTGTTCACTCGGCTGTATTGAGTTTGAGTGCGGACTGCTGCAACATTCATGGACTCAGGGACTTGGATTATATTTTTTCTTTGTGTCACTGTATATTTACTGTGGTCTTGTATGTGCTATGTGTACCTTGTGCTGTAAATGACTGTTGGTAATGTGTTTTGCTAGTTAACCCGGAGTAATGCTGTCTCATTTGGTTGTATTTATGGGTATTCATGTATGGTTGAATTACTAACTTGAGCTTGGTATGTATTTATGTATCTGAATGTGTGCATCAGAGAGAGTGTTAATGGGTTTGTGGACCGTTCAGAAATCTGATGGTGAAGGGAAAGAAACTGATCCCGAAATGTTGAGTGTGGGTCTTCAGGCTCCTGTACCTTCTCCCTGATAGTAGTAAAAGGATATCAGACATGTTGTTCACACAAAGGGTGGTGCATTTTTAGAATGTGCTGCCAGAAATAGTGAAATAGGTGGGTACATCAGCAACATTTAAAAGCCATCTAGGTACTGTAAGTATGAGTTAGGAGAGGTTGAGAGGGCTATGGGCCAAATATTGGATTAGTTTGCTGGACAACAGGGTTAGCATGGACAAGTTGGATCAAAGGGCTTGTTTCAGTGGTGGATCAGTCTGTGACATAATAGTGCTGGTCCAGAATGAAATATCTGACAATTGGTGTATAACTATATTTCCTTGTGTTCCCTTCTATTCTTCTGGCAACCAGCAGACATTTATCTTCTATATCTGCCCCTTCTTCCACTGGAAAGAGTTCTTTTTCATTTGCATACCAAACATTCTTCACGACGACATAGGGCTTTTCTTCATTTGTTGATTAAGGTTCTGTTTCATTAATCTAGGGAATGTATTTTGCATCTTGCTCTGCACCTGTTCCTGGAATGCATACTCCTTCTGTTTGCCTGACACCATTCTGAGCATCAGTTTCTGCTCCTGTCCGCATCAGCTCCCATATGTTATGAAAATTAACCACCCCACTCTAATTTAAAGAATGAGGTTTGAGTGCTCAGCGTGAGGAACCACAAAACTGTTCGCTGGAGATGACTCAGCATCAGGTTTGTTCTCTCTGACGTACGTGATGAAATTTGTTGTTTTGTGGCAGCAATATAAAATGTACTATGAGTCACAATAAGAAATGTAAATATAAAAAAATACCGCAAAAGGGGAGCAAATTAGTGTGGTAGCGTTCATGGACCGGTCAGAAATCTGATGGCTGAGGGGAAGAAGCTGTTCCTAAAATGTTGAGTATGTGTCTTTGGGCCCCTGCACACCTCCTGGTTAAGAACACTTGTGGAATACTTGCTTTTATTAGTCGAGGCATTGAGTTCAAAAGTCAAGAGGTTATGTTGCAACTTTATAAAACTCTAGTTGGGCCACATCTGGATTATTGTATACGGTTCCGGTCGCCGTACCATAGCAAGGATGTTGAGGGTGCAGAGAGGTTTACCAGGATGCTGCCTAGCTATCACGAGAGGCTGGATAAACTCGGGCTGTTTTCTTTGAAGCGTCGGAGGCTGAGGGGAAATCTGTTAGGGGTTTATAAGATTATGAGAGGCATAGATAGAGTGGACAGAGAGCGTATGTTTCCCAGGGTTGAAATGTCTCATACCAGAGGGTAGGCGTTGAAGGTGGGAGGGGGTAGGTTCAAGGGGGATGTGAGGGGTAAGTTTTACTGCATACTCAGAGAGTGGTGGATGCCTGGAATGTGCTGTCTGGTATGGTGGTTGAGGCAAATACATTCGAGGCTTTTAAGAGTCCTTTACAAATGTAAGGAAGGTGGAGGGATAGGGACATGGAGAAGATGGGAGGGATTCATGTTAAGTGTTTTTGATTTGCTTTTAGCTGGTTTGGCAGGAACACTGGGCCGAATGGCCTGTTCCTGTGCTGTACTCTTCTGTGTTCCACGTTGCTGCTTCCTGATGGTAGCAATGAGAAGGGGCATGTTTGAGATGCTCAGTGTGTTTATGATGGCTGCTGTCTTCTTCAGGCATCACCTTTTGAAGATGTCCGCAATGGTTGTGAGGGTTTTGACCAAGTCTCCTCAAACTCCGAATGAAGCATATCTGCTGGCATGCTGTCTTCGTGATTGCATCAATAGATGCTCAGAGACATTGATGCCCAGGAACTTGAAACTGCTCACCCTTTCCACTGCTGATCCCTCGATGAGGACTGGTGTTTGTTTCCCTCACTTCCCCTTCCTGAAGTCCACAATCATTTCCTTGGTCTTACTGATGTTGAGTGTAAGGTTGCTGTTGTGATACCACTCAACCTGTTTGTCTCATTCCTGTACGTCTCCTCGTTACCGACTGAAATTCTGCCAGCAGTGGTGATGTAGTGAAAAGGAAGGAATGTAGTGAAAAGAAGAGGATGTCCACTCTTGCCTTGGCATTTGGGGATGGAGTCAACCATCACTGTCATTGTGTAAACCAGAGAAGTGACAATGAGGATGACACAAGCCTGAAATGGAGAGGCAGACATTGGAAGATAGAGGAGATAAGAAGATGTTGAACATATGAATCAGGGATCAAAATGTATTGTCAGTGCTGCTGTTCCCTGCTGTCATTCCAGAGAAGGTACGCATCAAAGAGGAGGGCTGTAAGAAGTCCTGTGGTGGACAAGAACATTACTGGGCAGTGTGGGCGCTTTCAACAGCCAAGGGTTGCTTGATCATTTTCGTAAATGCTTGGTTTTGCATTCAGTTAAGATAGTGGGAGAGCCAGCAAAATCAGACATTGCTGCTGTCCAACACGATCAGAATCAGGTTTAATATCACTGGCATATGTTGTCGAATTTGTTTTTTGGCAGCAATACCTTGCAATACGTAATGATAATGATGGCTGGTTTTTTGCTTGTAATACGTAACGATGATGAGGGCTGGTTTTTTGCTTGTAATACGTAATGATGATGAGGGCTGGTTTTTTGCTTGCAAAGATCAAGAGGGAAGAAGAGCCCTTAGGAGCAATGGCACAATTTTTGGTGACTGCAGAGGCCAGTCACTCTGCAGACTCTGGAGCAGGAGGGACAAGGGAACAGGTGGGAGGTGGGCACTTGGATAGTCAGATCCTTCCTGCATCTCCTCTTCTCTTCCGCAGTCGTCCTCCTGGATTCCTCAGAACTCTTGGCTGCTCCGTGGACCAATGTTCTCCAGCGGTCTCTGTCACAAGCCGGCTGCTGCTACTCGTTGACCTCGATATTTGCCTGAGAGAGCTGCTGCTCAAGCTGGTCTTTGTACCTCTTGCATGTTGGACCATGTTCTCTCTTGCCCAGAGTGATTTCTCTCTACACTGCTGCTTTCGGTAACCTGGAGTTGTCCATGCGAGACGCATGTCCCGGCCAGCAAAGCTGCTTGAGCAGCAAAGTGGCTTCGGTGCTTGGAAGTTGAGCCTTCTCCAGGACCTCATTGTTGGAGACACGATCCTGCCAGCTGATACCCCTGATGGAGTGGAGGCAGTGCTGATGGAAGCGCTCGAGCATCTGAATTTGCTTGTGGTACAAGACCAAGGCTTCGAGCCATATTGCAGTGTTGTGACGATGGCAGCCCTGTATACCTGGATTTTTGTGGACAGACACAGCTGGTGATTCTTCCACACATGTTTCTGGAGGTGCCCGAAGGCAGTGCTAACTCTGGTGAGTCGATTGTCAACGTCCCTTACTACCGTAGCGTCGTTGGAGATGACACTGTCCAGGTAGATAAACAGCTCGACCGTGGTGAGAGGGTGCTCGTCAATGGTGATCCAAGGAGGGTTGTAAACGCCATGAGGGAGCTTCTAATAGAGGATAATTTTTTTCTTCAACCTGTAGCATGTCCTCTGTGTGCATGAGAAGGGCAGAGTTATCTGCAAATAGTAGCTCAAGAATGGGCTCTTGCTTGGCTTTTGTTCGGGCGAGAAGGTGATGGAGGTTGAAGATATTTCTGTCAGTGCAAAACCGAATATAGGTGCTCTCTGAGGTGGTCTTTTTCACTTCCCTTAGCGTCATGCTGAAAAAGGTGGCAAGAGTGTTGGTGCCAAAACATAACCTTGTTTCATGCTGGTATTGATGGGGAATGGGTCAGACAGGTCGCCGTTGTACTTAACCTGACCACTTCAGCCTTCATGGAGCTGCTACAGGTTTATGTGGAATTTCAGGGGACAGCCGAGTTTCGACAGAATGTTCCAGAGGCTATTGCAGCTGTCTGTATCAAAGGGCTTGGTCAGGTCAATGAACGCTGTGTACAGTACATAATAATAAAAAATAAATTGCACCAAGTTTATACATAAAAAAATAAATAAATTAGATCGGTAGTGCAAAAATCAAGGGGGGAAAATTCGTGAGGTAGTGTACGTAGGTTCATTGTCCATCGAGGGGAAGAAGCTGTTTTTGACATGTTGCATGGGTCTCTTCAGGTTCCTGTACCACCACCTCAATGAGAAGAGGGTATGTCTTGGGTGATGGTCTTTGATGATGGATGCCGCCTTTTTGAGGCATCACCTTTTGAAGTGTCCTCAGTGCAAGGGAGGGCAGTGCCCATGGTGGAGCTGGCTGAGCCTGCAACTTTCAGCAGCTTTGCCCAATACAGTGGCCCCTCCATACCAGACACAGATGCAGTCAGTCAGACTGCTCTCCATGGTACATCTGTAGAAATTTGCAAATGTCTTTGGTGACATACCAATTCTACTCAAGCACCTAATGAAATGTAGTGTTATCATGCCTTCTTTGTAACTGTGCAGGAGAGGATGCTGCCAGGTCCTGACAGAGAGGGTATACAGGCTTGGACTTTATTACTTCGAGTGTAGGAGACTGACAGCTGATGTTATAGAAGTATATAAAGTCATAAGGGGTACAGATAGGGTGAATGCACTCAGTCTTTTTTTTACCCCCAGAGCTGGAGAATCAAGAACGAGAGGGTATAGATTTAAGATGAGTAGAAAAATATAAGAAAACATAAGATACAATATTTTTTACACAAAGGGTGTTATCTATGTAGAATGATCTGTTAGAGGAAGTGGTTAGGGCAGAAGCAATAACAATATTTAAAACACATTTGGACTGGTTATTTAGATCAGAGATGTTTAGAAGTTTATGGGTCGAATGTAGGCGTGGGATTGGCTTGTACGGGGCATCTTGGCTGGCATGGGCCAGTTGGGCCAAAGAGTCTGTTTCTGTGCTCTAGAACTCTGAGTCTGACTATTTAAAACATCGAAAGGCTCATTGAAGGTACCTCTATCTAGTTTATCTAGAAAGTTCTACCTAGAAAGTCTTCAACCAGTGTGCTAAAGACAGCGAACTATGCAAGTACAAAAAGAAATCGTAATACTAAATAAATAATAAGTATTGAGAACATAAGACGAAGAGTACTTAAAAGTGAGTTCATAGGTTCTGGGAACATTACAATGATGGGGTGAATAAAGTTGAGTGAAGTTATCTCCTCTGGTTCAAGAGCCGGATGTTTGAGGGATAACTGTTCCTGAACCTGGTGGTGGCAGCAAGAAGAGAGCATATTCTTGGTGGTGGTGAGTCCTTTCAGGCAACAGCACCAAGTGTAGAGGGCTTTACCCGTGATGGACTGGGCTGTATTCACTACTTTTCGTAGAATTTTCCATTCATGGGCGTTGGTGTTTCCATACCAGGCCGTGATACAACTAGTCGATAATACTCTGTACCACACATCTATAGAAGTTTGTCAAAGTTTAGATGTCGTGCCGAATCTTTGCAAACTCCTGAGGAAGTAGAGGCACTGCTGTGCTTTCTTTGAATTCCACTTGCATGCTGGGCCTAGGACACGTCCTCTGAGATAACTTCTTCTGCCTCTGCAATCAGATTTCTGAATGGACAATGAATCCGCTCAATGCCCTTTTTCCGTTGCTTATTTAACTTAAAAAATAAATATTTCTTATTGTAATTTATAGTTTTTTATTAGAGCAATGGACTGCTGCCACAAAACAGCAAAATTCACTAAATGCCAGTGATAGTAAACCTGATTCTGATATTTCTGATTAACTCTGTAGTTAAGAATAGTCAGCCTATGGACAAGGTGTCATCTTTGCCTTCAGAGCTTAGTACTTGCATCATGTAATGGTTCAGGGGAGTAAGGAAATCGATGTTTCTATGTTTCTAGAACTGATTTGGTATCACCCAGGACAGGCCCTCTTCCCATCAGGAAGGAGGTACAGAAGCCACACTCAGGAACAGCGTCTCCCCCTCTGCCATCTGATTTCTAAGTGGACATTAAACCCATGAACACTACCTCACTATTTTTTTTATTTCTATATTTGCACAACTTACTTTAATATAACTATTTAATATGCACATATATCCTTACTGTAATTCAGTTTTTTTCTGTATTTATCGTTGTACTGTTTCACAACATATGTTGGAGATATCAAACCTGATTCTGATTTCTTGCTACATTGAAGAAATGCAGCTCTAAGGTTGCGGTGGAGATGCAGCAGCTGCATTTCTTGGAATGTGAAGCTGACTATGTCTGGTGGAGGTCACAGTCTAAAGCAGTGAATGACAGTTGGTGCTTTCCCCGTGTATTCAGCATCAAGAATGACACAATTGCTCACAAAGGAGAGGCATTGACACGAAAGAGGTAGCTGAAGAGATTGTGAAGGCATTGGTAAAGATCCTTCAAGAATCACTGGATTCTGGAATGGTTCTGGAGGATTGGAAAATTGCAAAAGGGAGAGAGGTAAAAGAAAGGAAATTATAGGCCAGTTACCCTAACTTCAGTGGTTGGGAAGATGTTACAGTCCATTATTAGGGGTGATGTTTCAAGGTACTTGGAAGCACATGATAAAGTAGGTCAAAGTCAGCATAGTTTCCTTCAGGGGAAATCTTGCCTGACAAACCTGTTGGATTTCTTTGAAGAAATAACAGGCAGGATTAGACAAAGGAGAGTCGGTGGATGTTGTTTATTTGGGTTTTCAGAAGTCCTTTGATAAGGTTCCGCTCATGAAACTGCTTAATAAGATGAGAGCCGGTGGTGTTACAGAAGCTATACCAGCATGGATAGAAGATTGGCTGATTGGCAGGAGGCAAAGAGTGGGAATAAAGGGGGCCTTTTGTAGTTGGTTGCCAATGACGTAATCATGTTCTGCAAGGATCGGTGTAGGGACCATTTCTTTTTACATTCTATGCCAATGATTCGGATGACAGAATTGATGGCTTTGTGGCCAAGTTTACGGGCAATACAAAGATAGGTGGAAGGGCAGGTAGTGTTGAGGAAGCAGGAAGTCTGCAGAAGGGTTTAAAATGGGCAAAAAAATGACAGGTAGAATATAATGTAGGGAAGTGTATGGTCATGCACTTCGGCAGAAAGAATAAGGGCATACTTTATACTTTATTGTCGCCAAACAATTGATACTAGAAACATACAATCATCATAGCGATCAACAGGAATTCTGTGTCCTGACGAAGGGTCTTGGCCTGAAACGTCGACTGTACCTCTTCCTAGAGATGCTGCCTGGCCTGCTGCGTTCACCAGCAACTTTGATGTGTGTTGCTATCATCATAGCGATATTTGATTCTGCGCTTCCTGCTCCCTGGATTACAAATCGATAGTAAATATTAAAAAATTAAATTATAATTCATAAATAGAAAATAGTAAAATAGAAATTAAGGTAGTGCAAAAAAAACGAGATGCAGGTCTGGATATTTGGAGGGTACGGCTCAGATCCGGGTCAGGATCTGTTCAGCAGTCTTATCACAGTTGGAAAGAAGCTGTTCCCAAATCTGGCCGTACTATTATCATAGACTGTTTTCTCAACAGGGAAAAAATACAGAAATCAGAGATGCAAAGGGACTTGGGAGTCCTTGGGCCGAATTCCCTAAAGGTTAACTTGCAGGTTGAGTTGGCGGCGAGAAAGGCAAATGCAATGTTAGAATTAATTTTGAGAGGACTAGATTACAAGAGCAAGGATGTAATGCTGAGACTTTATAAAGCATTGGTCAGACCACACTCGGAGGATTATGAATAGTTTTGTGCCCCTTATGTAGAAAGGATGTTCTGGCTTTGGAGAGGGTCCAGAGAAGGTTTACAAGAAAGATCTCAGGAAAGAAAGGGTTAACATTTGAGGAGTGTTTGACAGCTTCGGGTCTGTACTTGCTGGAGTTTAGAAGAATTTGGGGATTTCATTGAAACTTATTGTATGTTGTAAGGCCTCAATGGAGTGGATGTGGAGAGGATGTTTTCTATAGTGCTGGAGTCTAGGGCCAGAGGGCACAGCCTCAGAATAGAGGGACGTCCCTTCAGAACAGATGAGGAGGAATTTCTTTAGCCTGAGAGTGGTGAATCTATGGGTTCATTGCCACAGACAGCAATATATAGGGTAAATGCAAGCAGGCTTTTTCCACTGACGTTGAGTGTGACTAGAACTAGACGTCATGGGTTAAGGGTGAAAGGGAACCTTCTTCACTCAGAGGGTGGCAAGCTGCCAGCAAAAGTGATGAATGCAGGTTTAATTTCAACAGTTAAGACAAATTTGTATAGGTACATTACTGTGCATTGACGGAAAGAGTTTGGAGGGCTCTGGTCCCAGTGCAGGTCGATGGTACTAGGCAGAATAATAGTTTAGCACAATCTAAATGGGCCGAAGGGCTTGTTCCAGTGTGGTATTGTTCTATGACTGTGACTATCGTATCTTGGAGGTTGGAAGATCTTCAGACTTGTAAATAAATTTTAAAGTACATTATTAATTATTCTTAGAGTAATACACATTAGATTTAAAAGAGTGGAGAGATGACAATAGATGTGCAGAGAGCCATTCGTGGAAAGATGCCATGCTCTGCCGCCATGTTGTTTGAGGTCTTGCTGCACGCAGGTGCGGGCTGAGAAGCTGTGAATAGAAATGGGCATTGTGCAGGCATCAGGATGGGGTGGTGGGGGGGGGGGAGGAAACCTCATTGAAACCTATCAAAGATTGAAAGGCCTTGATAGAGTGGATGTGGAGAGGATGTTTCCTGTAGTGGGAGAGGTTATCACCAGAGGGCACAGTCACAGAATAGAGGGACTTTTATTTAGAACAAAGATGAGGAGGAATTTCTTTAGCCAAAGGGTGGTGAATCTGTGGAATGCATGGTCACAGACAATCATTGGGCATATCTAAAGCAGAGGGTGATAAGTTATTGATTAGTTAGGACTTGAAAGGAGAAGGTAGGAGATTGAGCTTGAGAGGGAAATGGATCAGATCTGATGGAATGGCAGAGCACAGAATGGCCTAATTCTGCTCCTGTATCTTGTGGTCTTATGGTTAAAAAAAAATGCAATTTTTACACAGAAATTGACTAGCTGAGTATAAATACTGATCAATTGGTAAACTTACGTATGTTCAAATTCCTTATTTAAATAATTAATCACCAATCACAAATATAATACTGGTATTAATAGCCAATAGAATCCACATATTAAAGACCAATAACACTTCAGAATTAGACAAGTAAATATCGCGCTGGGATCCTTTGTTTGCATTCTTACCTTGTCTTCTGTGTCTTCTGGGTATGCAAAATGGCGGGAGGCCCCTGCTGTGTAAAGGGGAGTTATGCTCTTCGAAGAAACACACAAAATACTAGAGTAACTCAGAAGGTCAGGTGACATCTAAGGAGAGAAATGCATAGTTGATGTTTTAGGCTGAGACCCATCCTTGGGATTGGGTTGTGGTAGAGATAGATAAATAAGAGGCATTTTTATGTGAGAGGGAAAGGTTAGGTTGACCTTTGAGTAGGTTAAATAAACATCAGGGGCTGCAGGGCCTATATTGTGCTATAATGTTCTATGTTTCAGTCTCCCATCCTCAACCTTACTGCGCCCCCCCCCGCCAAACTAGTTTAAAACCACTCTGGTACCACGAGCAAATCTCTCAGCCAGGCCCCCCTCCAGTTGGCTTTAAACTGTCTGTCTCATACATGTCACCTCTGCCGTAGAAGAGATCTCAATCCCAGCCTCCTGAACTAATTCTTCAACCACACATTGATCTTCTGCATCCTTCTGTTCTAACTCTCACTGGGTATGTGGCCCAGCGAGCAATCTGGAGATTACTACCCCCGAGGTCCTGATTTTTAACTTTTTCCTATCTCCCCATGTTTTCTCTACAGGACCTTGACCCCTTTCTATCTAGGTCATTTGTCCAATATGAATGATGCCCCTTGAGAATGTTCTGCTGCTGCTCAGAGACATTCTCAACCCTGGCACCATCCTAAAGTTTCCAGAACTCCACCCCTTCCAGCTATCAAGTCTCCGATCACTGCAGTCCTGCCTGACTTTACCCTTCCCCAGTGTTGGATTATGATGTTTTGAATCCAAGGTTCTTCCAGAAGTCAAGAAAGAGGCATGAAACTTGCTGCTTCACAGTTGTTTTACTAAGCGCTAGCAGGACAAAGCAAATTGGTAAAGGTATGCAAGAACAAAAAGGAAAGGAAAAGAATAAAGATGGCAAGGCTATAAGCTGTGCCCTTCTTATAAGATATTCAAATTTATAGATGAGAGTTAACTAATCAATAGCACCTACTCAAATAATGTGATTCCAGAGAGCTTTCCAGAATCATACAAATAACTAACCACTAGGGCAGTGGTCCCCAACCACCGGGCCGCAAAGCATGTGCTACCGGGCCGCGAGGAAACGATATGAGTCAGCTGCACCTTTCCTCATTCCCTGTCACGCACTGTTGAGTTTGAACATAGGGTTGCCAGTTGTCCCGTATTTGCCAGGACATCCTGTATATTGGGCTAAATTGGTTTGTCCCATATGGGACCGTCCTTGTCCCGTATTTCCCCTGCTAAGGTAGAGCATTCATATGAAACCTTTCGTGCCGAGATGGCGTAAAGCGAAGAAGCAATTATCATTAATTTATATGGGAAAAATTTTTGAGCATTCCTAGACCCAAAAAATAACCTACTAAATCATACCAAATAACACATAGAACCTAAAATAACACTAACATATAGTAAAAGCAGGAATGATAAGATAGATACACAGCCTTTAAAGGCATCCGTTAGTCTTGCGAGACCATGGATCTGCGCCTGGAAAGTCTTCACTCTCCAGGGCGCAGGCCTGCGCAAGGTTGTATGGAAGACCGGCAGTTGCCCATACTGCAAGTCTCCCCTCTCCATGACACCGATGTTGTCCAAGGGAAGGGCATTAGGACCCATACAGCTTGGCACCAGTGTCGTCGCAGAGCAATGTGTGATTAAGTGCCTTGCTCAAGGACACAACACGTTCCCTCGGCTGTGGCTCGAACTCACAACCTTCAGGTTGCTAGTCCAATGCCTTAACCACTTGGCCACATGCCCACAAATACACAGCCTATATAAAGTAGAAATAATGTATGTACAGTGTAGTCGGGAAGATTAAGCCAAAACCGATTTGTGTAAAAAAAATTGGCATATACATGCCTGCGCACATCACACATGCGCACACAGGTGCCCGCGCAAGGCTTCATGGTTATGGTAGTCTTTCTCAGGGTAAACACAAGTGTCCCGTATTTGACTGCTACTTTTGTCCCTTATTTGGGAGTGAGAAAGTTGACAACCCGAACTGTAAAAGACATGTTGAGGTGAGTTTAACCCTACTTGAACACCACCCGCTCCCCAGTTGGCCGGTCCGCAAGAATATTGTCAATATTAAAATGGTCCGCGGTGCAAAGAAGCTTGGGGACCCCTGCACTAGGGGACACACTGAACAACTGCATGTACATACTGTGACCACTAGGGAACATACTAAACAGTTACATATATATAAGTAGTTATATAAAATAGTAGGCATAAGTTGTTAATCTCACAGAAAATTGCAATTATATTGCCCAATCCAATACCACTGAGCCTCTGATGTCACGGTCATGACATCAGAGGCCACCATGTCATAGGCCCCGAAGCTACAAGTGGTGATGCCACATGCCATGCCCATGACATCACAGCCCCACCCCAAATCATGGGTTATGACATCATAGGCCCAGAAGTCACAGGTTATGATGTAATGGGCGATGGGTTATGATGGCATAGATTATGGTGTCATTGTCCCAGGGATGAAGAGATAGGAGCCACGGTATGTGGAACGAATGCACTTACTAGACTAATACAGGGTTAGAGTCGGAATGGGTTATAAAGAGCCAGGTATTTCCTGAATCCTGATCATCTAAGAGTTGATGTTATTCAGTGGTTGAAGTGTCTGCCAGTGCAGACAGAGAGATGCTCTTGTGCTGCTCAAGTTCAGGGCCAGCATTGGGAAGCGCTTCATGCAATCCTGGAGGATTCTCCCAAATTATTGTTGAGACTGGATGGAGAGGGATCAGATTTCGAGGTTGGCTTTGGTTTGGTTCCTTCTGAGGGATATAACTCCACAGGTTGTGGTTGGGTCAATGTAGGTAAAAATGAAAGCTGACTCATGGAATATTCAACAGTACATAATATGTTCAAAGAGATGAATGCTCTTGCTGTATTCCAGAGGTGAAGTGAAAAGAACAGTGATACATAAAGAAGCAAGGTTCACCAGGGCCTCTCAGACTGTTTCCTGGTTTCTGAGTATTTGCTGTTCAAAAATAATAATCTGGGTGTTCGTTATGGTGTGAGCATTTGGTCACATCAATATGGAATGTTTTCCGTTCAGACGGGGAATAGATGGATCCTTTTTCTGTAACCTGGGATTGGATCCTGGAAACAAAGTGAGTCAGCCTCTCCCCTCTTTCCCCCAGCTGAGACGAGGTCAGGGGAGCGAGTGTGGCAGGGAATTGCTGGTAGGCAGCCAGTAACTGGTCCCGTCAGTGGGCTTTCTGCGGTGAAACGGGGATTTTTAAAATTCCTCTACAATTTGCTTTTCCTTTGCAGAGGATCACTTCGTGTTACCTTTGAAGCCTACAGTAAACATTTACCAACATGACCAGCAGGACAATCGGATGGTGACTACTCAGGTACTGATCTAGCGAGTCAGGACACCTACAATTTCAGTGTGAAGTGTTAGCTTCTCTGTTCCTCAAGTTCTTCAACATCCTTTTCTCTGTACTCTTTCAATCTTATTGACATCTTTCTTGTAGATAGGTCACCAAACTGTGAGAATAATTGAAAATTAGACCTCCCCAGCGTCTTATACAATTTACTGTAACATCCCAACTCCTATACTCGATACTTTAATTTATGAAGGCCAACGTACCAAGCACTTCTTTCAAGGAATTATGGTTTGTTCCCATGCTATGTCCAGTGTGTGGTCCACGTCACTGGAAGGAGTTTCTTGTGATATGCGATGGTCAGTTGTTTCAGGCCTCCCACCTGCCAATCTCTATTTGTTCGCCCCGCCATCCCCACATTCTCCCCTCTTCCTGATTTTAGTTACTGTTCACAGGGACATCTGCAGTGACAGTGTGTAGTTCCTCTTCCCCTGGGGTTCCTACCCTAGTAAGGGCGTCAAAGGTTACAGGGAGAATGCGGTTGAGAGGGAAAATAAATTAGTCTTGATCGAATGGTGTAGTAGACCTGATGGGCCAAATGGCCTAATTCTGCTGCTATGTCTTATAGTCTCATTGCTCATAGACTGCCACAATAAGACCACACTCAGACTGGAGGAGCAACACCTTGCACTCCAACCTGATGGCATGAACATTGATTTCTTGAACTTCTGATAATTGCCCCACCCTTTTTACCATTTCCCCCATTCCCTTTCACCTTATCTCCTTATCTGCCCATTACCTCCCTCCGGTGCTCTGCCCCTTCCCTTTCTTCCATAGTCTTCTCAGCTCTTCACTTCACTCCTGGTTTCACCTATCACCTGCCACCTTGTACTTCTTCCTCCCCTCCCCCACCTTCTTATGCTGACTCCTTGCCAGTCCTGAAGAAGGGTCTCGGCCCAAAACGTCGACTGTTTATTCCCATTCATAGATGCTGCCTGACCTGCTGAGTTCCTCCAGCAGATTGTATGTACGAGTCTTCTTACTCCCTCCCCCATCAATGTTCACTGTTCACCCTTTGCTCATCTCTGGAAGGGGAATGCCTGTATTTAACTTCACCACATGAAAACTTGTTTGTGATAGCTACAACTCCTCACTCAAGCTAAACCAGTTTGCTGGGTTTGGCCCATACCCCTCTAAACCTTTCCAATCCCGTGTTCCTGCTGTTGTCTGTAAGGAGTTTGTACGTTCTCCTCGTGACCATGTGGGTTTCCTCCCACAGTCCAAAGACATACTGGTTGGTAGGTAATTGTAAATTGTCCTATGATTAGCTGAGTTAAGTTGGGTTACTGGGCAGTGTGGCTTGAAGGGTCGGAGGGACCTATTCTGTGCTGTATCTCAATAAATTAAATATAGGTAATCCAGGTTACCTATGGATTCCTCATTCCAAGACTCCCCTGAATTTAGTGCGTCGTTGTGCCATTTCCGAAGGCAGTGAAAGAGGGGTGAGCATGTGGTCGAAGAGTTGGGGAGCAGTGAGGGAACATTTCTGTCTATTTTAGACGCCAGCTGACATTGCTGTGGGCCAGGAGGCAAACAGGGATCACACCAAGTAATGATGTCAGATTCCCTTCTCTGAAGAATGTTGATTTTAATTTTTATTTAGAGATGCGTGTGGATAGTCAGAGGCTTTTTCCCAGGGTTGAAATGGCTAGCATGAGAGGGCACAGGTTTAAGGTGCTTGGGAGTAGGTACAGAGGAGATGTCAGAGGTAAGTTTTTTACAGAGAGTGGTGAGTGCGTGGAATGGGCTGCCGGCGATGGCGGTAGAGGTGGATACGATAGGGTCTTTTAAGAGACTCCTGGACAGGTATATGGAGCTTAGAAAGATAGAGGGCTGTGGGTAACCCTTGGTAATTTCTAAGGTAAGGACATGTTGGGTACAACTTTGTGGGCCAAAGTGCCTGTATTGTGCCTTAGTTTTTCGATGTTTCTATGCACCATGGTAAACAGGCCCCGCCCTGCAGCCAATTACACCCACGTGACCAATTAACCTACTGAGTGGTGCGTCTTTGGATTGTGGGAGGAAACTGGAGCACCTGGAGGAACCCACACAGTCGTGGAGAGAACTTACTAACTCCTTTTAGACAGTGGTGAGAAATGAACCAGGATCACTGGCACTGTAGTGAAATTACTGATGAGCCTGATTGTCTTTCAAAATACACCAGTTTCTTGGGAAATTGTAATAGAATTATTAATAATAGTAATAACTTATCTATAGAGTACATTTCATAAAAATGATGTTTTTCAAAGTGCTTTACAATAAGATTGATAGGTACTGCGCAGATAGGAGGTCTTTCAGAGCACCTCGTCCATGCCAGCCATGATAACTAGCTACATAATTCCATTTACCCAGATTAGGCCCATATACTTTGCTTTTCCTATTCAAGTATCTGTCCAATTGCCTTTAAAATGTTATAATTGCAACCACCGCCTCTGGCAGCTCATTCCATGTACCCTCTAACTTCTCTGTTAAGCAACTTGCCTCTGATCTTTTAATTTCTCCCCTCTCACCTTTAACCTGTACTCCCTAGTTGTAGGCCTCTTAGCTCTTCTCCTCGCCCGCCTATCGCTTCCCCCAGTGCCCTTCCTCCTCCTTGTTCTCTTCTCCTCCACCAGATTCTTCCTCCAGCCATTCGACTTACAGGTGGAACCTTTGAGCTTCTTACTTCATTCCCTCCCCCCACTCACCACCTGGCTTCACCTATCACCTTCTAGCTTGTCCTCCTAAAAATCTCTATGCCTCCCTCTCCCCCCTCCTCTCCCCTTCCCCCTCTCCTCTCCCGCTCCCCCTCTCCTCTCCCCCCCCAGGCACGAACATAGATGTTGCATCCTATATGATACCTAAGCCAAGGCACATGATATGGGGAGCAAGCTGTTGCCCGTGCAACAGGCTCTTCCCCCTCCACACAGTTGATGAAGCCAAAGGAACGACAGAGACGGATACAGTTTGGCACCAACAACGTCACAGGATTTGCCAGACAGTGATGAACTCATGACTGCCTTAGAGACTCCACCTCCAGATTTTTCCTTGGGGTTTACCCTCGAAGTCTTCCTCCTGAGTGGGTGTAGCTGCAAGACGACAGAAGTTTGGGATCAGAGTTTTCCTTCTCCTAGATGAGCTGTCATTGACGGTTGAAGAACCCCATCTGCCTGGGGTGACTGGTTTTGCCCCTTCTGTCAGTAGAATTGGTTCTGCTGGGCTGAGCAGCTAAGATGGATGTGAAGGATAGGAGCTGCACTTGGTTGTCAGAGGCTGTTTGAGACACATGCCATTGGGAGTATTTATCCCCACCACATCCTTCCTGTTGGACTAATGATGTTTGAATCTGAGAAGCCACACCTACCATGTAAATTCAGTTCATTCAATAGCCTGGATAGGGTTAACCAGGTTCGCGTTGAGGGACAGAAAATTGGGGAATTTAGAGTCCGGGTCGAAGGCCAGCGATCCCTGTGGACAGATGTCGATGGGCTAACAAGAATAGCAAGGACATGAGCTGGTAACTGACATCCCACCCCAGATCGGCAGGTCCTGGGATCAGAAATTCGTTGAGGCAGGAGGGCTGCTGACCCTCTTGGTCGTTTGGGGCCTTCAAACCCTAATGCACTCCCAGGCTGGGCCCAGGACATTCTCGTGTTTAGAGATGCAGTGCAGAACAGGCCCTTGCGGCCCAACGAGCCGCACCCTGCACCGCCCAGCAAACCACCAGTTTAACCCCAGCCTAATCACAGGACAATTTGCAATGACCTACTAACCGGTACGCTTTTGGACGGCGAGAGGAAACCGGAGCACTCGGATGAAACCCCGCGTTCACAGGGAGAGCGTGCAAACACCTTATAGACAGCACTGGAATGGATCCCTGTACTCCAGAGCTGTAATAGTGCTGCGCTAACTGTGGCAGCCAGCGGTGTTGATTGCCAACACATATGACACATTTCACTGTATGCTTCGATGTTCCTGTTCCAGAGAAACCATTTCTACTGACAGGAGAAGGAGAGAGGTGAGTTACTGGCACCTTAAAACCAGTCGCTTCGAGCTCATCAGCTGTGGTTAGCAGCTTACCTAGGAGAAGGAAAATTCTGATCTCAAAACTCTGCTGCCTTGTGGCTATACCCACGCATGGATAGGCTTTGGGACTAAACCCCATGGAAAAAATTCAGAGATGGAGTCCCTAAAGCAGCCTGCATTGAGCTTAATGCTATCTGGCAACTCCTGCTACTGCTGGTGCCAAACTGTATTGATCTCTGCCGTTCCTTTGGATTCATCAGCTGCGTGGAGGGGGGGAGCCTGTTCATAGGCAACAGCTCATGCTACAGTGCTCTCCATATTGTACTGCCCTTGCTTGTGTATCACGTAGACAGCGAGGATGCCATATGTATATATGACCCTGACCAACGGAGGGCCTCATCACATTTGTGTCCTTTTGCTTGGCCACTGCCCCTTTCATTCTCCTCTCTGCACTGATGTCACCTCCAGTTCTGAACGGATTTCCCACCCAATGTACGGACTATATTTGAACCTACAGTATAAATTTGCAATCTCATTGTGCGGAATGTGTTCACTTTGGTGGAGCATTGGCATTGACTGGTCTGGAGGTGACAAGGTTGGTGAGTGTTGCAGTGTAGATGGGTTGAAGGTGGATGCAGTCTGTGCCCTGAGGAGAGGAGACAAAAGACCAAGGCTTGTTTAGTATTCTCTGGGTCCTGTTCACTGCAGAATTGCTTGCTTTTGCCTGCTCTTACTGGTGACTGTTACCCTTCTTTTCTCTCTTGCAGAATATGGAAACTCTGTTTGAAAACGTGTTGGAGGACAATCCAGTTCATGTTCATCAGTTTCTCTTTGACACCGAGTCGGCCATGATGCAGCATCACGTCTTTGGTAAATGGTGGTATTGTCCTCTCCTGTGATGAGCTATCTTCTGCTGTCCCTCCCCCATCACTACCTTCTTAATGGCATGAACATCAATTTCTCCAATTTCCAGTAATCTCTTCCGCTCCCCCCCACCTCTTTTTTCCCCATTCTCTATTCAGGTTCCCCTCTCATTCCTTCTCTTCTCCTCACCTGCCCATCGCCTCCCTCTATTTCCCTTTTTCTCATGGTCCAACGTCCTCTTCGATCAGATTCCTTCTTCAGACCTTTACCTCTTCCACCTGTCACCTCTCAGCTTTTCACTCCATTCCCCCCTCTCCCACCCACTCACCTTCCTCCTCACCTGGTCTCATCTATCATCTGCCAACTTGTTCCCCTTCTCCTGCTCCCACCTTCTTATTCTGGTTTCTTCCACTTTCCTTTCTAGTCCTGATGAAGGGTGTAAGCCTAAAACATCAACTGTTCATTCCCCTTCACAGAAGCTGCTGAACTTGCTGTGTTCTGCCAGCATTTGTTTGTATGTTGCTCAAGATCTTCAGCATCTGCAGAATCTCTTGTGTTTAAGGTTTCCCACCAACCAGGCTATGCTCTCTTTTTGTTTCTACCATTGGGCAGGTGGTACAGGAGCCTAAGGTCCCACACCACCTGGTTCAGGAACAGTTATTACTTCCCAACCATCGGGACTGTGAAGGAAGGGGGAAGATGTTAAAATCCCCCTTTCCCATTTTCCCCCTTCCTTTCCAATCCTAGTGAAGGGTGGGATTGGAAAGGAAGGGGGAAAATGGGAAAGGGGGATTTTAACATCTTCCTCCTTCCTTCACAGTCCCGATGAAGGATTTCAGCCCGAAACATCGACTCCATAGTCGCTGCCTGGCCTACTGTGTTCCTCCAGAATTTTGTGTGTGTTGTTCTGGATTTTCTTGTGTTATGGCAACATATATTCATTTGTAAGGCCAGTGATGTTGTGGGGATGGAACTGGACTCTCTGACGGTGGTGTCTGAAAAGAGGATGCTGTCTAAGTTGCATGCCATCTTGGTCAATGTCTCCCATCCACTACATAATGTACTGGGTAGGCACAGGAGTACATTCAACCAGAGACTCATCCCACCGAGATGCAACACAGAGCGTCATAGGAAGTCATTCCTGCCTGTGGCCATCAAACTTTACAACTCCTCCCTTGGAGGGTCAGACACCCAGAGCCAATAGGCTGGTCCTGGACTTATTTCCTGGCATAATTTACATATTACTATTTAACTATTTATGGTTTTATTACTATTTAATTATTTATGGTGCAACTGTAACGAAAACCAATTTCCCCCAGAATCAATAAAGTATGACTATGACTATATGTACTTTGATAATAAATTTACTTTGAACTTTCCCCTAAAAATGACAGCATAAGTAGATAGGGTGGTGAGGAAAGCATGCGAGATGCTTGCTTTAAATAGTTGGGGCACAGGGCAGGACAGGTCCAAGGGGCCGAGTGGACTCTTATTCCTCGCCTGTATATTTGCCTGTGTCTGGGGACCTGAGGCAAGGTTCGGCTCAGTGCCAGGAGGTGAGTTGGGCTTGGTGTCTCTAGCTGGGAGCCCACGCTGAGAAGCAGCACTGGTGTATGATGGGCTCTTGTCACTGCTACAGATTCCAGTGAAGAGGAGGGCACCTACGATGATGAAGATGGATCCAACGGCGACAGTGACCAGAGATACCCGGACACCTTCTGCGGATTGCGGAGAAGTTTCCTGTGCGATCCTCCGCTGCAGCCAACAGGGCTGAAAAGCTTCCCCGATCCAAAGGGATCCAGTTTGTACAGAGGCTCAGCTGAGGTGGGTAAATCTGGGGTCCAGCTGTGCACAGTACCCAAAGGGATTGCCCACCTGTATCGGGGCTGAGGGTTTGGGTCACTGCCGATTGCAGTGAGATCATGGTCTCGACCTTTGTTCAAGAGATGCGGGCTGAGCCAGCATTTAATTGTCCATACTTGGTTGCCCTTAAGAAGCTGGTACTGAACTGCCTTTTCTCAACCACTGTAGTCTTTGAGGTGATCATGCATTGTGAACGTGCTATGTTGGCAATGGAATGTGTGCTGTCCTCACCTCACCTTTGGCCTTTTATTTATTTGTTTAGAAATACAGCTTGGAACAGGCCCGACCGGCTCTTTGAGCTGCATCACCAGCAACTCACACATTTAACCCAAGCCTAATTACAGGGCAATTTATAATGACCAGTTGACCTTCTAACTGGTACATCTTTGGACTGTGTGTGGAAACCAGAGCACCCAGAGGAAACCCACGTATTCACGGGGAGGGACATGCAAACTCCTTCACAGATGACATTGGAATTGAACTCTGAATTCCAACGCCCCGAGCTGTAACAGCGTTGTGCCAACAGCTATGCCAACACAAATGATGCATTTTACTGTACGATCAATGTACGTGATAAATAAATCTGAATCTGATTAAGTACTATGATCTTTAAGATTAGCTTAATTGGTCACATGTACATTGAAACTTGTAGGGAAATGCGTTGTTTGCATCAACAACTAACACAGTCCAAGGATGTGCTTGGGGGTTGGGGAATAGCCCATATTAGTCACCTCACTTCTGGTGCCAACATAGCATGCTCACAAATTACTGCCCCTAATCCTTTCATCTTGAGAATGTGGAAGGAAACTGGAGCACCCGGAGGAAACCCACGCGGTCACTGAGAGAATGTACAGTAGAAAATCCTTACAGACAGTGGTGGGAGTTGAAACCCAGTCGCTAGTTCAGTAACGTATTGCACTAACCACCACGCCATGTCTGGGACATAACCACATTGCTGTTGGGGAGGTTGTTCCAGGATTTTAACCCAGCGACAGTGGAGAAACAGTGTTGTATTTCCAAGTCAGGATGATGGTGGCTCGGAGGGCCAATGCTGATCTGTCCCACTGTACCCTTTCTGACCTGAACCAGTATTAGTCCTTTGTCCCACCCTGGGCCTGTGTCTCAGAGAATGAATCTCAGGGATGTACAGTAGGTTCTGACTAATTGGGACAGATCAGGAGCAGTATATTTTGGCCCAATTAAGTGGTTGCCCCAGTTAGCTGAAGTTTTATGGAAATAGTTAAAAAGATATAGAACAGACAAATTACCATTTAACGGAGTACAAATTAGGTACAGTGGATTCCAGTTAATTGGGCCACTGGCTAATCAGGGCAGTGTTTATTTAGGACAACTCTTAAAAAAACGAAAATTAAATTGAGGAAAAAAGCTGAGATTCTCTTCATTTATTTGGGACACTTTTCTGTTTAATTGGGACAGGAGACTTGCAGAACCATTTCTAACTAGCAGCAGTTGTGTGCACTTGTGAGGCCATTTGACACTACACCGTGCTTAGAGTGAACAGTTTTTGAATACGTTAGTTGCTTGTGCCTGCATTATGTTATCCATTTGGGCCGACGGATGATTAGAAAAAGCAGTGATTTTTGATCATTTTGTTTTTTATTTTGACAGGTAATGAAGGCAGTCTGTTATCTGCACTCGGTGTCAGCGCTAATTTTGTTCATTTACAGTCATCAAAAGAACACGGTTGTGATTAATTCTTCCATCTATAACTATTAGAACTGATACACAGTTTTATAATACTGTAGAAGTATTGGTAATGTTCTAATTTGTTCTGTTTTTAATTTAAATTGTTACTCGGTTAAAATGTAGTTTGTCTATGTATGCCTTTTAACTTTGGCTAATGAGGACAGTCACTTAATTGGGCCCAAATCTACTGGTGCCAGTGTGTCCCAATTAACCGGAAGCCACTGTATTTCATGAAAGGCACTAGTACTTCTACAGTACGATAAAACTGTGTACTACTTCCTAATAGGTATTGACAGAGGAATTCGACTGTGCGCTGTCTTGTTCTTTTGATTGACTATAAATGAACAAAATTAGTGCAGGCACCTCGTGCAGATAATGGATATAAAATATTTTTGATGACGTCCTCCGAATCTTCATTTGCATTGTAACATTCCAGATGATTGTTGATACCTTCAAATTCTTAGTTCCTAATTTTTTGAAGTAGTGAAGTAATTTCATTTTTACTCCCAGCTGTTTCTTGCCTGAATGCTTGAAACCATAGTGAGCAAAACAGTCCTGAATTGCCTTATTGCTATTTCTCGCCAACTATCAGCAATAAAAATCACTACTTTTTTTTAAACCACAAACACATACAACTGACACTAATTAAAAACTGTTCACTCTGAGCACAGCATAGTATCTAACAGCCACACTGGTGCATGTGACTGACACTAGTTAGAAACTGTTCGGCAACAGTCTCCTGTCCCAATTAAGTGCCATAGTGTCCCAAATAAATTAAACATATCCCATCAAAGTTGCTGGTGAACGCAGCAGGCCAGGCAGCATCTGTAGGAAGAGGTGCAGTCGACGTTTCAGGCCGAGACCCTTTGTCAGGACTAACTGAAGGAAGTTAGTTAGTCCTGATGAAGGGTCTCGGCCTGAAACGTCGACTGCACCTCTTTCTACAGATGCTGCCTGACCTGCTGTGTTCACTAGCAACTTTGATGTGTGTTGCTCGAATTTCCAGCATCTGCAGAATTCCTGTTGTTTAAGGATATCCCAGCTGTGTTTTGATTAGTTTTTGTTCTTTAAGAGTTGTCCTAAATAGATGGCTGGCTCAATTAAGTGGAATCCATTTTATATGGTGACATAGGTGCTTTGATAATAAATTTACTTTGTGTCTATCCCAGTGACAATCCTCCCCAGCCTGTTCCAGTGTGGGTAGTGCATGGTGTGTAAATGGTAACATCATCAATTTACGGTACCTTTAATATTGTAGTGTAGTAATTAGTGCAATGCTTTACAGCGCTAGCAACCCGGGTTCAATTCCTGTCGCTGTCTGTAGAGAGTTTGTACCTTCTCCCCATACTGCATGAGTTTCCTGCAGGAGCGCCAGTTTCCTTTGTCCATTCGTGGGCATGCTATGGTGATGATAATCGTGGGCTGTTCCTAGCACATCAACACATTTCACTGGGCATATGCTAATCTTAATTCTTTAATTGTGATGTGTCTTGAAGGAAGCAGAAAGGATTGGTCAGGAGCTGGTTAATGAAGAAGAGCAGGCGAAGAGGAAGGCTGAGAAACGGAGACTTAAGAAGAAGGTAATTGTCTGACCTGAATGACTTTGTAGCATGCAGGGTTAATGGCAGGATTCTCAGCGGCGTGCGGGAACACAGGGATCTTGGGATTTACGTCCATGGATCCCTTAAAGTTGTTGTACAAGTTGACAGGGTGGTTAAGAAGGTTGATAATGTGTGGGCCTTCATTAGTTGGAGGATTGAGTTCAAGAGCCACGGGGTAATGTTGCAGCTCTATAAAGCACTGGTTAGACCACACTTGGAATATTGTGTTCAGTTCTGATCGTCTATTTATAGGAAGGATATAGAAGCTGTAGAGAGGGTGCAGAGAAGATTTACCAGGATGCTGTCTGGAATTGAGAGCATGTCTTATGAGGATAGGCTGAACAAGCTAGGATTTTTCTCTTTGGAACAAAGGAGGATGAGAGGTGACTTGAAAAAGATTTTTTCCCCCGGGTGGAAATGGCTACAAAGGGTCATAATTTTAAGGTAATTGGAGATAAGTATAGTGGGGGGTGTCAGAGGTAATATTTTTACAGAGTGGAGCACGCATGCAACGCGTTGCCAGGGGTGGTGGTAGAGGCAGATACATTGGGGACATTTAAGATACTCTTAGATAGGCACATAGATGATAGAAAAAGGAGGGAAGGAGGGCTATGTGGGAGGGAAGGGTTAGATTGATCTTGAGTAGGTTAACAGGTGGTCACAATATCATGGGCTGAAGGGCCTGTACTGTGTGTACTGTTCAACGTTCTACATTCTTAACTCAAGGTATAGTTTAAAACTCGATATAGATTTAGGGCAAGGGGAAAGCAGTTTAGAGGAAATCCAAGGGGGATCTTCTTCATGCAGAGGGTGATGAGTACAAGGAATGTTCTGCCTGAGGGTAGTGAGGTAGTCACCTTGCAACCTTATCCTTTAATCTCTTTGAGTTATGGAGGACAGCATGTGTATAAATGTCTCTCTCCAGCAGACTTCATCATGATCATCCTGACTCCAGTATTTCTACTATTTTTTAATGTTTCTTAATTGTACACATGATTTTTTTTTCGTGTTCTATCGCTGAGCAGCAGTGAACCATCTGATTGGCCTATCAGAGTTCTCTTTGGGAACGAGCTGACTTGATCAGCATTTCTGAACCGTCAGGCTCTTAAACAAAAGAGGATAACTACGCTCATCTGTTGAGATGTTCCCACAGCCAATGAGATCATTTAAGGTCCTTTTATTGTGTTATTTCATGCCCTCGTTTATTGCTATTTTTTTACATCTGCATTTGCACAATTTGTTGTCTTCTATGCTCTTTCATTGATCCTCACAATTACTAATCTATAGATTTGCCGAGTATGCCCACAGGAAAATGAATCTCAGGGTTGTATGTGGTGACATGTATGTATTCTGATAATAAATTTTATTTTGACTTTGAATTTGATCTCGCTCTGATCAACATCCAAGGGACATCGTGTTCTATTTCCAAATCCTAGCTCAGTTGCTTCGGGAGAGGTGGGAGCCTACCGGATACTGAACGGCCTGGATAGAGTGGACATGAAGAGCATATTTCCTATAATGGGAAAGCCTAGGACCAGATGGTACAGCCTCAGAATAAAGGAACATCTGTTTAGAACAGAGATGAGGAGCAATTTCTTCAGAGTGCGGTGAATCTGTGGAATTGGTTCCTATGAGGATTGTGGTGGTGGTATCATTGGATATATTTAAAGTCTTAAATAGGTATTTATTTATTTACTTATTGATACCACATGGAATAGATCCTTCCAGCCCATGAGCAGTCCCACCGAGCAACCCATGTTTTTAATCCACACCAGGGCTGCGTGAAAAGAGCTACTTTTTAATCAAGGTAGCGATTGAGATTTTGAAGGCAGAGTTGCAGGGCAGTTTTCCTGAGTTGAGGAGCGACCAGTCAGCGAGAGAGATTCATTAGAAAGGGCCAATAAGTATCATTCAAGTGCAAGCAGAGTGGCCATTCCTTTGAGCGTTCTTGTCTTTGGAGCAGCTTTGGCTCACCAGGTTTGGGCGAGGTAAATTGCCTTGTAAGTTACTCTCTCTCTCTCTACTTATTTCCTCATCTGTTGGGGCATCGTTGATTAGTGAGAATGGCTCCAGGAGCAGTGTTTTTACTCTGCATGGGATGTGGGAAGTCTGGGAGACCTCCAGTCTTCCAGATAAACACATGTGCATCAGGTGCACCGAGCTGCAGCTCCTGAGAGAATGTATTGAGGAACTGAAGCTGCAACTCAATGACCCTTGACTCGTATAGAAGAATGAAGAGGTGATAAGAGCTACGGGGAGGTCGTCACCCCTAGTTTGCAGGAGACAAGTAACTGGCTGAACGTCGGGAGAAGGAGAGGCTGGTTACTCTGACCTCAGTGGTTGGGAAGATGTTGGAGTCGGTTGTTAAGGATGTGGTTTCAAGGTATTTGGAGGCACACTAAAATAGGCTGTTGTCAGCATTGTTTCCTCAAGGGAAAATCTTGCCTGACAAATCAGTGTTTTTTTTTGAAGAAGTAACACGCAGGATAGACAAGGGAGAATCGCTTGATGCTGTCTACTTTTATTTTCAGAATGCCTTTGACAAAGTGCCACACGTGAGGCTGCTTAACAAGCTACGAGCCCGTGGTATTACAGAAAAGATTCTAGCATGGATAAAGCAGTGAATGATTGGCAGGCAGCAAAGGGTGGGAATAAAGGGAGCCTTTCCTGACTGGCTGCCGGTAACGAGTGGTATTCCACAGGGGTCTGCGTTGGGACCAATTCTTTTTATGTTATATGTTAATGATCTGGATAATGGAATTGATGGCTTTGTTGCAAAGTTTGCACTTGATGCAAAGATAGGTGAAGGGGCAGGTAGGTATGAGGAAGTAGAGAGGCTACGGAAGGACTTAGATGGAATAGGAGAACTGGCAAAGAAGTGACAGATGGAATACAGTGTCACGAAGTGTATGGTCAGGTATTTTTGGTAGAAGAAATGAAAGGTTGACTATTTTCTAAATGGAGAGAAAATACAAAAAAACTGAGGCGAAAAGGGACTTGGGAGTCCTTGTGCAGGATTCCTTAAAGGTTAATTTGCAGATTGAGTCTATGGTGAGGAAGGCAAATGCAATGTTAGCATTCATTTAAAGAAGACTTGAATATAAAAGCAAAGATTTAATGTTGAGACTTTATAAAGCACTGGTGAGGCCTCACTTGGAGTATTGTGAGCAGGGTTGGGCGCCTTATCTTCCAAAGGATGTGCTGAAACTGGAGAAAGTTCAAAGGAGGTTCACGAAAATGATTCCAGAATTGACTGGCTTGTCATATGAAGAATGTTTGATGGCTCTGGGCCTGGATGCACTGCAACTCAGAATTCATTGAACAGCACTGTGGGTGTACCTACACCTCAGGGACTGCAACGGTTCAAGAAGGCAGCTCATCACCACCTTCTGAAGAGCAACTAGGGATGGGCAATAAATGCTGGCTCAGCTGGTAATGCCCACATCCCTTAAACGAATAAATAAATAAATAATTTCCGGAGGAACGTTGTTTCGTTTGGTGGTATACGTGTGCATGGTTGAATGACAATAAAATGAACTTGAACTCTGTTCATTCCACCACCTAGGGAACTGCATTAACTCAGATCTCTGACAACCCTGGTATTGTATTAAGTCAGGGATCCACCCCTGATCCATGTGCCAGGTCACTGCATTGACCGAGGGCTCAGTTTGTATTCCTTGTCCAGGTTGCTGCACCATGTTGTTTTGCTCCTTGTGACAATATTTTATCACGTGCATGATTATCTTGTTCTGTAAATGCTAACACTCCCCACTGCCCTCCACAGTAATGTGCTACATTTAATAAGATGCACCGAGCATCATCCAGGCCCTGCTCTCTTCTCGCTGCTACCTTCGGTAAGGAGGCACAGGAGCCTTAGGTCACCCACCACCAGTTTCAGGGACAATTATTAAATAAGTACCCTTTCACCATCATTAGGGACTTTTAAGAGACATTTAGATAGGCACATGAATGTCAGGATTTTGGAGGATATGGACATTGTGTTGGCAGAAGGGATTAGTTTAGTTGGCTATTTGATTACTGATTTAATTGGTGTGGCACAGCATTGCAGGCTGAAGGGCCTGTACTGTTCTATGTTCTATACATGTACTTTGATAATAAATTTACTTTGTAAAAGTTGGCTAACATTCACTGACCAGATTTAATTATTTTCACAGAGGCGGAAAGAGAAACGACGGCAAGAAAAACTAGAGAAGGAAAATAGAAGTGAGGCTAAAGCTAAAGAGAGCGTTGATGGTGAGGTGAGAGAATCTGCTGGAGACTGCGAACTATTTGGGACAGTGTACTGCATGTGTCTGTTGTGGGGGTCTTCCCCTCTGAGCTTCTGTCTTGGTGCTGATGCCTCGTGCGTGGGAGCAGGAAACACACTCTTCAACATACACAAAACTGGAGGAATTCAGCACATCAGGCAGCATCTATGGAAATGAAGAAGTAGTTGATGTTTCAGACCGAGACCTTTGAGCCATCCTGATGAAGGCTCTCTGCTCAGTGTTCATTCCTCTCCACAGATGGTCCCTGACCTGTTGAGCACCTCCAGCACGATGTGTGTGTGTGTGTTTTCAGGATTTCCAGCATCTGCAGAATCTCTTGTGTAACAGGTGCTTCAAGCCTTCTTCGAACTTCACCCATCCCATGCCCTGAGTCCGTTTTCCCATCGTGACCCAAACACCTAGGACACCAAAATCATTGGGCCTCAGCCTTAAACATGTACATCAAGAAACAGCACATTAGGATGGACATTTCCAAAGGCTCCTCATCTCCATCTCAAATTGCTGACTATTTATCCTAAACTAGTTCTACTAACCACTGTGCTGCCATGTTACCTGGTAAGTCTTTCACTTAGTCACCAAACCATAAGACTAGAAGGCATTGGAGCAGAATTAGGCCAGTTGACCCATCGAGTGTGCTCCATCACTTGATCTTGGCTGATCAATTTCCCTCTCAACCCCATTTTCTTGCCTTCTCCCTGTAATTCTTCACGCCCTGAATCAAGAATCGATCAACTTCCACTTTAAATTGGGCAAAGCATCAACAAGGCGACTAGATCGGTCCTTGCAAGGGGGCTAAACTTCGCTCCAGTTCCCAGAGCTATACCTTATCGGGACTACTTTGGCAGAGTAGAGCAAGCAATCTGAACACTGCCACAGGATACCACAGAGGAGGTAAGTATGGAGGGCTGCATGGCTCTCAAAGCGGCTGTTTTGCTGAAACCGAACGTTACAAAGGAGAGCGACTGGCCCTCCAGGCACTATGGCGAGACCCAGCCATCATGATTTTACCAGCGGACAAAGGAAAAGTGATGGTTAATGTCCTTGGAGGAATAGCACAGGAAAGTCCAGCAGATTCTGGACGATCCCACCTACAGAGTTCTACAGCGGGATCCCACGGATTCAATTATCAGGATGACCTCCGCTTCACTGAAGAAATCCAGACTGCCAGTGGACATGTGCAAGACACTTCTGCCTCAGGCACTGGTATCACCAAGACTTTAGGGGCTCCTGAAGATACACAGGGAGGCTTCCACCCCAGGCTTCTGCAGATCCATCGATGACATCTCCGTAGTATGAGCACGTGGACTCCAGGCACTCCCAACAGTTCCACGACCTTCTAAATATATACATCCAAACACTCAATTTACGATGGAGATGGAGAAGAATGGTTACCTCCCGTTCCTGAACATTCTAATGTGATGGAAACCAAACAGTAGTCTCGGCTATGGCATCCATCAGAAACCCACTCACAAGGATTTGTACCTCAACAATAACAGCCACCATCACACCTCCCAATGTAGAGCAGTTCTTTCTACTTCGATTAACCGTGTAAAAACTATTTCGGACTGGGACAGTTCTCCCTGAGGAAATAAGATAATTACGCACATCTTTCTGACCGAATGGCTACAAGGTGAAGGAAATCAATTGGACTCTACCAGGAAACTTAACAACGAGGAGGCACAGGAGCCTTAGGTCACATACCACCAGGTTCAGGAACAGTTATTAAATAATTACCCTTTCACCATCAGGTTTCTGAACAGGCGTGGATAACTTTTACCTTTTTTTGTATTCGCACAGTTTGTTGTCTTTTGCACATTAGTTGTTTGTGTATAGTTTTTCATTGATTCCACTGGGTTTCTTTCTACTTACTCTGAAATGAATCTCAGGGTTGTATATGTCTAATACCAGAGGGCATGCGTTTAAGATGAGGGGGTAATTCAAAGGAGATGTGATGGGCAATTTTTTTACACACAGATCAGCTGTTTCTGAGATACTCAAACCACGCCATAAGGCACCAACAATCATTCCCTGGTTCAAGTCATTTCTTCCCTGTTCTATTCAACACGCACAGCACGCTGGAGGAACTCAGCAGGTTGGGCAGCATCCGTGGAAACGAACAGTCAACTTTTTGGGCCGAGACCCTTCGCCAGGACTCGAATCGTTGACTGTTCGTTTCCACAGGTGCTGCCCGACCTGCTGAGTTCCTCCAGCGTGTTGCTTTGACCCCAGCGTCTGCAGAGAATTTTGTGTTCCCCGTTCTGTTATTTGGTCTGAACAACAACTGAGTCTCTTCACCATCTCTTGCTTTTATGCATTGAGTTTTGTCACATGATTGGCTGATTATATATTTGCATTAATGAGGAGGCGTACAGTTATACTTAATAAATTAGCCACTGAGTGATGTGACACGTTGACCTGGCTCCAGGGTAGTATTCATTGTCTGTCCGTTCACAGACTATTGAAAAACTTTGTGCTAATGTTTAGTCTGTTCTGCCTACAGAAAAGTGTAAAGAAAGAAAGCTGTACAGATGGGAAGCAGGATAGCGAAGTGAGCGAAAATGTCACTGCCTCACCTGAGAAAGACCCTTTAGCGTGCAAGAAACAGAGCACTAACAGTAGGAATGGGCACAGTGTGAAAGTGGCTTCTAAACCCGGCAACGTGAGGCGGGACAAAGAGGGTGAAAGTGAGAGCACAGCCGATAAATCCCCCTCTCAGTCTGAGGTAAGTCTCATCCACATGTGTTTCCTATAGTGGGGGAGTCTAGGACCAGAGGGCACAGCCTCATGATACATGAACATCCCTTTTGAAAAGAGGTGAGCCAGGGGGTGGTTAATCTGTGGAATGCATTCCCACAAATGGTTGTGGAGGCCAAGTCATTGGGTATCTCTAAGGTGGGGTTTGATAGGTTTGTGATTAGTCAGGACATTAAAGGTTACGGAAGAAGGCAGGAGAATGGGGTTGAGAGGGATAATAAATCAGCCATGATGGCATGATGGAGCAGACTCACTGGGTTGAATGGCCTCATTCTGCTCCTTTGCTTTATGGTCTTAACGGATCAAGGATCAAGTTTATTCACCATATACATTTTCATGGATTAGGAATTTACTGTGTTGTGTTGATCAGGGTGTGACATGCAACAAAAATAGCAACATTGAACAATTATAATTCTTCATTCTGTATATCAGGAATAAAGTTAGAGATTAAAAGATGAATATGGAATAAAATGTGCATGAATACATAAATACCATCACGTATTTACAATGTAAACAGCTTTTTTAAAAGTTCACAGTGCAGTGACGGGGGTGACAGATAGAGTGGGGTGGGGAAGAGGCTAACGAGAATGTTTGATCAGACTAACTGCCTGGGAGAGAAACTTTTTTAAAGATTGCATGAGGTTATTATTTTAATAGTCCAATAGCCCTCTGGCAAATCAACGTGACCACTGATGCCAGACAGATAATCTCTGAAGAGTATTGATAATGGCTGGGGTGGCAAAGAACTTCTGTAGAAGCATTTGCCAAGAACAATCGTGGTCATTGAAAGAACGCAATTGTCTGCTTCATATGACACGACTCGTTATGATGATGAAAGTATATGAAGATGTACCCTCATATAATATTTATAATATAGTTAACTGATTTATTTGATACCCAACCCTGCTGCAGTATGGTCTGGTTCAACCTTGGGCTGGAAAAAGAGATCATTTTGCAGGGAAGGGTGTTTACCAGAAGGGTTTGTGACCATGTCTCTGTCCTTGCTCCTGTCCCGAGCAGCAGGCTGGGGCTGTGAGCTGGAGGATGGGTTTACATCTGACCCCTCCTCCCCTTTCCCCCTGCCACAGGATGAATGGGACATGTCCAGTTGTTTTGTCTCAAAAGCCGCCAGTCAGATAAAGCGTAAAATGAACATCAAAGCCAAAGCTGAGAGGAAGGAGACTGAGAAGAAGAAAGCGGAAAAGAAACAAGAGGTAAGGAAGTGTACGGCCACTGCTGGCCCTTACAACTGTTCACGTGTGACCGGTAACTATTACCCCACCAAGTTCAGATTCAGATTCAGTGGTACAGCGAGGAAGCAGGCCATTCACCCCGACTGGTCCATGCTTGGTCTACCCATGTTTGGCCCATATCCCTTTCGTAACACTGCATCTGTCCAAGTCTCTTTTAAATATTGTTAATTTAGTTGCCTTAACCACTTCCTGTGGCAGCTCGTTCAATATACTGAGCACCCTATGCTCCCATCAAACTTGTGCCTTCTAGTTCTTTATTCCCCAACCTTGGGGAAAGGACTGTGTGCATTCACTCTAGCCATGCCTCTCATGATTTTATGCACCTTTGCAAGATCACCCCTAATTCTCCAACGCTCCCTTGAATAAAAATTCCCAACCTGTTCAACCTCTCTCTTTAAGTCAGTCCTTCAATTCCCAATAATCTCCTCTGCACTCCTTCCAGATTAATGGCATTTTTTCCATATTAAGGTGACCAAAAATAAACACGCTTTTCCAAATGCGGCCGCAGCAGTACCTTGTGTAACTGCAACACAACATCTCACCTCTATACTCAGTGCCCTGACTGATCAAGGCCAACAGGCCCAAAGCTTTCTTTGCCGCCATGCCTACATGTGACCCCACTTTCAGAGAACCATGTATTTGTTATTGCTTTCCCTTGTACTACCTCGATAACACTGGTGTGATGAAATGATCCGTATGAACAATATGTGACAAGCTTTTCACTGTATCTCAGTACATATAACAGTAATCTACCAATTTATGAATTCCCTCATGCAAATAATAATCAATCACGTGTCTTAGTGACGGAGGAGCTCTGTTAGTAGGAATGGGAAGATCACATATTAACTACTGTTGCTTTCCCCTTTTGTCAGCAGCCTGTGGACTCAAATACACTGAATGCCAAGATCTTGGAATTGGCAGGTAAGCTGGAGTCAGGCCTGGCGAGATCTTGTTAGAGTAGGTGTACAAGCTCAGGTCATGGGTAGAGGACTTGTGCAGTAAAGGTAATTAATGCTGGGAGACACACACACGGGGGTGGGGGTTGTGAAGTTTAACACACAGAGACAGTGGGGAATGAGAGAAAAGGGATAGTGGAGAGGGGCAGGCAGCATGAGGGGGGAGGAATGGAAAGGGAAGAGCAAGGAGTTGGGGAACAGGGCTGGGAGATGAGAGACAGGTGGGAATGGAGGCAAGCGGGGTGGAAACGGGGGAGAGAATGGAAGTGGGGGTGTGGGAGCAGAGATGGGTGGGAGGGAAGGATATGGATGGGAATGGAGGGAGAGAGGGGTAGGAATGGTGGGTGAGAAGAAGTGGGAGAGAATGGAGGAGGAGTTGGAGGAGAGAGGGTCGAGTTGGGAACAGAAAGATGGAAATGGTGAGGGGTGGGAATGAAGGGAGAGTGGTTGAGAACAGAAACGAGGAGGAGGGATGAGGGAGAGAGGTGAGAACGGAGTGAAGGGGGAGAGAGGAGGTGGGAATGGAGGGAAAGGGAACAGGAGGAGAGAGGTTAATGTAGAAGGAGTGGAGGCGGAAAGGGGAAACAAAGTGAGACACGGTGGTGTGGGAGGGATGGTGCAGTAGAGAGAGAATGTGGGTCTGTGGCTGAAACCACTCACTGTGGGACAGAATAGGATTGGGGAAGTGGTGAATGGGTGATGGGCACACAGGAGGTGCGAGAGTAGAGAGAGTTACCAGTTACTCGGAGAGAGATACTGAAGGGTGGGTGGTTGAGGGGTCACAGAGACTCTGAATTCTCACAGGTATGATAAACAATCTGACACTGTGAAGGGGTAAATGTGGGGAGAGTGGGGTACTGATGTGAAGACACTTTCCACGTTGTCATATCTGGGAGCACCTCTGCTTGCTTTCGGCTATAGAAGATCAGGCGATGCAGACTGACTTCAGCAAGCTGTGTGTAGAATTGGGATGTAATAATTGGGCTGGAGAGAGTACATTCGATAGACTGAGGGTGCTGGTGTTCCAGTCCTGTTGAATGGTATATTGCTTCGCTCAGTACAGGGTAACAGTATGGCTAACGAGGGGCGCTACGAGGATGCAGTGGGATACTTTACGGAAGCAATTAAATATGATCCAAAGGAATACAGGTAAGTGTCTTTACCCATCACAGCTGCCAGCTGAATGTGGGGGTGGCTAGGGTGTGGTATGTCACTGAGAGCACTGATATAGATGTTTAAAGGGCTCTTAGATGGGCAGGGAATGTGTTGTCACCAATCAACTGGACTCTGAAAACTCTCACTCGTTCCTCAAACACACTTTATTCACTTGTGCACAAGGAGAGCAGCATGGCCCTGTCATATTGTTCAGAATTCTGTGCAGAGAAATGCCATTTTTATACAGAAATGACTAGCAGTTATGGATATTGACCATTTGATAACCTTGTGTATGCTTAAATTCCTTACTTGCGAGACCAATCACCACTCTCAATGCAGATGTTACAAGTCAATAAAAACTACAAGCTGACAACCGATGATAGTTTGAAGTTAGTAATTGTCCGTCAGTCGTTGTGTGTGCGCCCCTTGCATCCTTCAGTAATATCCTTATTTCATCTCTGTAAGTGAAATGGCTTCAGTCCCCTGCTGTAGAAAGGGAAGCTATGCCCTTCAAAATCTCTCTTGCCTGGGCTGTTTGCAGTCTATCCTCGCCTAGACACTCATTAACCCTTGCCTTGCTGCCACTTCCACAAATAGAAGGATGTGGACATTAGAACATAGAACAGCCCATAATGTTGTGCTGATCTTTTAATCTACTCTAAGATCAAGCTAACCCCTCCCTCCTACATACCCCTCCATTTTTCTTTCATCCATGTGTCTAAGAGTCTCTTAAATGTCCCTAATGTATATACCTTTATAGATGGCGCTGCGTACAGTGGCCGTGTTGCGAGCTCCGTTCCAACGTTACAGTATACTGCTAATTTCAGCAATTTCCTTCGCATTTCTTGTTCAAGTAGCTAATAGTCACATCAGATACGATAGACTGACTCTTCTCAACATCAGGAAGACAGCATTTACCAACCACATGCTGCCTTTTCTACACTGGGAACCCCTGTAGCGCGATCCAGGGGAGCCTCATCTGTTACACTGCCGTTACCTCGGAGGTGAGGGAGGAGGGCCGGCGTCCTGGTGAGGCTGAGATGGCGCGCAAATCGCCTGCCGCTCCCTAGCATACTCCTGGCTAACGTTCAGTCCCCGGACCACAAGCTGTGCAAACAGAGAGCCAGAACCTCCTATCAGTGGGAAACAAAGGAATGTAATGTTTTATGCTGATGGAGGAGATACTGGATCACACCATTGAGCCCTCCGGGTGTTCTCTGTTCTGGGCGGACAGGTCAAAAACCTCTCTGGGAAGAGTAAAGGAAGTGGTGTATGCTTCATAGTCAATAATGCTTGGTGTGACCCCTGGAGTATGCATGCACTCAAATCCTTTTGTTCCCTGGATCTGGAGTACCTTCTGCTGGTGTGTAAACCTTTCTGGCTGCCTAGGGGGTTCCCAGCTGTTATTACCACAGCAGTGTACATTTCGCCGTAGGCTGATACTGACCTGGCTGTCAAGGAACTGTACAAGACCATCAGCACCCTGGAGACTGCACACCCAGAGGCTGCCTTCACTGTTGCCGGAGACTTTAATAGACCGTCGCTGCCTAAAGTCATGGGGAGATAGCATACTCGACCACTGCTACTGTCCCTCCCGCAATGCTTACAAAGCGCTCCTCCACCCACCACTTGGAAAGTCGGATCACTCCTCCTTGCTGCTGCCGAGGTACAGACAAAAGCTGAAACAAGAGGCGGCCGTAGTTAAAACCATCCACTGATGATCTGACCAGTCGGTCTCCATGCTACAGGACTGCTTTGATGACATCAACTGGAATGTCTTTCATGATGAGGATGTCTCCGAGTTCACGGAAGGAATCACGAACTTCATCCGGAAGTGCATTGAGGATGTTGTCCCCCAAAAATCGGTCAGGATCTATCCAAACCAGAAACCCTGGATTAACAGTTCTGTGAGAGCAGCACTTACTGCCCGACACAGAGCTTATGTGGCCGGTGACCAACAGGAACTCAAGAAATGCAGCTACGATCTGCGCAAAGTCATTAAAGCAGCAAAATGACAACAGAGGGACGAGATCCAGACACAACTCTCCACCAACAACACACGCAGCTTATGGCAAGGTCTGCACACCATCGCAGACTTCAAAGCTAACCACAGTGGTGTTTCCAACATCACTGCCTCTCTCCCAGGTGAGCTGAGTCTTTTTTACGCTCAGTTTGATGTCGCCAACACTGAGCCCCCCAGGAGAGCCAGCGAAGCAACCTGCACTTTAGACATCTCTGAGGCTGCAGTACGCAGGTGTTTCCAATGAGTGGACAGTCGCAAGGCCGCAGGTCCGGACGGCATCCCAGGGCGGGTACTCAGGATGTGCGCAGCACAACTGGCAGATGTGTTTACAGACACTTTTAATCTCTCCCTCTCCCAGTGTAGAGTGTCCCCCTGCTTCAAAACGCCTACCATTGTCCCTGTACCTAAGAAGAGCAGGTTAACATGTCTAAACAACTGGTGTCCTGTTGCACTCACCTCAATAATAAGCAAATGCTTTGAGAGGCTGGTCAAGGACTACATCTGCAGCTTGCTATCACCCAAACTGGACCCTCTACAATTCACATACGGACACAACTGATCGATACATGATGCAATAGCTGCAGCTTTACACGCCATCTTTACACATCTGGAGAAGAAGGATGCTTAAGTGAGAATGCTGTTCTTGGACTACAGTTCAGCATTCAACACCATAATTCCCTCCAGGCTCGACAAGAAGCACAGGGACCTCGGCCTTCACCCTGCCTTGTGTAGCTGGATCCTGGACTTCCTGTCAGATCGCTGGCAAGTGGTAAGAGTGGGCTCCCTCACCTCTGCCCCTCTGACCCTCAACACAGGTGCCCCACAGGGCTGTGTACTGTGGTGGCACAGTCATGGGTGTCCAGAAATTAAAGTAGGGGGCTAAATAAATTTGCTGATAATATTACATTGATTGGCCTATTCAGAAATAATAACAAGGTGGCCTACAGAGAAGAAGTCATTACCCATACACAGTGGTGTCAAGAGAACAACCTCTCCCTCAATGTCGCAAAAACAAAGGAGTTCGTTGTGGACTACAGGAGGAATGGAGACAGGCTAACCCCTATAGACATCAATGGATCTGGGGTTGAGAGGGTGAACAGCTTTAAGTTCCTCAGCATAAACATCACCGAGGATCTCACGAGGTCTGTACGTACCAGCTGTGTGGTGAAAAAAGCACAACAGCACCTCTTTCACCTCAGACAGTTGACAGTATGGGCCCAAATCCTAAGAACTTCCTGCAGGGGCACAATAGAGAGCATCCTGACTGGCTGCATCACTGCCTGGTATGGGAACTATACTTCCCTCAATCGCAGGTCTCTGCAGAGAGTGGTGCGGACAGCCCAGCGCATCCGTAGATGTGAACTTCCCACTATTCAGGACATTTACAAAGACAGGTGTGTAAAAAAGGTCGGAAAGATCATAGGGGACCTGAGTCACCCCAACCACAAACTGTTCCAGCTGCTACCATCCAGGAAATGGTACCACAGTATAAAAGCCAGGATCAACAGGCCCCGGGACAGCTTCTTCCATCAGGCCATCAGATTGATTAATTCATGCTGATACAATTATATTTCTTTGTTATATTGACAGTCTTTGTTGTGCATACTATTTATTACAAGTTACTATAAATTGCTCAGTGTACATATAGGCGGAGGCATAATGTAAAGATTTTTACTCGTCATGTATATGAAGGATGTAAATAATGAAGTCAATTCAATTGTACTTCTACCATAATCCCTGGCAGGGGGTTCTACACGCTCAGCATTCTCTGTCTGGGAAAAGAAACCCTCCCTCTGACATCTCCCCCCTCTACTTCTCTCCAATCACCTTAAAATTATGTCCCCTCCTGTCAGCCGCTTCAGCCCTGGGGAAAACATGGGATTTATGCCTCTTATCACTGTGTGAGCAGGAGCGATTGTTTTAATTTGGCATCACGGTCAGCATGGACACTGTGGATCGAAGGGCCTGTTTTTGTTCTGTGCTTAATGTTACTTGTGAGAGGGTGTGCATGGAGCACAGAACAGTACAGCGAGGGAACAGACCCTTCGGGATTCTCCCTCTGAGAGAGCCTACCCCTTATCCCTAGTTTGTGACCCCCCCCACCCCACCCCCATTTCTTGAGCTCCAGCCATCGAGAGCGTCCTCCCTCGAGAGATGTCCTGTCTGGTACTGTTAGAATTTTGAAGGTTGCTACGACGACCCTTCTCACTGTGGGTAATACGATAGAGTAGCGGTTAGCGTAGCGCTCTGCAGCGCCAGCAATTGAGGTTCAGTTCCTCCCGCTGTCTGTAATGAGTTTGTATGTTCTCCCCGTGACCGTATGGGTTTCTTCCAGCTGCTTTGGTTTTGCATTCCAAGGACATATGAGTTGGAGTTATTAAATTGTGGGCATGCTATGTTGGTGACATTTGCAGGCTATTCCCAGAACATCCTAGGATTATGTTGATGATTGATGCAAAACGATGCATTTCGCTATATGTTTTGATGTGACAAATAAGGGTGATCTTTAATCTAATCATTCTTCTAAAGTACATCTTATTAGCCCAGTCTTTTCATAACTTGGTCTTGTAAAAACCTGTGGCACGGCACTGTTCCGTCTTACACCCTCTACCCCTAGTGTGTAATGCAAAGGGGGAGGATTCCCACATGGGGTGACCTCCATCGTGCCTGGTCCTGCTGTGTGCTCGCTGCAGGGGTTTCATGATCAAGGACATCTTCAAAAGATGAGGTCTCAAGAAGACATTAAGGGTCTCCGCCACCCGGGACAATCCCTCTTCTCATTGCTACCATCAAAGAGGAGGTACAGGAGTCTGAAGACACACACACAATGATTGAGGAACAACTCCTTCCGCTCTGCCATCAGATTTCTGAATGAACAACGAACACTACCTCACTATTTTTGCTGTCTTTTTTGCACTACTTATTTATCTTATTTTAATATATCTTTCTTGTTATAATACTAAGATAGGTGGAGTTGTGGATGATGAAGTAGGTTTTCAAAGCCTGCAGAGAGATTTAGGCCAGTTAGAAGAGTGGGCTGAAAGATGGCAGATGGAGTTTAATGCTGATAAATGTGAGGTGCTACATTTTGGTAGGACTAATCAAAATAGGACATACATGGTAAATGGTAGGGCAGAGGGATCTAGGAATAATGGTACATAGTTCCCTGAAGGTGGAATCTCATGTGGATAGGGTGGTGAAGAAAGCTTTTGGTATGCTGGCCTTTATAAATCAGAGCATTGAGTATAGGAGTGGGGATGTAATGTTGAAATTGTACAAGGCATTATTGAGGCCAAATTTGGAGTATTGTGTACAGTTCTGATCACTGAATTATAGGAAAGATGTCAACAAAATAGAGAGAGTACAGAGAAGATTTACTAGAATGTTACCTGGGTTTCATCTCCTAAGTTACAGAGAAAGGTTGAACAAGTTGGGTCTTTATTCCTTGGAGCGTAGAAGGTTGAGGGGGGACTTGATAGAGGTGTTTAAAATTATGAGGGGGATAGATAGAGTTGACATGGATAGGCTTTGTCCATTGAGAGTGGGGGAGATTCAAACAAGTGGTAGCTGTGTGGAACGAGCCTCCAGAAGTGGTTGAGGCAGGTTTGATGTTGTCGTTTGAAGTTAAATCGGACAGCTATATGGACAGGAAAGGAATGGAGGGTTATGGTTTGAGTGCAGGTCGGTGGGACTAGGTGAGAGTAAGAGTTCAGCATGGACAAGAAGGGCCGAGATGGCCTGTTTCCGTGCTGTAACTGTTATATGGTTATATTGTTATAGTGTATAATATATTTTATGTACTACATTGTGCTGCTGTCACAAAATTTCATGACGTGTCAGTGACATTAAACCTGTTTCTTAGTCTGTGTCCTTTCCCTTGGCAGGCTGTTTGGAAACCGCTCCTACTGCTACGAGAGGCTGCAGCAGTATAGCCTGGCGCTGAACGACGCCCACATTGCACTGACCTTGAACCCCTCCTGGCCAAAGGGTTACTTCAGGAAAGCTCGTGCTCTGGCTGGAGTGAAGGTATGAGACATCTGATGTCTCTGTCTGTATAACCTGATCTGTCCTTCGCCCCACAGAGATATGCAGAGCTATCTGTCTGTCCTTTCCCCCTCAGGGATACAGGAACATAAGGCATGGGAGCAGAATCAGGCCATTCGGCCCATTGAGTCTCCTCTGCCATTTCAACATGGCTAGTCCATTTCCCTTTCAACCTCCATTATCCTGCCTTCTTCCTGTATGTAACCTTTACGCCATGACTAATCAAAAATCTATCAACCTCCACTGTAAATTCACCTAGTGAGTTGGCTTCCACAGCTGCCTGTGGCAATGAATTCCACAGATTCCCACTCCTTTGGCTAAAGAAGTTCCTCTTCATCTCCATTCTAACTGGACTTTCCTCTGTTTTGAGGCTGTACCCTCTGGTCCTAGACCCCCCCCCCCCCCACCAAAGGAAATGTCCTTTTCACATCTACTCTGTCTGGGCCCTTCAACATTCAATCGGTTTTAATGTGATTTCTCTCCCTCATTCTTCAAAATTCCAGTTAGTACAGGCCTAGAACCTTCAATCGCTGCTCATATGATAAGCCTTTCATTCCCAGAATCATTGTCGTGAACTTTCTCTGAACTCTCTCCAATATCAGCACACCTTTTCTTAAATAAGGGGCCTAAAACTGCTCACAATACTCAGTGAGGCCTTGCCAGTATCTTATACAGCCTCAGTTTTACTTCCCTAGAGTCGTAGAAAAGTACAGCACTAAAACAGGCCTTCAGCCCATCTAGTCCATGCCAACCCATTTAAAATGCCTACTACCTTTGACTGGGACCCCTACCATCCATGTACTTATCCGAACTACACTTAAACGTTGAACTCGAGTTCACGTGTACCACTTGCTCTGGCAGCTTGTTCTACACACTCATGACCCTCTGAGTGAAAAGGTTTCTCCTTATGTTCCCCTTGCTTTCATATTCTAGTCTCCTTGAAATGAATGCTAACATTACATTTGCCTCCCTCACATGCAAATTAACCTTTAGGGAATCCTGCACAAGTCCCTTTGCACCTCAGATTTTTGAATTTTCTTCCCTTTTACAAGACATTCTGTGCTTTTGTTCCTTCTACCAAAGTGCATGATCGTACGCTGCCCGACATGTATTCTGTTGGCCACCTTTTAGCCCATTCTCCTCACCTGTCTAAGTCCTTCTGCAGCCTCTCAGCTTCCTCACTACCCATCCCCCCCCCACCTATCTTTGTAGTGTCTGCAAACTTGGCCACAAAGCCATCAACTTCATCACCCAAATCGTAGACGTATAACATAAACAAAAGTGGTCCCAACACAGACCCCTGGTCTATCCTTTCTCCATGCAGAGAGATGAGAAAACTCTGTCTGTGTAACCTGGTCTGTCCTTTCCCCCCACAGAGAGTCCCAGAGGTCTCTGTCTGTGTAACCTAGTGTGTCCTTTCCCCCACGGAGAGTCCCAGAGGTCTCTGTCTGTGTAACCTGGTGTGTCCTTTCCCCCACAGAGAGTCCCAGAGGTCCCTGTCTGTGTAACCTGGTCTGTCCTTTCCCCCACAGAGAGTCCCAGAGGTCCCTGTCTGTGTAACCTGGTCTGTCCTTTTCCCCCACAGAGAGTCCCAGAGGTCTCTGTCTGTGTAACCTGGTGTGTCCTTTCCCCCACAGAGAGTCCCAGAGGTCTCTGTCTGTGTAACCTGGTCTGTCCTTTCCCCCACAGAGAGTCCCAGAGGTCCCTGTCTGTGTAACCTGGTCTGTCCTTTCCCCCACAGAGAGTCCCAGAGGTCCCTGTCTGTGTAACCTGGTCTGTCCTTTTCCCCCACAGAGAGTCCCAGAGGTCTCTGTCTGTGTAACCTGGTGTGTCCTTTCCCCCACAGAGAGTCCCAGAGGTCTCTGTCTGTGTAACCTGGTGTGTCCTTTCCCCCACAGAGAGTCCCAGAGGTCCCTGTCTGTGTAACCTGGTCTGTCCTTTCCCCCACAGAGAGTCCCAGAGGTCCCTGTCTGTGTAACCTGGTCTGTCCTTTTCCCCCACAGAGAGTCCCAGAGGTCTCTGCCTGTGTAACCTGGTGTGTCCTTTCCCCCACAGAGAGTCCCAGAGGTCTCTGCCTGTGTAACCTGGTGTGTCCTTTCCCCCACAGAGAGTCCCAGAGGTCTCTGTCTGTGTAACCTGGTCTGTCCTTTCCCCCACAGAGAGTCCCAGAGGTCCCTGTCTGTGTAACCTGGTGTGTCCTTTCCCCCACAGAGATATACAGAGGCCATTCAGGCATTTCAGCAGGTGCTGAGAATTGATAGTTCCTGCAAAGACGCAGAATTTGAATTACATCAAGTACAGACTAAACTCCTGATGGTGAGTATTGGGGGGAAGCCCTGTGAGTCGTGGGGTTTTTGTTATTGAAAGACTAGAATGTGGGGGTGTTTGGGTACAGTCCATGCAGTGGGATGCGTTCACCCTTCCCCCACCCCCAACACTGGAATAAAGTGGGGGTGGTAGCTGGCAGGTGATAGGTGAGAGCAGGTGGGGGAGAAGCTGGGGAAGGGGTGGTTATGTAAGAAGGTGGAGGGGTAAAGGACTGAAGACAAAGGAATCTAATTGGATCATGCGAGAAATGGAAACAGGAGGGGGTTGATGGGGTAAGAGGGAACCAGAATGGGGAAATGGAAAAGGAGAGAGGGGGTAGAAATAACCAGAAATTAGAGAAATCAATATTCATACTGTCAGGTTGGAGACTACCCAGACGGAATATGAGGTGTTTCTCCTCAAGCTTGAGGTGGCCTCACTGTGGCAGTAGAGGAGACCATGACTGACACATCAGAATGGGAAAGGGAGGTCAATTTGAAATGGGTGGCTGCCGGGAGATCCTGCCTTTTGCGGTAGACAGAACAATCCCCCAGTTTCTGTCGTGTCTCACTGCTGTGGATGAGGCCGCACTAGGAGAACTGGATACTGTAGACTCACAGGTGAGGTGCCGCCTCACCTGGAAAGACTGTGAGGGAGGAGGTGTGCGGCAAGTGTAGCACCTGTCATGGTCGCAGGGTAAGTGCCATCAGTGGGAGGACGAGGGAGTCACAGAGATGGCGACTGGGGAAATCTGTTGTGTGTGATTGCAGGAGCGAGGTTTTACACAGCAGCAGTGTGAAGAGACTCTGAAGATCCACGGAAACTGGGATCAGGCACTGGAAGCATTATCTTCCTCAGGTGAGTGCTGCCCTCTCTGTCGCCGCTCGGCGTTCCAGCCATCGTCACTGCTGTCTGTAAGGATTCTTTGTACTCGTGGGTTTCCTCCAGGTGCTCTGGTTTCCTCCCACATTCCAGGGATGGGTAATGGTTAGTAAGTTGTGGGTATGCTAGTTGGGCCCGGAAGTTGCGGGCCGTCCCCATCCCCAGCACATCCTCAGTGTGTGTTGATCATTGATGCAACCGACACTATTCACTATGTTTCAGTGTTTTAATGTGACAAAGCTAGTCTCATCTCTCTCCTCCCCCCGAATCCGAGAGGACTGCACAGCGGGAGTGGGCCGGCACAGGTCGGGTCGCGGTTTGCACATCGCCCTACGGTGCCAATGATCCAGGTTCAGCTCCCACTGCTGTCTGTACGTTTTCTCTGCAACTGCAAGGGTTTCCTCCAGTTTCCTCCCACGGGTTAGTAGATTAATTGGTCACATGGGTGCAATCGGGCAGTGCGGGCTCGTTGGGCTGGAAAGGCCTTTTACCGTGCTGTATCGCAAAATTAAAAGGTGCCTCTCCCTCACAGCTCCTGAGGCGTGGGTTCAGACCTGTCCCTGGCACCGACTGTGTGGAGTTTGCATGCTCTTCCTGTTGTGTTTTCACCAACCTGAGTTTGTTACTTGAGGCCCTCTGTTGGCTGGGATCAGCCATGGATATTGCATCCCAGCTGTCTATGTGATACACAAGCCAGGACAGTACGACATAGAGAACAAGCTGTTGCCCAGGTAGCAGGCTCTCCCTCTCCACGCAGCTGATGAATCCAGAGGAACGGCAGAGACTGATGCAGTTTGGCACCAGTGACATTGCGGGATTAGGACTGATTTAAGGACTCCAGTTCCAGATTTTTCCTTGAGGTGTTTTCTCAGAGTTTTTCCCCATGAGTGGGTATAGCCACAAGGCAGTGGAATTTCTAGACAGGAGTTTTCCTTTTCCTAGATGAGCTGCCAACCACAGCTGACAAACCCCACCTGCCTGAAGCGACTGATTTTAAGGCACCAGTGACCAGCTGTTGACCCTAATCCTGTCAGTAGAAACGGTTCCATCAGGCTTAGTAGCTACGCCACACGTGAAGGCCAGGAGCTGGACTTTGTTGTCAGAGACGCACACCATACGGAGCATCTAATAGGTAGTGGGAGCTTATCACCACGACCTCCTCCAGCTATGACAACCTTAATGAGCCATTACAAGTGCTACAACAGTACAATAATGACAGCAAGTCACTAAGATACAAGAGTAACGAAACACCAACTGAATTAAAATATTCCCAGGCGCATCAATGGCTTATACCGGGGGGCATAATTTTAACGTGATTGGAGGAAAATATAGGAGGGATGTCAGAATTAAGTTCTTTAAACAGAGAATGGTGGGTGTGTAGAACGTACTGCCGGGGTGATGGTAGAGGAAGATACATTAGGGGCATTGAAGAGACTCTTAGATAGGTACATGATTGTTTGAAGAGTGGAGGACTTCGCAGGAGGGAGGGGTCAGATTGATCTTTGATTAGGTTCAAGGGCATACCCCGTGCTGTACTCTTTTCTACATACATGAAGTTGTAATATTTAAAGGGAAGTTTTGGGGGCAACTACTTCACTCAGAGGATGGTGAGAGTGTGGAACGAACTTCTAGTGGAAGTGATGGCCGCAGGTTTGATTTCAACAATGAAGAGAAGTTGGGATAAGTTCGTGGACGGGAAGGGTTTGGGGTGTATGGTCCAGCTGCAGATCAATGGGGTTGAGCATGCACTAGGTGGGCCGAAAGGCCTGTTTCTGTGCTGAAGTGTTCTTTGACTCTATGACCAACTTTGGTGATACAGCCAGTTTCTCCCCTATCTGACCTCTTCTATCCTTACCACAGCTCAGAAACCTCGAAATAGCCATATAAACTCAAGCATATCCATAGCCAACGGAGACGATAAGGACTTTGTACGTGTGAAGAAACATTCAAACCAGCAAAAACATAAACCTGTGGTTTCCGTGCCAGCACAGCAGCCACGGTGAGTGCTCTTCAGGAAAGGGAAGCCGCCACTGTGTGGGGTTATAACATCAACGGAGCATGCAGTGTGGTTCTTTGTATTTACAGAATGTTTGTAGAGGGGAGACTCACTACTGAAGGTCTAGTCACATGTGCAACACACATCAACATGCTGGAGGATCTCAGTGCCCCGTCCATCCGACTGTGTGACATTCCCCACCCCCATCCATCCGAGTGTGTGACATTCCCCACCCTGTCCATCCGACTGTGTGTGACATTCCCCACCCTGTCCATCCGACTGTGTGACATCCCCCACCCCCATCCATTCGACTGTGTGACATTCCCCACCCTGTCCATCCGACTGTGTGACATCCCCCACCCCCATCCATTCGACTGTGTGACATTCCCCACCCTGTCCATCCGACTGTGTGACATCCCCCACCCCCGTCCATTCGACTGTGTGACATCCCCCACCCCCGTCCATCCGACTGTGTGTGACATCCCCCACCCCCCGTCCATCCGACTGTGTGTGACATCCCCCACCCCCCGTCCATCCGAGTGTGTGACATTCCCCACCCCCGTCCATCCGACTGTGTGTGACATCCCCCACCCCCCGTCCATCCGACTGTGTGTGACATCCCCCACCCCCCGTCCATCCGACTGTGTGACATCCCCCACCCCCCGTCCATCCGAGTGTGTGTGACATTCCCCACCCCCATCCATTCGACTGTGTGACATCCCCCACCGCCGTCCATCCGAGTGTGTGACATTCCCCACCCTGTCCATCCGACTGTGTGACATTCCCCACCCCGTCCATCCGAGTGTGTGACATTCCCCACCCCCGTCCATCCGACTGTGTGTGACATCCCCCACCCCCCGTCCATCCGACTGTGTGTGACATCCCCCACCCCCCGTCCATCCGACTGTGTGACATCCCCCACCCCCCGTCCATCCGAGTGTGTGTGACATTCCCCACCCCCATCCATTCGACTGTGTGACATCCCCCACCGCCGTCCATCCGAGTGTGTGACATTCCCCACCCTGTCCATCCGACTGTGTGACATTCCCCACCCTGTCCATCCGACTGTGTGTGACATTCCCCACCCTGTCCATCCGACTGTGTGACATTCCCCACCGCCGTCCATCCGAGTGTGTGACATTCCCCACCCCCATCCATCCGAGTGTGTGTGACATTCCCCACCCCCCGTCCATCCAAGTGTGTGTGACATTCCCCACCCTGTCCATCCGAGTGTGTGACATTCCCCACCCCGTCCATCCGAGTGTGTGTGACATTCCCCACCCTGTCCATCCGACTGTGTGACATCCCCCACCCTGTCCATCCGACTGTGTGACATCCCCCACCCCCCATCCATCCGAGTGTGTGACATTCCCCACCCCCCATCCATCCGAGTGTGTGTGACATTCCCCACCCCCCGTCCATCCAAGTGTGTGTGACATTCCCCACCCTGTCCATCCTAGTGTGTGTGACATTCCCCACCCCCGTCCATCCAAGTGTGTGTGACATTCCCCACCCTGTCCATCCTAGTGTGTGTGACATTCCCCACCCTGTCCATCCGACTGTGTGACATCCCCCACCCTGTCCATCCGACTGTGTGACATTCCCCACCCCCCGTCCATCCGACTGTGTGTGACATTCCCCACCCTGTCCATCCGACTGTGTGACATTCCCCACCCCCCATCCATCCGAGTGTGTGTGACATTCCCCACCCCCCGTCCATCCAAGTGTGTGTGACATTCCCCACCCTGTCCATCCTAGTGTGTGTGACATTCCCCACCCTGTCCATCCGACTGTGTGACATCCCCCACCCTGTCCATCCGACTGTGTGACATCCCCCACCCCCCATCCATCCGAGTGTGTGTGACATTCCCCACCCTGTCCATCCGACTGTGTGACATTCCCCACCCCGTCCATCCGACTGTGTGACATCCCCCACCCCCGTCCATCCGACTGTGTGTGACATCCCCCACCCCCCGTCCATCCGACTGTGTGACATTCCCCACCCCCCATCCATCCGAGTGTGTGTGACATTCCCCACCCCCCGTCCATCCAAGTGTGTGTGACATTCCCCACCCTGTCCATCCGACTGTGTGACATCCCCCACCCTGTCCATCCGACTGTGTGACATTCCCCACCCCCCATCCATCCGAGTGTGTGTGACATTCCCCACCCCCATCCATTCGACTGTGTGACATTCCCCACCCTGTCCATCCGAGTGTGTGTGACATCCCCCACCCCCTGTCCATCCGACTGTGTGACATTCCCCACCCCGTCCATCCGACTGTGTGACATCCCCCACCCCCGTCCATCCGACTGTGTGACATTCCCCACCCCCCGTCCATCCAAGTGTGTGTGACATTCCCCACCCTGTCCATCCGACTGTGTGACATCCCCCACCCTGTCCATCCGACTGTGTGACATCCCCCACCCCCCGTCCATCCGAGTGTGTGACATTCCCCACCCCCATCCATTCGACTGTGTGACATTCCCCACCCCCCGTCCATCCGACTGTGTGACATTCCCCACCCCCCATCCATCCGAGTGTGTGTGACATTCCCCACCCTGTCCATCCGAGTGTGTGTGACATTCCCCACCCCCATCCATCCGAGTGTGTGTGACATTCCCCACCCCCCGTCCATCCGACTGTGTGACATTCCCCACCCCCATCCATCCGAGTGTGTGTGACATTCCCCACCCCCCGTCCATCCAAGTGTGTGTGACATTCCCCACCCCGTCCATCCGACTGTGTGTGACATTCCCTACCCCGTCCATCCGACTGTGTGACATCCCCCACCCCCCGTCCATCCGAGTGTGTGTGACATTCCCCACCCCCATCCATTCGACTGTGTGACATCCCCCACCGCCGTCCATCCGAGTGTGTGACATTCCCCACCCTGTCCATCCGACTGTGTGACATTCCCCACCCTGTCCATCCGACTGTGTGTGACATTCCCCACCCTGTCCATCCGACTGTGTGACATTCCCCACCGCCGTCCATCCGAGTGTGTGACATTCCCCACCCCCATCCATCCGAGTGTGTGTGACATTCCCCACCCCCCGTCCATCCAAGTGTGTGTGACATTCCCCACCCTGTCCATCCGAGTGTGTGACATTCCCCACCCCGTCCATCCGAGTGTGTGTGACATTCCCCACCCTGTCCATCCGACTGTGTGACATCCCCCACCCTGTCCATCCGACTGTGTGACATCCCCCACCCCCCATCCATCCGAGTGTGTGACATTCCCCACCCCCCATCCATCCGAGTGTGTGTGACATTCCCCACCCCCCGTCCATCCGAGTGTGTGTGACATTCCCCACCCTGTCCATCCTAGTGTGTGTGACATTCCCCACCCCCCGTCCATCCAAGTGTGTGTGACATTCCCCACCCTGTCCATCCTAGTGTGTGTGACATTCCCCACCCTGTCCATCCGACTGTGTGACATCCCCCACCCTGTCCATCCGACTGTGTGACATTCCCCACCCCCCGTCCATCCGACTGTGTGTGACATTCCCCACCCTGTCCATCCGACTGTGTGACATTCCCCACCCCCCATCCATCCGAGTGTGTGTGACATTCCCCACCCCCCGTCCATCCAAGTGTGTGTGACATTCCCCACCCTGTCCATCCTAGTGTGTGTGACATTCCCCACCCTGTCCATCCGACTGTGTGACATCCCCCACCCTGTCCATCCGACTGTGTGACATCCCCCACCCCCCATCCATCCGAGTGTGTGTGACATTCCCCACCCTGTCCATCCGACTGTGTGACATTCCCCACCCCGTCCATCCGACTGTGTGACATCCCCCACCCCCGTCCATCCGACTGTGTGTGACATCCCCCACCCCCCGTCCATCCGACTGTGTGACATTCCCCACCCCCCATCCATCCGAGTGTGTGTGACATTCCCCACCCCCCGTCCATCCAAGTGTGTGTGACATTCCCCACCCTGTCCATCCGACTGTGTGACATTCCCCACCCTGTCCATCCGACTGTGTGACATCCCCCACCCTGTCCATCCGACTGTGTGACATTCCCCACCCCCCATCCATCCGAGTGTGTGTGACATTCCCCACCCCCATCCATTCGACTGTGTGACATTCCCCACCCTGTCCATCCGAGTGTGTGTGACATCCCCCACCCCCTGTCCATCCGACTGTGTGACATTCCCCACCCCGTCCATCCGACTGTGTGACATCCCCCACCCCCGTCCATCCGACTGTGTGACATTCCCCACCCCCCGTCCATCCAAGTGTGTGTGACATTCCCCACCCTGTCCATCCGACTGTGTGACATCCCCCACCCTGTCCATCCGACTGTGTGACATCCCCCACCCCCCGTCCATCCGAGTGTGTGACATTCCCCACCCCCATCCATTCGACTGTGTGACATTCCCCACCCCCCGTCCATCCGACTGTGTGACATTCCCCACCCCCCATCCATCCGAGTGTGTGTGACATTCCCCACCCTGTCCATCCGAGTGTGTGTGACATTCCCCACCCCCATCCATCCGAGTGTGTGTGACATTCCCCACCCCCCGTCCATCCGACTGTGTGACATTCCCCACCCCCATCCATCCGAGTGTGTGTGACATTCCCCACCCCCCGTCCATCCAAGTGTGTGTGACATTCCCCACCCCGTCCATCCGACTGTGTGTGACATTCCCTACCCTGTCCATCCGACTGTGTGACATTCCCCACCCTGTCCATCCGACTGTGTGACATCCCCCACCCCCCGTCCATCCGAGTGTGTGTGACATTCCCCACCCCCCGTCCATCCGAGTGTGTGTGACATTCCCCACCCCCCGTCCATCCGAGTGTGTGTGACATTCCCCACCCCCCGTCCATCCGAGTGTGTGTGACATTCCCCACCCTGTCCATCCGACTGTGTGACATTCCCCACCCTGTCCATCCGACTGTGTGACATCCCCCACCCCCCATCCATCCGAGTGTGTGTGACATTCCCCACCCCCCATCCATCCGAGTGTGTGTGACATTCCCCACCCCCCCGTCCATCCGAGTGTGTGACATTCCCCACCCCCATCCATCCGAGTGTGTGTGACATTCCCCACCCTGTCCATCCGACTGTGACATCCCCCACCCCCCGTCCATCCAAGTGTGTGTGACATTCCCCACCCTGTCCATCCTAGTGTGTGTGACATTCCCCACCCTGTCCATCCGACTGTGTGACATTCCCCACCCTGTCCATCCGACTGTGTGACATCCCCCACCCCCCATCCATCCGAGTGTGTGTGACATTCCCCACCCCCCATCCATCCGAGTGTGTGTGACATTCCCCACCCCCCCGTCCATCCGAGTGTGTGACATTCCCCACCCCCATCCATCCGAGTGTGTGTGACATTCCCCACCCTGTCCATCCGACTGTGACATCCCCCACCCCCCATCCATCCGAGTGTGTGTGACATTCCCCACCCTGTCCATCCGACTGTGTGACATTCCCCACCCCCATCCATCCGACTGTGTGACATTCCCCACCCTGTCCATCCGACTGTGTGACATCCCCCACCCCCCATCCATCCGAGTGTGTGTGACATTCCCCACCCCCCGTCCATCCGAGTGTGTGTGACATTCCCCACCCCCCGTCCATCCGACTGTGTGACATTCCCCACCCTGTCCATCCTAGTGTGTGTGACATTCCCCACCCTGTCCATCCGACTGTGTGACATTCCCCACCCCCATCCATCCGACTGTGTGACATTCCCCACCCCCCATCCATCCGAGTGTGTGTGACATTCCCCACCCCCATCCATCCGACTGTGTGTGACATTCCCCACCCCCCATCCATCCGAGTGTGTGTGACATTCCCCACCCCCCGTCCATCCGAGTGTGTGTGAAATTCCCCACCCCCCCGTCCATCCGACTGTGTGACATTCCCCACCCTGTCCATCCTAGTGTGTGTGACATTCCCCACCCTGTCCATCCGACTGTGTGTGACATTCCCTACCCTGTCCATCCGACTGTGTGACATCCCCCACCCCCCATCCATCCGAGTGTGTGTGACATTCCCCACCCCCATCCATCCGACTGTGTGTGACATTCCCCACCGCCGTCCATCCGAGTGTGTGTGACATTCCCCACCCCCCGTCCATCCGACTGTGTGACATTCCCCACCCCCATCCATCCGAGTGTGTGTGACATTCCCCACCCCCCATCCATCCGAGTGTGTGTGACATTCCCCACCCCCCGTCCATTCAAGTGTGTGTGACATTCCCCACCCCCCGTCCATCCGACTGTGTGACATTCCCCACCCTGTCCATCCTAGTGTGTGTGACATTCCCCACCCCCATCCATCCGACTGTGTGACATTCCCCACCCTGTCCATCCGACTGTGTGACATCCCCCACCCCCCATCCATCCGAGTGTGTGTGACATTCCCCACCCTGTCCATCCGAGTGTGTGTGACATTCCCCACCCCCCGTCCATCCGACTGTGTGTGACATTCCCACCCCTGTCCATCCGACTGTGTGTGACATTCCCCACCCCCCATCCATTCGACTGTGTGACATTCCCCACCCTGTCCATCCGAGTGTGTGTGACATTCCCCACCCCCCCGTCCATCCGAGTGTGTGACATTCCCCACCCCCCATCCATCCGAGTGTGTGTGACATTCCCCACCCTGTCCATCCGACTGTGTGACATTCCCCACCCCCCATCCATCCGACTGTGTGACATTCCCCACCCTGTCCATCCGACTGTGTGACATCCCCCACCCCCCATCCATCCGAGTGTGTGTGACATTCCCCACCCCCCATCCATCCGAGTGTGTGTGACATTCCCCACCCCCCGTCCATCCGAGTGTGTGTGAAATTCCCCACCCCCCGTCCATCCGACTGTGTGACATTCCCCACCCTGTCCATCCTAGTGTGTGTGACATTCCCCACCCTGTCCATCCGACTGTGTGACATCCCCCACCCCCCATCCATCCGAGTGTGTGTGACATTCCCCACCCCCATCCATCCAGTGTGTGACATTCCCACCCCCTCCATCCGAGTGTGTGTGACATTCCCCACCCTCCTCCATCTGTGTGACATTCCCCACCCTGTCCATCCGACTGTGTGACATCCCCCACCCCCCCATCCATCCGAGTGTGTGTGTGTGTGACATTCCCCACCCCCCATCCATCCGAGTGTGTGTGACATTCCCCACCCCCCGTCCATCCGAGTGTGTGTGAAATTCCCCACCCCCCGTCCATCCGACTGTGTGACATTCCCCACCCTGTCCATCCTAGTGTGTGTGACATTCCCCACCCTGTCCATCCGACTGTGTGTGACATTCCCTACCCTGTCCATCCGACTGTGTGACATCCCCCACCCCCCATCCATCTGAGTGTGTGTGACATTCCCCACCCCCGTCCATCCGACTGTGTGACATTCCCCACCCCCCATCCATCCGACTGTGTGATTCCCCACCCCCCGTCCATCCGACTGTGTGACATTCCCCACCCTGTCCGACTGTGTGACATTCCCCACCCCCCATCCATCCGACTGTGTGACATTCCCCACCCTGTCCATCCGACTGTGTGACATTCCCCACCCCGTCCATCCGACTGTGTGACATCCCCCACCCCCCATCCATCTGAGTGTGTGTGACATTCCCCACCCCCCGTCCATCTGACTGTGTGACATTCCCCACCCCCCATCCATCCGACTGTGTGACATTCCCCACCCTGTCCATCCGACTGTGTGACATTCCCCACCCCCCATCCATCCGACTGTGTGACATCCCCCACCCCCCATCCATCCGAGTGTGTGTGACATTCCCCACCCCCCATCCATCCGAGTGTGTGTGACATTCCCCACCCCCATCCATCCGAGTGTGTGTGACATTCCCCACCCTGTCCATCCGACTGTGTGTGACATTCCCTACCCTGTCCATCCGACTGTGTGACATCCCCCACCCCCCATCCATCTGAGTGTGTGTGACATTCCCCACCCCCGTCCATCCGACTGTGTGACATTCCCCACCCCCCATCCATCCGACTGTGTGACATTCCCCACCCCGTCCATCCGACTGTGTGACATCCCCCACCCCCCATCCATCTGAGTGTGTGTGACATTCCCCACCCCCCGTCCATCTGACTGTGTGACATTCCCCACCCCCCATCCATCCGACTGTGTGACATTCCCCACCCTGTCCATCCGACTGTGTGACATTCCCCACCCCCCATCCATCCGACTGTGTGACATCCCCCACCCCCCATCCATCCGAGTGTGTGTGACATTCCCCACCCCCCATCCATCCGAGTGTGTGTGACATTCCCCACCCCCCCGTCCATCCGAGTGTGTGACATTCCCCACCCCCATCCATCCGAGTGTGTGTGATATTCCCCACCCTGTCCATCCGACTGTGTGACATCCCCCACCCCCCATCCGAGTGTGTGTGACATCTCCCACCCCCCATCCATCCGAGTGTGTGTGACATTCCCCACCCCCCGTCCAACCGAGTGTGTGTGACATTCCCCACCCCCGTCCATCCGAGTGTGTGTGACATTCCCCACCCCCCGTCCATCTGACTGTGTGACATTCCCCACCCTGTCCATCCTAGTGTGTGTGACATTCCCCACCCTGTCCATCCGACTGTGTGTGACATTCCCTACCCTGTCCATCCGACTGTGTGACATTCCCCACCCTGTCCATCCGACTGTGTGACATCCCCACCCCCCCCTCCATCCGAGTGTGTGTGACATTCCCCACCCCGTCCATCCGACTGTGTGTGACATTCCCCACCCCCCGTCCATCCGACTGTGTGACATTCCCCACCCTGTCCGACTGTGTGACATTCCCCACCCCCCATCCATCCGACTGTGTGACATTCCCCACCCTGTCCATCCGACTGTGTGACATTCCCCACCCCGTCCATCCGACTGTGTGACATCCCCCACCCCCCATCCATCTGAGTGTGTGTGACATTCCCCACCCCCCGTCCATCTGACTGTGTGACATTCCCCACCCCCCATCCATCCGACTGTGTGACATTCCCCACCCTGTCCATCCGACTGTGTGACATTCCCCACCCCCCATCCATCCGACTGTGTGACATCCCCCACCCCCCATCCATCCGAGTGTGTGTGACATTCCCCACCCCCCATCCATCCGAGTGTGTGTGACATTCCCCACCCCCATCCATCCGAGTGTGTGTGACATTCCCCACCCTGTCCATCCGACTGTGTGTGACATTCCCTACCCTGTCCATCCGACTGTGTGACATCCCCCACCCCCCATCCATCTGAGTGTGTGTGACATTCCCCACCCCCGTCCATCCGACTGTGTGACATTCCCCACCCCCCATCCATCCGACTGTGTGTGACACATTCCCCACCCCGTCCATCCGACTGTGTGACATCCCCCACCCCCCATCCATCTGAGTGTGTGTGACATTCCCCACCCCCCGTCCATCTGACTGTGTGACATTCCCCACCCCCCATCCATCCGACTGTGTGACATTCCCCACCCTGTCCATCCGACTGTGTGACATTCCCCACCCCCCATCCATCCGACTGTGTGACATCCCCCACCCCCCATCCATCCGAGTGTGTGTGACATTCCCCACCCCCCATCCATCCGAGTGTGTGTGACATTCCCCACCCCCCCGTCCATCCGAGTGTGTGACATTCCCCACCCCCATCCATCCGAGTGTGTGTGATATTCCCCACCCTGTCCATCCGACTGTGTGACATCCCCCACCCCCCATCCGAGTGTGTGTGACATCTCCCACCCCCCATCCATCCGAGTGTGTGTGACATTCCCCACCCCCCGTCCAACCGAGTGTGTGTGACATTCCCCACCCCCGTCCATCCGAGTGTGTGTGACATTCCCCACCCCCCGTCCATCTGACTGTGTGACATTCCCCACCCTGTCCATCCTAGTGTGTGTGACATTCCCCACCCTGTCCATCCGACTGTGTGTGACATTCCCAACCCTGTCCATCCGACTGTGTGACATTCCCCACCCTGTCCATCCGACTGTGTGACATCCCCACCCCCCCATCCATCCGAGTGTGTGTGACATTCCCCACCCCGTCCATCCGACTGTGTGTGACATTCCCCACCCCCCGTCCATCCGACTGTGTGACATTCCCCACCCTGTCCATCTGACTGTGTGACATTCCCCACCCCCCATCCATCCGACTGTGTGACATTCCCCACCCTGTCCATCCGAGTGTGTGTGACATTCCCCACCCCGTCCATCCGACTGTGTGTGACATTCCCCACCCCCCGTCCATCCGACTGTGTGACATTCCCCACCCAGTCCATCTGACTGTGTGACATTCCCCACCCCCCATCCATCCGACTGTGTGACATTCCCCACCCTGTCCATCCGAGTGTGTGTGACATTCCCCACCTTGTCAATCCGACTATGTGTGACATTCCCCACCCCCCAACCATCCGAGTGTGTGACATCCCCCACCCTGTCCATCCGACTGTGTGACATCCCCCACCCCCGTCCATCCGAGTGTGTGTGACATTCCCCACCCCCCGTCCATCCGAGTGTGTGTGACATTCCCCACCCCCATCCATCCGACTGTGTGACATTCCCCACCCCCCATCCATCCGAGGGTGTGTGACATTCCCCACCCCCATCCATCCGACTGTGTGTGACATTCCCCACCCCCCATCCATCCGACTGTGTGTGACATCCCCCGCCCCCGTCCATCCGAGTGTGTGTGACATTCCCATCACCCCCCATCCATCCGAGTGTGTGTGACATTCCCCACCCCCCGTCCAACCGAGTGTGTGTGACATTCCCCACCCCTGTCCATCCGAGTGTGTGTGACATTCCCCACCCCCCGTCCATCCGACTGTGTGACATTCCCCACCCTGTCCATCCGACTGTGTGTGACATTCCCTACCCTGTCCATCCGACTGTGTGACATTCCCCACCCTGTCCATCCGACTGTGTGACATCCCCACCCCCCCATCCATCCGAGTGTGTGTGACATTCCCCACCCCGTCCATCCGACTGTGTGTGACATTCCCCACCCCCCGTCCATCCGACTGTGTGACATTCCCCACCCTGTCCATCTGACTGTGTGACATTCCCCACCCCCCATCCATCCGACTGTGTGACATTCCCCACCCTGTCCATCCGAGTGTGTGTGACATTCCCCACCCCGTCCATCCGACTGTGACATTCCCCACCCCCCGTCCATCCGACTGTGTGACATTCCCCACCCAGTCCATCTGACTGTGTGACATTCCCCACCCCCCATCCATCCGACTGTGTGACATTCCCCACCCTGTCCATCCGAGTGTGTGTGACATTCCCCACCTTGTCAATCCGACTATGTGTGACATTCCCCACCCCCCAACCATCCGAGTGTGTGACATCCCCCACCCTGTCCATCCGACTGTGTGACATCCCCTACCCCCGTCCATCCGAGTGTGTGTGACATTCCCCACCCCCCGTCCATCCGAGTGTGTGTGACATTCCCCACCCCCATCCATCCGACTGTGTGACATTCCCCACCCCCCATCCATCCGAGGGTGTGTGACATTCCCCACCCCCATCCATCCGACTGTGTGTGACATACCCCACCCCCCATCCATCCGACTGTGTGTGACATCCCCCGCCCCCCGTCCATCCGAGTGTGTGTGACATTCCCCACCCCCCATCCATCCGAGTGTGTGACATCCCCCACCCCCCATCCATCCGACTGTGTGTGACATCCCCCACCCCCGTCCATCCGAGTGTGTGTGACATTCCCTACCCCCCGTCCATCCGAGTGTGTGACATCCCCCACCCCCCATCCATCCGAGTGTGTGTGACATTCCCCAGCCCCCGTCCATCCGAGTGTGTGTGACATTCCCTACCCCCCATCCATCCGAGTGTGTGACATCCCCCACCCCCCATCCATCCGACTGTGTGACATCCCCCATCCATCCGAGTGTGTGTGACATTCCCCACCCCCTGTCCATCCTAGTGTGTGTGACATTCCCCACCCTGTCCATCCGACTGTGTGTGACATTCCCTACCCTGTCCATCCGACTGTGTGACATTCCCCACCCTGTCCATCCGACTGTGTGACATCCCCACCCCCCCATCCATCCGAGTGTGTGTGACATTCCCCACCCCGTCCATCCGACTGTGTGTGACATTCCCCACCCCCGTCCATCCGACTGTGACATCCCCCACCCTGTCCATCCGACTGTGTGTGACATCCCCCACCCCCATCCATCCGACTGTGTGACATACCCCACCCCCATCCATCCGACTGTGTGACTTCCCCCACCCCCCGTCCATCCGACTGTGTGACATCCCCCACCCCCATCCATCCGACTGTGTGACATCCCCCACCCCCCATCCATCCGACTGTGTGTGACATTCCCCACCCCCCGTCCATCCGACTGTGTGACATCCCCCACCCCCGTCCATCCGACTGTGTGACATTCCCCACCCCCGTCCATCCGACTGTGTGACATACCCCACCCCCATCCATCCGACTGTGTGTGACATCCCCCACCCCCATCCATCCGACTGTGTGACATCCCCCACCCCCCATCCATCCAACTGTGTGTGACATTCCCCCCCCCCCGTCCATCCGACTGTGTGACATCCCCCACCCCCATCCATCCGACTGTGTGTGACATTCCCCACCCCCGTCCATCCGACTGTGTGTGACATTCCCCACCCCCATCCATCCGACTGTGTGACATCCCCCACCCCCCATCCATCCGAGTGTGTGTGACATCCCCACCCCCCATCCATCCGACTGTGTGACATCCCGCACCCCCATCCATCCAACTGTGTGATATTCCCCACCCCCATCCATCCGACTGTGTGACATCCCCCACCCCCCATCCATCCGAGTGTGTGTGACATTCCCCACCCCATCCATCCGAGTGTGTGACATTCCCCACCCCCATTCATCCGACTGTGTGACATCCCCCACCCCCCATCCATCCGAGTGTGTGTGACATTCCCCACCCCCCATCCATCCGACTGTGTGACATTCCCCACCCCTGTCCTTCTGACTGTGACATTCCCCAATCCCCCCATCCGTCCAACTGTGTGACATTCCCTACCCCGTCTGTCCGACTGTGTGTGACATTCCCCACCCCCATCCATCCGACTGTGTGACATTCCCCACCCCTGTCCTTCTGACTGTGACATTCCCCAACCCCCCCATCCGTCTCACTGTGTGACATCCCCCACCCCCATCCATCCGAGTGTGTGTGACATTCCCCACCCCCATCCATCCGAGTGTGTGACATTCCCTACTCCGTCCATCCGAGTGTGTGTGACATTCCCCACCCCCATGCATCCAACTGTGTGACATTCCCCACCCCCATCCATCCGAGTGTGTGTGACATTACTGCTCAATTATTCCTGCATCTTCTTGCCCAGATCAGCCCATCACTGCAGTTTTCCAGTGGTGTCCTTGCTTTTTATCTCTGTAATCAATGGACCTTCAGGTCATGAGTTGTTCCGCTTGTTTCTTTAACCATAAGACGTAGGAGCGGAATTAGGCCATTCAGCCCATCAAGTCTGCCCTCATGGCTGATTTATTATCCCTCTCAACTCCATTCTCCTGGCTTCTCCCTGTTACCTTTGATTCCCTTACTAATCAAGAACCTACCAACTGCCACTTTAAATATACCCAATGACTTCACCCCCACAGCTGTCTGTGTCAGGGAATTCCACAGATTCATTGCCCTCTGCTTTACGAAATTCCTCCTTATCTCGGTTCTAAAGTGATGTCCTTCTGGTCTGAGGCTGCGTCCACGGGTCCTAGACTCTCTCGCTGCAGGAAACATCCTCTCTGCATCCCTTCTTTCTTTGATAGACTTCAATGAGAACCCCCCCCCCCCCGCCTTATTATTATTATTATAGAGAGTAAATCCCCTTTGTGGCCAGGAGGAACAATTGCCAGATCAGATTTAGCACCAGGACTCCAAGGAAAGAGAGGTTTCATAATTTGCTGAATTGGTTTATTATTGTCATGGTTACTGAGTTACAGTGAAAATCTTGTCTTGCATGCTGTTCACACAGATCAATTCATCACATTGAGGCAGTTGAAGGGAAAACAATAACAATGCAGAATAAAGTGTTACAGTTACAGAGGGAGTGCAGTGCAGGCGGATAACAAGGTAGATTGTGGGGTGAATAATCCAGTTTTTCAGCCTTAGGACTGTAGTCTTATCACAGTGGGGTAGAAGCTGTACTTGAGCCCGACGGTACGTGCTTTTCAGACTTTTGTATCTTCCCCCTAATGGGAGAGGGAGAAGAGAGGATGTTCGGTGTGGGTGGGGTCTTTGATTTTACTGGCTGCTTTACTGAGGCAGCTGGAAGTCGGACAAGACTCCGTGGAGGGAACACAGGTTTCCGTGATGTGCTTAGCTGTGTCCACAGCTCTCTGCGGTTTCCTGCCGTCACGGGCAGAGCAGTTGTGCCATACCGAGCCGAGATGCGTCTGGTCAAAGGGGACATAACGGAATTTCCCTGGCCTGCTCAGGAAGTAGAGGTGCTGCTGAGCTTCCTGCGTGCTGGGACCAGGGTGGGAATCCAGAGCTCGGGACATTGGGAGCCAGGGGCTGCATGTGAGGCAGAGAACCCGGGAGGACTGTCGGGCTGTGCTTGGTGTGTACTGACCCTGTGTGGAGTCGTCTCTACGTCACCTCTGCCTCTAACAGCAGAAAACTTGTCTTTTGCCAGCAAACTCTTTCCGGTCTGGATTGGAAATGTGACCACTCGCATCACCGAAGAATCGTTGCGCGTAATATTTGAAACGTGAGTCAGACATCAGAGCAGGTGCAGTTTGGGGCACTGTGGGTGGTGGGAGCCTGTGTCTGTCAGTACGGGGTACAGGTGAGTCTGTGGGTGGTGGGAGCCTGTCTCTCTCAGTATGGGGTATGGGTGGGTCTGTGGGTGGTGGGAGCCTGTGTCTCTCAGTACGGGGTACAGGTGGGTCTGTGGGTGGTGGGAGCCTGTGTCTGTCAGTATGGGGTACAGGTGGGTCTGTGGGTGGTGGGAGCCTGTCTCTGTCAGTACGGGGTACAGGTGGGTCTGTGGGTGGTGGGAGCCTGTCTCTCTCAGTACGGGGTACAGGTGGGTCTGTGGGTGGTGGGAGCCTGTCTCTCTCAGTACGGGGTACGGGTGGGTCTGTGGGTGGTGGGAGCCTGTCTCTCTCAGTATGGGGTACGGGTGGGTCTGTGGGTGGTGGGAGCCTGTGTCTGTCAGTACGGGGTACAGGTGGGTCTGTGGGTGGTGGGAGCCTGTGTCTGTCAGTACGGGGTACAGGTGGGTCTGTGGGTGGTGGGAGCCTGTCTCTGTCAGTACGGGGTACAGGTGGGTCTGTGGGTGGTGGGAGCCTGTCTCTGTCAGTACGGGGTACAGGTGGGTCTGTGGGTGGTGGGAGCCTGTCTCTCTCAGTTCGGAGTACAGGTGGGTCTGTGGGTGGTGGGAGCCTGTCTCTCTCAGTACGGGGTACAGGTGGGTCTGTGGGTGGTGGGAGCCTGTCTCTCTCAGTACGGGGTACAGGTGGGTCTGTGGGTGGTGGGAGCCTGTCTCTCTCAGTATGGGGTATGGGTGGGTCTGTGGGTGGTGGGAGCCTGTGTCTCTCAGTACGGGGTACAGGTGGGTCTGTGGGTGGTGGGAGCCTGTGTCTGTCAGTACGGGGTACAGGTGGGTCTGTGGGTGGTGGGAGCCTGTCTCTCTCAGTACGGGGTACAGGTGGGCCTGTGGGTGGTGGGAGCCTGTGTCTGTCAGTACGGGGTACAGGTGGGTCTGTGGGTGGTGGGAGCCTGTCTCTGTCAGTACGGGGTACAGGCTGGTTAATGTTCTCAGGTTTTGGTATCTTCTGCCTGATGGTAGAGAGATCAAGGATTATCCTCTGTGGCCGGCGTCTTTGATTATGCTGGCTGCTCTGCTAAAGCAGTGATACAGTGTAAAGGCATAAAATTACTGTAAATTACAAAAAAAGGAATGGTGAGATCGTGTTCCTGGACTGTTCAGAAATGTGATGGTGGTGGTGGAGAAGACACTGCTCCTGAAGCATGTCCTGGGTGGTGAGGGTCTTTCATGACGGGTGTCACCTTCTTGATTCCGTGCTTTTTGAAGATGTCCTCAGTGCTGTAGAAGCTAGTGCCCACGCTGTAGCTGGCTGAGGTTACAACTTTCTATGGTGTTTTCCAGTGCTGTGCAGTGGCCCCTCCATACCACACAGTGATGCAACCAGTCAGAATGCTCTTCACGGTGCATCTGTGGAGATTTATGAGAAGTCCCCTCAAACTGGAAATTTAGCCACAGTTGTGCCTTCTTTGTGACTGCATAGACGTGTTGGGCCCAGAATAGATCCTCAGAGATGCTGACACCCAGGAACTTGAAACTGCTCACCCTCTCCACCTCTGATCCTTGATGATGGCTGGTGTGTGTTCCCTCAACTTCCCCTTCCAGAAATCCACAATCAGTTAGTTCCTTGGTCTTACTAACACTGAGTGCAAGGTTATTGTTGCAACGCCGTCAAATCAGCCAGTCTAACTCACTCCAGCCTGGGTTGTTCACCCTACCCAGCCTATGAACTGATGGCTTGTGTCCCTTCCACAGAGTTGGAACCATCCACAGCATCAGAATGCTTCAAGATCGCTTTTGTGCCTTCATTAACTTCACTACCAAGCAAGGAGCCGAACGTGCCATTGCAGAGTTACAGGTACGTTAGGGTGCTGGGATGTCTGTGGGACTGGGGATCCCGGCCAGGACTGTGAGACCAGAGGTCTGCAGTGTGATTGGAACTTGCTGCCACCAGTGGGAGCCGTTGGACAGCCAGACAGAGACCCTTGTTAACCAGGCTCAGGTTTATCATCACTGACACGACGTGAGGTTTGTTGGTTTACAGCAGCAGTACAGAGCAGTGGCTACACACCTGGTAAACCGTCTCAGCAGACGGGCCAAACCAGGTGAGGGTAGCCGACAGGTGAGGTAGGGGATCTGCCTGTCCCAGCATGTGAAGTCTGGCCCTGGCAGATTGAGCAGGGGAGACCAATTAATGGTCCAACGGTCAGGAAGGCAGGCCCAGCAGGCGTTGTGGAGCACTAAGAGCACGACAAGACACTTCCACGTCCTGGTCATCCACTGCAGCAGGAGAGGTCTCCAGCCGTAACGGTTGTCTGTGCCACTGGATCAAGGTCTCTTCTGCCGAGAGAGTGGGATTGCCCCTGTGTAACGGCTGTTCCACTTAAAACTCCATCACACACAGGTTTCTAAAGTGTCTTCTTCGAATCCGAAGGACTACCACTTTAGAGCAATACATAAAATCACCATAAATTACTAAATAAATAGTGCAAGCAAAGTGAACCAGCGAGGTAGTGTCCATGGACCACTCAGAAATCTGACGGCGGTGGGGAAGAAGCTGTTTCTAAAACATTGAGTGTGTGTCTTCTGGCCCCTATAGCTCCACCCAATGGTTGAAATGAGAAGAAGGTCTGTCTTGGGTGGTGAAGGGTGTGTCCTTGAATGGGAGGCAGCACCCTCTTGAAGATGCCCTCAGTGGTGGGGAGGGTTGTGCCCTTAATCAGACTTGCTGAGTTGACGATCCTCTGCATCCTCTCAATCCTGTGCAGTGGAGCCTCCAAACCAGACAGTGATGCAACCAGTCAGAATGTTCTCTGCTGCAGAAAGACATACCAGATCTCCTCAAACTCTTCACCAACTGTAGCTGCTGTTCTACCTTCTTCGCTATTGCATCAATATGTTCAGCCTAGGACATATCCTCTGGCCGTGGATGGGCAGAGAGACCTGTCTGTGGCAGTAATGAGGGCACCGTCGCTGGTTCCAGAACTATGGATGCTGGGGCTTCCACAGAACAGTCGGTCTCACCGCTCTATCTATGATGGCCATAGGAGGAGCGCTGTCAGTCCGTCCAGTTTCTCTGCTGTCACCAAAGTAATTTTAACTCAAGAGGCAGGGAAGTGGGAGAGAAGAGGGAGGTGTGGGTAGGAGAGAAAAAGGGGGAGGACATAAAATGGGGGAGTAGAGTTAGGCCATTTGGCCCATTGAGTCTGCTCTGCCATTCCATCATGACTGATCTATTTCCCTCTTAACCCCATTCTCCTGCCTTCTCCCCATAACCTTTGACGCCCTGACCAATCAAGAACCTATCAACCTCCGCCTTAAATGACTTGGCCTGCACAGCACTCTGTAGCAATGAATTCCACAGATTTACCACCCTCCAGTTAAAGAAATTCTTCCTCATCTCTGTTCCAAATGGACGTCCCTCAATTCAGAGGCTGTGCCCTTGGTCCTTTCAATATTCTATACATTTCAATGAGATTCTCTTCTACACCCCCCCCCCCCCACCGACCTAACATTCTTCTGAACTCCACTGAGTAAAGGTCCAGAGCCATCAAATGCTCCTCATGTTAACCCTTTCATTTCTGGAATCCTTGTTGAGAACCTCCGCTGGACCCCCTCCAATACCAGCACGTCCTTTTTCAGATATGGGGCACAAACCTGCTCACAATACAAGCGTAGAATGGGAAGGGGGTTGTGGAGAACCACAGTAACTTGCATTCGTACAGCACCCGCACCATCTGTAGCAGTGAGGTGGTTTTGGATAGACAAAAGGGAGGAATTTTTGGGGTCATAAAGCAGCCATTGGGGGTGTTCAGGAGGTCATGGGTGGGGTCAGGTCCTGGCAGAACTGAGGGCACAATTGCTGGTGGAGATCAGGGTGAAGCTGGGAAGAACGGAGGGGAGGGGGAGAGGGGGATGGGAAGGGAGGAAGGGGAATAGGTTGACGGGAGGGTGGGAGTGGGGTCCATTGAGGTGATGGGAGCAGGGTTGTAGTGAGTTATGTGGGGGAGTGGTGATTTGTTTGCCCACTCTGATTCTCTTCCCCCACCCCTCTGCCCCCTTCCTCCCCATCTCCTACTCCCTCTCTCCCCTTTTCTTTCCCTGCTCTCCCCCCTCCCCTGCAGGGAATTGAACTGGAGGGAACGAAGTTGGTGATCCGGCATCCTGACAATATCTACAAGCACCTCGGAGCGGGCAGGGCAGGAGCCGCAGCCCGCTAGTCTCGGCCGTGTAAGTAGTTGTTATTTGCCTGTCCTCCACCCACCCCCCTGCCCCGTGACTAATTGTTTCTCACTGCCCTTCCAGCAGGCACCCACCCACCCTCCCGCACGCTCCCAGGGGTAGGGTCGGTCGTTGGAGGGGAAGGGGCGAGCAGGCGGACCCAGAAGGACACACCTCTGTGTGTGAGAGAGACAGAGACAGACCTTTCGTGATTTGGACAGGGTCTCCCTCCTTCAACACCAGGGACAGAGAGAGCCTTTGGTCTGCAATCAAGTATCCAAGAGACTGGAAGACAACGTGGAGTTTGGAATGATGGGCTTGGACAGTCTGAGGGTGGGGCTGAGCATGTGGGGTGGGGTGGGGGGGGTGGGAAATCAACAGTTTCCTCACACACACACACACACAACAAATGTGCACACATACTTATTTTCTCTGTCTCTCTCTCTCTACATAAATGTTCTGAATATTGAAGGGCCTAGATAGAGGGCATGTTTCCTATAGTGGGGGAATCTAGGACGAGAGGGCACAACCTCTGAATAGAGTGGTGTCCATTTAGATCAGAGGTGAGGAAAATTTCTTTACCAGGATCACCAAGAGGGTGGTGAATCTGTGCAATTCATTGCCACAGACGGCTGTGGTGGCCAAGTCATTGGGTATATTTAAAGCGGAGGTTGATTAGTTCTTGATTAGTAAGGATGTCAAAGATTACGGGGAGAAGGCAGGAGAATGGGGTCTGAGAGGGATAATAAATCAGCCATGATGGAATGGCAGAGCAGACTCGATGGGTCAAATGGCTTAATTCTGCTCTCACGTCTGTGGTCTCACACGCACACTTCACATTCCTTCGGACAGCAGACCAGATGTCCTAGACCACAGTCTAGAAAGCTCCTTCACTTATTTCCCTGGATGAAGGCCATTTGGCTCGTTCAGTCTGTGCCAGTGTGATCATTGACAGCATCTGCTTCTGGGGAGCCCTTTTCACAGGTGGGGTCTGGGGCGGGGTTTTGAATCGCCTTCCAAAAATGCCCCTACCTCAGCCCACCCCTGGCTGGTCTGACAGCATAAAAGGATCCTGCTGGGAAGCCCCTTTAGATCACCTACAGTGTGATTTTCCCCCTCAGTCAAATCAGAAGCCCACCAGAGGGACATGGCACAGTTGTAATGACACCCTTGCCTCGAGTGGATCACTGAATCTTTTCAAATGCTGCTTCTCGTGACACACATCAGAGACCTGGGCCAACCCTACTAACCCCCCCCCCCCAAACACCTGAACTGTCAAACAGCCGGAGAGCATCTCCTCCTGGTCTCCCCACGACCATCCCTGCTGCTTTCCTGACTCCCGGTGTCTGGGATGGCGTGGGTGGAGAGTGGTGGGGCCCCACTCCCTGCCACTCCTGGTGCCATATCAGTCACAGTGCTGGGTAATCGTTAAAACTCGGTGCTCAACAAGTAATGAGCTGATTTTACAGTTTATAGAATGCACAATGTCTTTATATATAAAAAGAATCAAGTTTTTACAACCAGATCAAAGAAGATTTGAACAAAATGAGGCGCGGCAGAGATTCCAAATATATATTCCCGCGAATCTGCAGACTGTGTGTTTGTTTTGCTCAGTGTTTGACGATGAGTCTTTCAGACTCCACACACCACAGTGTGGCACAAGGAATCTCTCCACACACTCCAGTGTGACACAGGGAATCTCTCCACACACCACAGTGTGACACAAGGAATCTCTCCACACACCCCAGTGTGGCACAAGGAATCTCCACATTCCGGAGTGTGACACAAGGAATCTCTCCACACACCCCAGTGTATCACAGGGAATCTCTCCACACACCCCAGTGTATCATGAGGAATCTTTCCACACCCCAGCGTGACACACAGAATCTCTCCACACACCCCAATGTGACACAGAATCTCTCCAGACACCCGAGTGTGACACAAGGAATCTCTCCACACAACACAGTGTGACACAAGGAATCTCTCCACACACCACAGTGTATCACAAGGAATCTCTACACCCCAGTGTGACACAAGGAATCTCTGCACACACCACAGTGTTTCACAAGGAATCTCCACACACCACAGTGTGACACAAGGAATCTCCACACACCACCATGTGACAGAAGGGCAAACAACAGGAATTCTGCAGATGCTGGAAATTCAAGCAACACACATCAAAGTTGCTGGTGAACGCAGCAGTCCCGACAAAGGGTCTCAGCCTGAAACGTCGACTGTACCTCTTCCTAGAGATGCTGCCTGGCCTGCTGCGTTCACCAGCAGCTTTGATGTGTGTATGTGACAGAAGGGATCTGTCAACATACCATACCAGAAACCCAAACCACACAGGTCAGTGTCAAATTACAAAGGCTGAGCTGGTGAGGGATGGATTTTAGACCATTGTTTATGGCTGTTAAAGTGGTGTACTTTTTGAGAATTTAATCAGTCTCAGGTAGCCACAGTGAATGGCAGGTGTGTAATACAACAGAGAGACCTTGGGGTAGAGGCACAGAAAACATGGTACATTGAACATAGTGCAGCACAGTACAGTACAGTACTGGCCTTTCAGCTTCTGATCCTGTTCCGAACACAGACTATGCTTCTTTCATCCTCATGCCTAATCAAGCATCTCTTTAATGATCCTAATATATCTGCCTCGACCACCACCTTTTGACTGTGCATTCCACTGTGTTTTTAAAAAAACATACACACATTGACTTCCCCTCTGTACTTTCCTCCAATCACCATAAAACTCTGGCCCCTTAGTCTTTGAGATTTCCGTTCTGGCAAAAAATCTCAAAAAGAGAAGAGCCCTAGGTCACTCAACCTAGTTTCAAAGACATGCTCGTTAATCTAGGCAATGTCCTGGTGAATCTCCTCTGCAACCTCTTTAAAGCTTCCACATCCTTCCTATAACGAGGCAGTATATTGTAATTGATAGTGAACATGGTTCTGAAACCATCTCGTTAGATTCTGGACTAGTTCCTGAGGATTGGAGGGTGGCTAATGTAACCCCACTTTTTAAAAAAGGAGGGAGAGAGAAACCGGGGAATTATAGACCAGTTAGCCTAACGTCGGTGGTGGGGAAACTGCTGGAGTCAGTTATCAGGGATGTGATAACAGCACATTTGGAAAGCAGTGAAATCATCGGACAAAGTCAGCATAGATTTGTGAAAGGAAAATCATGTCTGACGAATCTCATAGAATTTTTTGAGGATGTAACTAGTAGAGTGGATAGGGGAGAACCAGTGGATGTGGTATATTTGGATTTTCAGAAGGCTGTTGACAAGGTCCCACACAGGAGGTTAGTGTGCAAACTTAAAGCACACGGTATTGGGGGTAAGGTATTGGTGTGGGTGGAGAATTGGTTAGCAGACAGGAAGCAAAGAGTGGGAATAAACGAGACCTTTTCAGAATGGCAGGCGGTGACTAGTGGGGTACCGCAAGGCTCAGTGCTGGGACCCCAGTTGTTTACAATATATATTAATGACTTGGATGAGGGAATTAAATGCAGCATCTCCAAGTTTGCGGATGACACAAAGCTGGGTGGCAGTGTTAGCAGTGAAGAGGATGCAGGGTGACTTGGATAGGTTGGGTGAGTGGGCAAATTCATGGCAGATGCAATTTAATGTGGATAAATGTGAAGTCATCCACTTTGGTGGCAAAAATAGGAAAACAGATTATTATCTGAATGGTGGCCGATTAGGAAAAGGGGAGGTGCAACGAGACCTGGGTGTCATTATACACCAGTCATTGAAAGTGGGCATGCAGGTACAGCAGGCGGTGAAAAAGGCGAATGGTATGCTGGCATTTATAGCGAGAGGATTCGAGTACAGGAGCAGGGAGGTACTACTGCAGTTGTACGAGGCCTTGGTGAGACCACACCTGGAGTATTGTGTGCAGTTTTGGTCCCCTAATCTGAGGAAAGACATCTTTGCCATAGAGGGAGTACAAAGAAGGTTCACCAGATTGATTCCTGGGATGGCAGGACTTTCATATGAAGAAAGACTGGATGAACTGGGCTTGTACTCGTTGGAATTTAGAAGATTGTGGGGGGATCTGATTGAAACGTATAAGATCCTAAAAGGATTGGACAGGCTAGATGCAGGAAGATTGTTCCCGATTGTGGGGAAGTCCAGAACGAGGGGTCACAGTTTGAGGATAGAGGGGAAGCCTTTTAGGACCGAGATTAGGAAAAACTTCTTCACACAGAGAGTGGTGAATCTGTGGAATTCTCTGCCACAGGAAACTGTTGAGGCCAGTTCATTGGCTATATTTAAGAGGGAGTTGGATATGGCCCTTGTGGCTACGGGGATCAGGGGGTATGGAGGGAAGGCTGGGGCGGGGTTCTGAGTTGGATGATCAGCCATGATCATAATAAATGGCGGTGCAGGCTCGAAGGGCCGAATGGCCTACTCCTGCACCTATTTTCTATGTTTCTATGAAAGTGGAGACACAGGTCTACAGGGTGGTGAAGGTGTCTGACATTTTTATCTGTAATGGTATCAAGTTGAAGAGTTGGGATGTATAAGATGTTTCTTGGGTGCACTTGGGGTACCGTGTTCAGTTCTGATCACCACATTACTGGAACAACATGATTAAGCTGGGAGAGGTTCACAATTATGTTGCCTGGATCGGAGGGCTTGAGTTATATGGCTGGATAGGGGATGAGTGGTGTGGGTAGAGTATTGAAGGAGGGGTGTAGGTGGGTTGGGGTAATTGGGGGGGGGAGATGGTGGTAGTCGCAGTGGGATGTGCAGAGGAGCAGTGTGTTGTTGCTCAGCTCTGGCCACACTGATTCACTCTCTCCCTCCTTCCCTGGATAGGCTGGGGCAGTCTTCCTTCAAGTTTGCGCCACTGCGAGGTGACAGGAGAGAAAATTTACAAGTATGTTGTCAGGACTTGAGGATCTCAGTTCTAGGGAGGGTTTGAATAGACTAGGACTTTATTCCCTGGAGCGTAGGACAATGAGGGGAGATTTGATAGATGTGTACAAAATTATACACATAATTTTGGTGATAAGCCAGCTAAAGGTTAAGGAACCCTTAGGAAACAGTGATCACGATATGATCGAGTTTACTTTGAAACTTGAGAAGGACAAACTAAATTCCAATGTGTCAGTATTTCAGTGGAATAAAGGAAATTGCAATGGCATGAGAGGGGAACTGGCCAAAGTTGACTGGAAAGGGACATTTGCAGGAAGGACAGCAAAGCAGCAATGGCTGGAGTTTCTGCGAAAAATTAGGGAAGTGCAAGACAGATATATTCCAAATAAGAAGAAATTTTGAATGGAAGCAGGACACTACCATGGCTGTCAAGTCAGAGCCAAAGTAAAAGCAAAAGAGAGGGCATACAAGGAAGCCAAAGCTAGTGGGAAGATAGAGGATTTGGAAGCTTTTAAAAATTTGCAGAAGGAAACTAAGAAGGTCATTAGGAAGGAAAAGTTGAATTATTAAAGGGAGCTGGTGACTAATATCAAAGAAGATACTAAAAGCTGTTTTAAGTATATAAAGGGTAAAAGAGAGTTGAGGGTAGATATAGGACCAATAGAAATGACGCTGGAAATATTGTACTGAGAGACACAGAGATGGCAGAGGAACTGAATGTGTATTTTGCATCAGTCTTCACAGTGGAAGACATCTGCAGTATACTGGACATTCAAGAGTGTCATGGAAGTGAAGTTTGTGCAGTGAAAATTACGACTGAGAAGGTGCTCAGGAAGCTTAATGGTCTGAGGGTGGATAAATCTCCTGGACCTGATGGAATGCACCCTTGGGTTTTGAAGGAATTAGCTGGGGAGATTGCAGAGGCATTAACAATGATCTTTCAGGAATCGATAGATTCTGGCATTGTACCCAATGACTGGAAAATTGCAAATGTTACTCCGCTATTTAAGAAGGGTGGGAGGCAGCAGAAAGGAAACTATAGACCTGTTAGCCTGACATCAGTGGTTGGTAAATTGTCGGAATCAGTTGTTAGGGATGAGATTACAGAATACCTGGAGGCACATGACAAGATAGGCCAAAGCCACCATGGTTTCCTGAAAGGAAAATTCTGCCTGACTAACCTACTGCGATATTTTGAGGAAATTACATGCAGTAGATATGGTGTACTTGGATTTTCAGAAGGCCTTTGAGAAGGTGTCGCACATGAGGTTGCTTAGCAAGATAAGAGCCCATGAAATTACACCAAGGGAGTTACTCGAATGGGTGGAGCATTGGCTGATCGGCAGGAAACAGAGAGTAGGAATAAAGGGATCCTATTCTGTCTGGCTGCCAGCTACCAGTGGAGTTCCACAGGGATCAGTGTTGGGACTGCTGCTTTATACAAAGTATATCAATGATTTGGACTATGGGATTACTGGATTTGTAACTAAATTTGCCCATGATACAAAGATAGGTGGAGGAGTGGGTAGTGTTGAGGAAACGGAGAGCCTGCAGAGAGACTTAGATAGTTTAGGGGAATGGGCAAAAACGGGTGGCAAATGAAATACAATGTTGGAAAGTGTATGGTCATGCACTGGTGGAAGAAATAAATGGGCAGACTCTTATTTAGATGGGGCGAGAATTCAAAATGCAGAGATGCAAAGGGATTTGGGAGTCCTTGTGTAGGATACCCTAAAGGTTAATCTCCAGGTTGAGTCAGTGGTGAAGAAGGTGAATGCAATGCTGGCATTCATTTCTAGAAGTATAGAATATAAGAGCAGGAATGTGATGTTGAGGCTCTATAAGGCACTCATGAGACCACACTTGGAGCATTGTGTGCAGTTTTGGGCTCCTTATTTTAGAAAGGATATACTGACGTTGGAGAGGGTTCAGAGAAGATTCACAAGAATGATTCCAGGAATGAAAGGGTTACCATATGAGGAACGTCTGGCAGGTCTTGGGCTGTATTCCCAGGAGTTCAGGAGAATGAGGGGGGATATCTTAGAAACATTCTGAATGTTAAAAGGCCTGAACAGATTAGATATGGCAAAGCTATTTCCCATGGTAGGGGAGTCTAGGACAAGAGGGCACAACTTCAGGATTGAAGGACGTCCATTTAGAACAGAGATGCAGAGAAATGACTTTAGTCAGAGGGTGCTAAATCTGTGGAATTCGTTGCCACAAGTGGCTGTGGAGACCAAATCATTGGGCGCACTTAAGACAGAGGTAGATAAGTTCCTGATTAACCAGGGCATCAAAGGGTATGGGCAGAAGACAGGGGAGTGGAGTTGACTGGAAGAATTGGATCAGCCCATGATTGAATGTTGGAGCAGACTCGATGGGTCGAGTGGTCTACTTCTGTTCCTATATCTTATAAGGGGTATAGGTTAGGTGAGTCTAGAACTAGAAGTATTATGTTAAGGGTGAAAGGTGAATCAGAGGGGAAAATTTCTTCTCTCAGAAGGTGGTGCGTTTAGATCGAGTTGCCAATAGAAGTGGAGGACTGGGTTCGATTGAAACATTTAAGAGAAGTTTGGATAGGTACATGGATGGGAGGGGTATTGGGGGCTATGGTCCGGGTGCAGGTCAACGGGACTAGGCAGAATAATAGGTTGGCATAGACTCAATGGGCCAAAAGGCCTGTTTCCGTGCTGTAGTGTTCTATTATTGTGTAATAGAGATATATAAAATAATCAGAGACTGACAGGGAAGTAACCTAAGACTGGAATGTTGGACCCCCTTATCTGAGAAAAGATGTTCTGGCGTGCTAGGGGTGCCTATAACTAGAGGGCGTAGTCTGAAGGTGAGAGTGGGGAGTCTGAGTAAATCTTCACTCGGGGTAGTTGGTATCTGGAATGAGCTGTCAGGTGCTAGTGAAGGCAGGGATTGTAACAACGCTGAAGAGGTACTGGAATGAGTGGAGCAAGAGCAAGCCCTTTGACTCAACAAGCTAGTCCTATTTGCCCCCATTTGGGTCATATCCCTCTAAACCAGGGGGTTCCCAACATTTTTCATGCCGTGGACCCCCACCATTAACTGTTTTATTCAACCACTTCCTCTGGCAGCTCGTTCCACATAGATACTACTTGTTTTTTTTTAAAAAGTGTCCCTCAAATTCCACTTAAACCACTCTCACCTTAAACGTGTACCCTCTATTTCTTGATACCCCAAAAAAGACTGAGTGGATTCACCGGTGATTTATGATTGTATTCGCCTCTGTAAGGGTGTGGAGCTTGGAGCCAAACGCAAGAGATTGGAACGAGCGGGGTGGGCGCTGTGGTTAACATGGATTAGATGGGCCGAATGCCCGCGTTGTATTGCTCTATGACGCTGTAATGCAGACAAGTGGGGTCGGCACAGACCCGGTGTTTCTCTGCTACTTCTGGGAAAACTCGGCTAGTCCCACGGTCTGAGACTTCAGACGAGAACAGCAAAGGAACAGGCCTTTCGGCCCACTATGCTGTGCCGAACCATTGAAATGAGTAATCCAGCTAAACTAATCTCTTCTATCCTTCCATTTTCCTCTCAATTATGTGTCTATCTAAACGTCTCTTTAAATTCCCCTAATATTTCCGCCTCCACCATCACCCCAGGCAGCGCTCCCCGGACACCCACCACTCTCTGTAAAACAAAACTTGACCTCCACATCTCCCGTGTAATGACCCCCTCTCACTTTAAACGCGTGCGCTGGGCATTAGACTTGCCTTTTCTCAGCCTTCGGGAACGAGGACGCAATACCGAGTAGGGATTTGCAAACAGACACAACAGTAAAAGTGAGCCAACCATCAATTACCGGGGAAACTGAATCTATGGGGAAAAAACATCTAACGCTGCCAGAAATCTGCAGCAAGGCCGAAGATCGGGGGAGGGCTGGGAATTCAGCAGAGCTAATAACTTGATAAAACAGAAAATAAAGTGGGATTTCGGAGTGAAGCAGCAGAAAGTGTGGAGACTGATTTTAGAGGCTTCTTAATAAATTTAAAGATATAGCCCCAACGAGGCGCTCCGCCGAAGTGATCCATTAACATACTAACCGATATATATTTGGAAGAAGGGAACCAACACAATGTACGAACTCGCTCCTTAGAGGGCAGCGGGGATGGAACCCGTCGCTGGCGCTGTCGAGCATTATGCTAATCGCCACGCTGCCGTGTCGCCCCCGGACACACGGCGCAAAGAGAGGGGTTCGGGGCAAGTTAGCGACCGTGATGAACCGCGGCCGAGTCTGTGAGGAGGATCTTGCTGTGCTGCGGGGATGAGGGTTCACACAGAACCAATGGAACGAGTGGCTTCCTCGGCCGCCGGAAAGGGACAAAACAACAACTCCAAACAATGGCAAATACTCAGGTCGTCGGGCAGCGACCGTGGGGAGGGAAACGGTGGGTCGGGTTCAAGGCTCTTCAGCGGACACCTCCGAAAACACACACACTCACCAGCTTTGAGACGGCCGAGGAGCTACTGAGGGCGCTAGAGAAATGCACCCATCGTTCCTACTCCCACTGTCCCCGAGGGAGGGGAAGAACTTCACTTGCCCCCCACCCATCCCTCCTCCTCTCCCGGCCTGTGTCCGGGGCGGGTCCGCACCCCCGGCAGCCAAACCCCAGCATTACAGCAGCCTACCACCCCCGAGTGTATCCATCTTGGGTGAGGGGGTCAGGGAGGGGAGGACGAGTGAGTGAGGGTCAGGCAGAGAGGAGATGGACAACGAGGCGGGACTGAGAAGGTGATGAAGGAGGGAGTAAAGGGACAGAAGGAAGGAGATAGGATCGAGAGGGAGCAGCCAGGCGGAGAGGGGGAGGAGACAGTCAGAGAAGGAGGGAGGGGGGAGAGACGGGGAGCTGAAGTCAGACTGCCGCGGACAGAATTTGGCGAATTTCTCGAGGTAAGGTTTGAACTGTTACCGATGTCATTTCGTCTTCCCCCGGGTTGAGGAAAGATGTTTGGCCGCTGGCTCCCAGCCCCGGCAGCGGAGTCGGGATAAAGGTCTCCCCGTCACCGCGGTTTGCTGCTCTCACCGAGGTCCGGACCGATCGGATCTGAACCGCGGACACCACCGTCCTGGGCAGTGAGAGCGGGGAGGGGGAGGAGAAAGAGGAGGGAGGGAGGGGGAGGAAAAGGGACAGGGGTGAGAGGAGCGGAGAGCGGGAAGGGGAGGATTGCTTTGTGCCGTGGGTTAGCGGTAGGATGAGGAATGCTGCCCGATTCGACTGGGAGACCCTAAAGGCCCTAAACTCGAGGGATCGAAACTGGACCCTTATCGAGCTGAGGGTCGGGGGTGGGCCTCCGGGAAGTTCCCTAACTGGACAGCATTGAGGGGCCAAATGGCTTATTACTGTTATAACAGATTTTGATCCAGGCGGGCAGATGAAGGGTTAAAGGGGATGGGTTTGGGGGTAAATGGGGGAATCTGAGGGTGGAGGGGAGACGCAAGGATGAGATGGGGATGTAAGGCATCGGTCAGAGCGCACTTGTACTGTGAGCAGCGTTATCTGGGAAAGGATATGCTGACATTGGAGAGGGTTCGCGAGAATGATCCTAGGAATGAAAGGGTTAACGTTTGAGGAGCATTTGATGGTTCTGGGTCTGTACTTGCCGGAGTTCAGAAGGATGAGGGGGGATCTCATTGAAACCTATCGAATATTGAAAGGTCTCGGACGAGAGGATGTTTCCTGTAGCGGGGGCGTCTAGGATCAGAGGACACAGCCTCAGAATAGAGGGATGTCCATTTCGAACTGAGATGAGGAGGAATTTCTTTAGCCTGAGGCTGGCGAATCTCTGGAATTCATTGCCATAGACGGTGTGGAGGCCAAGTCATTGGGTATATTTAAAGTGGAGGTGATGGGTTCTTGATTAGTCGGGGCATCGTGGGGATGGAGGCAGGAGATTGGGGTTTAGAGGGATAATTAATCAGCCATGATGGGGTAGAAGAGCAGACTCGCCGGGTAGAGTAGCCTAACTCTACTCCTCTGTCTCGTGCTTCTCTCCAGATGAGGTGAGGGGGTAGTGGGTGTGGGAGGGCTGAGTGGTGATGCTGTGGGCTCCAGGGCAGAATGAAAGTGGTAGGGGGTCTCCCGGCGTTAGAGCCCCTTCCTCCCGGACCAGGGGAGTGTTTTCCCTGAGGGGAATCCTAACACCGAGACTCCCCACCGCCTGCTCATGTCTGAGGACCACGGATGAGTCTGCCACTCACACCGAGGGAAACCCTGCACCCCGGGGATCCCCATTGACCTGTCTCACCTGGAACGGACTCCCCCAGAACCCTCCTACTCCGAACTGTCTCTCCTCCCGCCCCCCGTCGGTCCCGGTGTAAGGGTGGGTCACATCTGCCTGAGGTCTCCTCCCGCAGATGGCCTCCTGACATCCCCACCTCTCGGACACTGAGAGCCCCTCCCAGCCTGTTCCTGTCTGGTGGCCAGCCTCCTCGGCTGTTTGTCCGCCTCTCCCGGAACTCATCGGGACGTTCATTCCAGGAGAGGGCGTTAAATCCATCCGCCAGCGCGGAGCTGGGGAAACCATGCCTGTTCCGCTTTCAACCCCACACTCCTCCGTCCGCCTCCGTCCTACTCCCCCTCGTCCTCTCTCCTCCTCCCCCCCCACTCAAGCCACCTGCCCACTCTCCCCTCCCCTAGTCTCCCCCACCCCTCACCCTCACCACCCCCTTATCCTCGCACCCCCCATCCTCCCCTGCACCACTCTCCCCTCCCCTCCGCCCCCTCCCTCTCTCCCCTCACCCTCTCCCAGCCCCTTCTTCCCCCAACAGCCTCCTTCTCTGCTCGCCCTACCCTCCTCTCCAGCCGCAGTTCGTTTGCGTGTGAGGAGGGGTGTAGCAGACGGCCTGTGGTTTAGCGGAACATTGAAATCCGGAAAATATTGCTCGGCTGACAATGTGTACACAGCGAGCAGGTTTCCGCGTCTGGAGCCGGAGCCGGGCCCGGGGCTTCAGAGATTGACGGGTCGAACATAGGACACTACAGCACAGCGCAGGCCCTTCGGCCCACGATGTCCTGCTACCCCTTTTATTCTACTGAGTTATAAGGAAAGGTCGACTAGGTGGACTACTCCCCTGAGTTTAGGAGAATGAGAGGAGATTTGATAGGGGTATACAAAATGATGAGGAGTATAGGTTGAGTAAACGCAAGCAAGCTTTACCCACTGAGGTTGGGTGAGTGTATAACTTCAGGTCATGGGTTAAAGGTGAAAAGTGAAATCTTTCAGGGGAGCCTGAGGAGAAATGTCTTCACTCAGACGGCTGTGAGAGGAACTGTTGGATGTGGGTTTGATTGCGACATTTCAGAGGGATTTGGATAGGCAGATGGATGTGGTGTGGAGGGGTCTGGGTGCAGATCTATGGGGTGAGGTAGATTAATGGTGTGGCACAGACTAGATAAGCTGAAGGGCCTGTTTCTGTTCTGTAGCGCTCTATGTCCCGTCTAAGATCAATCTAACCGCTCCCTCCCACACACCCTCCATTTTGTAGTTCAGGACAGACATTCAGTCAGAACGGAAACAGGCCCTTTGACCCATTGTGTATGCTACCCAATGTATCTGTTTATGGAAGTCCTACACTCAGTCAGTCCCCTCAGAAACATAGAAATCCTACAGCACAATACAGGCCCTTTGGCCCACAAAGCTGTGCTGAACGTGTCCTTATTTAAGAAATTACCTAGGCTTACCCATCATCATCATCATCATCATCATCATCATCATCAGGTGCCATGCCCGGTTTGAGCTTTGACTGCCATGGCCCACACACTCCTGTTTCTGGTCAAGTGGATCAATTCTTCAATAATCTTCCAGAAATAGTAGGGGACAGAGGGTCCAGTGAGATGGAGGAACTGAGCGAAATACATGTTAGTAGGGAAGTGGTGTTAGGTAAATTGAAGGGATTGAAGGCAGATAAATCCCCAGGGCCAGATGGTCTGCATCCCAGAGTGCTTAAGGAAGTAGCCCAAGAAATAGTGGATGCATTAGTGATAATTTTTCAAAACTCGTTAGATTCTGGACTAGTTCCTGAGGATTGGAGGGTGGCTAATGTAACCCCACTTTTTAAAAAAGGAGGGAGAGAGAAACTGGGGAATTATAGACCGGTTAGCCTAACGTCGGTGGTGGGGAAACTGCTGGAGTCAGTTATCAAGGATGTGATAACAGCACATTTGGAAAGCGGTGAAATGATCGGACAAAGTCAGCATGGATTTGTGAAAGGAAAATCATGTCTGACGAATCTCATAGAATTTTTTGAGGATGTAACTAGTAGAGTGGATAGGGGAGAACCAGTGGATGTGGTATATTTGGATTTTCAAAAGGCTTTTGACAAGGTCCCACACAGGAGATTAGTGTGCAAACTTAAAGCACACGGTATTGGGGGTAAGGTATTGGTGTGGGTGGAGAATTGGTTAGCAGACAGGAAGCAAAGAGTGGGAATAAACGGGACCTTTTCAGAATGGCAGGCGGTGACTAGTGGGGTACGGCAAGGCTCAGTGCTGGGACCCCAGTTGTTTACAATATATGTTAATGACTTGGATGAGGGAATTAAATGCAGCATCTCCAAGTTTGCGGATGACACGAAGCTGGGTGGCAGTGTTAGCTGTGAGGAGGATGCTAAGAGGATGCAGGGTGACTTGGATAGGTTGGGTGAGTGGGCAAATTCATGGCAGATGCAATTTAATGTGGATAAATGTGAAGTTATCCACTTTGGTGGCAAAAATAGGAAAACAGATTATTATCTGAATGGTGGCCAATTAGGAAAAGGGGAGGTGCAACGAGACCTGGGTGTCATTATACACCAGTCATTGAAAGTGGGCATGCAGGTACAGCAGGCGGTGAAAAAGGCGAATGGTATGCTGGCATTTATAGCGAGAGGATTCGAGTACAGGAGCAGGGAGGTACTACTGCAGTTGTACAAGGCCTTGGTGAGACCACACCTGGAGTATTGTGTGCAGTTTTGGTCCCCTAATCTGAGGAAAGACATCCTTACCATAGAGGGAGTACAAAGAAGGTTCACCAGATTGATTCCTGGGATGGCAGGACTTTCATATGAAGAAAGACTGGATGAACTGGGCTTGTACTCGTTGGAATTTAGAAGATTGAGGGGGGATCTGATTGAAACGTATAAGATCCTAAAGGGATTGGACAGGCTAGATGCAGGAAGATTGTTCCCGATGTTGGGGAAGTCCAGAACGAGGGGCCACCGTTTGAGAATAGAGGGGAAGCCTTTTAGGACCGAGATTAGGAAAAACTTCTTCACACAGAGAGTGGTGAATCTGTGGAATTCTCTGCCACAGGAAACAGTTGAGGCCAGTTCATTGGCTATATTTAAGAGGGAGTTAGATATGGCCCTTGTGGCTACAGGGGTCAGGGGGTATGGAGGGAAGGCTGGGGTGGGGTGCTGAGTTGGATGATCAGCCATGATCATAATAAATGGCGGTGCAGGCTTGAAGGGCCGAATGGCCTACTCCTGCACCTATTTTCTATGTTTCTATGTTTCTAATTCATTGGTATTCATTTCCAGTTCTCTGGCTGCTGTCTCCATCATCATTTGTCTTTGTCTTCCTCTTGCTTTCTTCCCGTCAATATTTCTTTGATTCCCAAGATATGTCTTATTTTTTGTAATATTGTTTCACTGTACACATTAAACATACCCACAGCCCTCTATTTTTCTGATCTCCATGGACCTGTCCAGGAGTCTCTTAAAACAGGGGTCCCCAACCTATTTTGCACTGCTGACCAGTTTAATATTGACAATATTCTTGTGGACCAGCTGACGGGGGGTGGGGGGGTGGTGTTCAAGTTCAACAGTGTGTGACAGGGAATGAGGAAAGGTGAAGCTGACTCATATTGTTTCATATCGCCAAATCATATTGTTTCCTCGCAGCCCAGTAGCACTTGCTTTGCGGTTCGGTACCGGTCCACGGCCCAGTGGTTGGGGACCACTGTCTTAAAAGACCCTATTGTTTCCGCCTCCACCACCGTCGCCGACAGCCCATTCCACGCCACTCACCACTCTCTGTGTAAAAAACTTACCCCTGACATCCCCTCTGTACCTACTTTCAAGCACCTTAAAACTGTGCCCTCTCATGATAGCCATTTCAGCCCTGGGAAAATGACTATCCACATGATCAATGCCTCTCATCATCTTATACACCTCTATCAGGTCACCTCTCATCCTTCATTACTCCAAGGAGAAAAGGGCAAGTTCACTCAATCTATTCTCATAAGGCATGCTCCCCAATCCAGACAACATCCTTGTAAATCTCCTCTGCACCCTTTCTATGGTTTCCACATCCTTCCTGTAGTGAGGCAACCACAACTGAGCACAGTACTCCAAGAGGTCTGACCAGGGTCCTATATAGCTGCAACATTACCTCTCGGCTCCTAAACTCAATACCACAATTGATGAAGGCCAATACACCATATGCTTTCTTAACCACAGAGTCAACCTGCACAGCAGCTTTGAGTGTCCTATGGACTCAGACCCCAAGATCCCTCTGATCCTCCACTTTGCCAAGAGTCTTACCATGAATACTATATTCTGCCATCATATTTGACCGACCAAAATGAACCACTTCACACTTATCTCGGTTGAACTCCATCTGCCACTTCTTAGCGCAGTTCTCCATCCTATCGCTGTCCCACTCTAAACTTTAACAGCCCTCCACACTATCCACAACAGCCCCAACTTTTGTGTCATCAGCAAATATACTAACCCACCCCTCCACTTCCTCATCCAGATCATTTATAAAAATCGTGAAGAGTAGGAGACCTAGAACAGATCCCTGAGGCATCCCACTGGTCACCGACCTCCGCGCAGAATATGACCCATCTACAACCACTCTTTGCCTTCTGTGAGCAAGCTAGTTCTGGATCCACAAAGCAATGTCCCTCCCCTTGGATCCCATGCCTCCTTACTTTTTTCAGTAAACATTGCATGGGTTACCTTGTCAAATGCCTTGCTGAAATCCATATACACTACATTCATCAATGTGTTTAGTTAGTCACATCCTCAAAAAATTCAATCAGGCTCGTAAGGCACAGCCTGCCTTTGACAAAGCCATGCTGACTATTCCTAATCATATTATGCCTCTCCAAATGTTCATAAATCCTGTCTCTCAGGATCTTCTCCATCAACTTACCAAACACTGAAGTAAGACTCACTGGTCTATAATTTCCTGGGCTATCTCTACTCCCTTTCTTGAATAAGGGAATAACATCTGCAACCCTTCAATCCTCCAGAACCTCTCCCATCCCCACTGATGATGCAAAGATCATTGCCAGAGGCTCAGAAATATCCTACCTTGCCTCCCACATCTCGTCCGGTCCCGGTGACTTATCCAACGTGATGCTTTCCAAAAGCTCCAGCACATCCTCTTTCTTAATATCTACATGCTCAAGCTTTTCAGTCTGCTGTAAGTCATCCCTACAATTGCCAAGATCCTTTTCCGTAGTGAATACTGAAGTATTCATTAAGTACCTCTGCTATCTCCTTCGGTTCCATACACACTTTCCCACTGTCACACTTGATTGGTCCTATTCTCTCACATCTTATCCTCTTGATCTTCACATACTTGTAGGATGCCTTGGGGATTTCTTTAATCCTCCACCAAGGCCTTCTCATGGCCCCTTTTGGCTCTCTTAACTTCTTTCTTAAGCTCCTTCTTGCTAGCCTTATAATTTTCTAGATCTCTATCATTACCTAGTTTTTTGAACCTTTCGTAAGCTCTTGTTTTCTTCTTGACTAGATTTACAACAGCCTTTGTACACCACGGTTCCTGTACCCTAACATCCTTTCCCTGTCTCATTGGAATGTACTTATGCAGAACTCCACGCAAATATCCCCTGAACATTTGCTATATTTCTTCCGTATGTTGCCCTGAGAGCTCCTGTTCCCAATTTATGCTTCCAAGTTCCTGCCTGACAGCCTCATATTTCCCCTTACTCCAATTAAACGTTTTCCTAACTTGTCTGTTCCTATCCCTGGCCAATGCTATGGTAAAGGACATAGAATTGTGATCACTATCTCCAAAATGCTCTCCCACTGAGAGACCTGACACCTGACTAGGTTCCCCTCTACCACCACTCTGCTCTGTCTAGTGGAATTAGTCCTTACTCTTAATAATTTCTCCTTTGGCTCCTCCCACTTCCTCCAAACTAAAGGTGTAGTATGGGCACCCGTATGGGTCCTAGCTATGCCTGCCTTTTTGTTGGGTTTGTGGAACAATCTATATTCCGTGCCTATTCTGGTATCTGTCCCCCACTTTTCCTTCACTACATCGACGACTGCATTGGCACTGCTTCCTGCACGCATGCAGAACTCGTTGACTTTATTAACTTTGCCTCCAACTTTCACCCTGCCCTCAAGTTTACCTGGTCCATTTCCGACACCTCCCTCCCCTTTCTAGATCTTTCTGTCTCTGTCTCTGGAGACAGCTTATCCACTGATGTCTACTATAAGCCTACTGACTCTCACAGCTATCTGGACTATTCCTCTTCTCACCCTGTCTCTTGCAAAAACGCCATCCCCTTCTCGCAATTCCTCCGTCTCCGCCACATCTGCTCTCAGGATGAGGCTTTTCATTCTAGGACGAGGGAGATATTTTCCTTTTTTAAAGAAAGGGGCTTTCCTTCCTCCACTATCAACTCTGCTCTTAAACGCATCTCCTCCATTTCATGTACATCTGCTCTCACTCCATCTTCCCGCCACTCCACTAGGAATAGGGTTCCCCTGGTCCTCACCTACCACCCCACCAGCCTCCGGGTCCAACATATTTTTCTCCGTAACTTCCGCCACCTCCAACAGGATCCCACCACTAAGCACATCTTTCCCTCTCCCCCCCTCTGCATTCCGCAGGGATCGCTCCCTACACAACTCCCTTGTCCATTCGTCCCCCCCATCCCTCCCCACTGATCTCCCTCCTGGCACTTATCCGTGTAAGCGGAACAAGTGCTACACATGCCCTTACACTTCCTCCCTTACCACCATTCAGGGCCCCAAACAGTCTTTCCAGGTGAGGCAACACTTCACCTGTGAGTCGACTGGGGTGATATACTGTGTCCGGTGCTCCCAATGTGGCCTTTTATATATTGGCGAGACCCGACGCAGACTGCGAGACTGCTTTGCTGAACATCTACGCTCTGTCCGCCAGAGAAAGCAGGATCTCCCAGTGGCCACACATTTTAATTCCACATCCCATTCCCATTCTGACATGTCTATCCACGGCCTCCTCTACTGTAAAGATGAAGCCACACTCAGGTTGGAGGAACAACACCTTATATTCCGTCTGGGTAGCCTCCAACCTGATGACATGAACATCGACTTCTCTAACTTCCACTAAGGCCCCACCTCCCCTTCATACCCCAGCTGTTACTTATTTTTATGCACACTTTCTTTCTCTCACTCTCCTTTTTCTCCCTCTGTCCCTCTGAATATACCTCTTGCCCATCCTCCGGGTCCCCCCCCCTTGTCTTTCTTCCCGGACCTCCTGTCCCATGATCCTCTCGTATCCCCTTTTGCCTATCACCTGTCCAGCTCTTGGCTCCATCCCTCCCCCTCCTGTCTTCTCCTATCATTTTGGATCTCCCCCTCCCCCTCCAACTTTCAAATCCATTACTCACTCTTCCTTCAGTTAGTCCTGACGAAGGGTCTCGGCCTGAAACGTCGACTGCACCTCTTCCCAGAGATGCTGCCTGGCCTGCTGCGTTCACCAGCAACTTTGATGTGTGTTACCTGACTAGGTTCATTTCCCAATACCAGATCAAGTACAGCCTCTCCTCTTGTAGGCTTATCCTGATATTGTGTCAGGAAACCTTCCTGAACACACCTAACCAACTTCACCCCATCTAAACCCCTCACCCTAGGGACATGCCAATTGATATTTGGGAAATTAAAATTAGAGTTATTGACCCCTTCTTGTTCCTAACTTCCACTCACAGAGACTCCGTAGACAATCCCTCCATGTCTCCCTGCTTTTCAGCAGCCACGACACTATCTCTGATCAACAGTACCATGCCCCCACCTCTTTTGCCTCTCTGAGGTTTATGTCCAGAGGGTCTCTGTGTCCGCCAACCTGTTAGAGAGTGTTTTCCCTGATTGCAGCACACACAGACACAGAGTGTAAAAAAGTTTTCTTCAAATCCTCTCTGGACCTCCTATCTCTTCCCGTAAACCACAGCCTTTTAAACAGTGGCAGTGCGTTAGATTTCACCCTTCCCATGTAAAAAAAAACTTACCCCTCAGAACCTCTTTAAACTCCTTCCTCTCCCCTCCTGTTTCTGATACCCTTGAGCAAAACGAGGTCAATAGTCCATCTTAAACTAGGGAACTATTCAAAAGTCTGGGACCGCCCACTTATAAATTTGCATCCTTCTGTCAAGTCTCCCCCCACCCCCACCAGCCTCGGAGGACAGACCTCGTCTCTCTCCCATAACTTGCCCACATGGAAGTGACAAATATTTGGGATTCTCAGCACTGGAGACTCTCAAAAGTTCGAAGTAATTTTCTGATCAAAGTACATGTATGTCACCATATTCAAACCCGAGATTCGTTTTCTTGTGGGAATCCGGAGTAAAACAAAAAACAGATCCTACACACAAACAGACAACCAGTGTGCAAAGGAAGACAATCTGAAAAATACGAAAAAAAGGAAGTAATTATAATAACAAATAAAGAGATAACGTCAAGAACATGAGATGAAGATTCCTTGAAAGTGTGTCCATGGGTCAGTTCAGTGATGGGATGAGTGAAGTTATTCACTCTGGTTCAGGAGCCTGATTGTTGAGGGCTAATAACTGTTCCTGAACCTCAGGTGTGAGTCCTGAGGCTCCTACACCTCCTTCCTGATGGCAGCAGTGAGCAGAGAGCATCTGCTGGTTGGTGGGGGTCCCTGATGGGCATCTGCTGGTTGGTGGGGGTCGCTGATGGGCATCTGCTGGTTGGTGGGGGTCGCTGATGATGGACGCTACATTCCTGTGACAATGCAACGCTCCATGCGGATGTGCTCAGTGGTGGGAGGTTTTCGGGGGGGGGGTCTGACAGGGAATCTGAAATAAACTAGATTATTATTGTCATATGTACCAAGTGAAAACTTTGCTTTGCATGCCAACCATACAAATAATTTCATTACACAGTACTCGGGGGTAGTACAGGGGAAAACAATAACAGAATGCAGAATAAAGTGTGTCAGTTACAGAGAGAGGGCAGTGCAGGCAAACACTAAGGTGCAAGGTCATAACATGGTGAATAGTGAGATCAAACCAGGGGATCATTCAATAGCTTTATAACAGCTGGTTAGCAGCCTGGTGGGATGTTCTTTCATGCTCTTGTATCTACCTTGTGCCCCTCTTCCCTCTCCCCCCTCCTCAGTCCTGGAAACTCCGTCACGCTGTGTGTCAGGGCCACCTCCACTCCCACTCCACCCCCGAGGATCATCTGCCCAACACCTCAGTGTCTCTGCTCTATATCCCCATTGGCGATGAGGCAAGGTGTTGACAGGGAGGGCTAACTCATTAATGACACAGGTATAACTGTTGTTTCTTCTGCTCTCCCTACCTCTCACTCACCTCCTCTCTCCCTTATCACTCAACTTCCACCCTTCCTTACCTTCCCCCTCACCACTCCCTCTGTTCTGCTTTCCCTCACTCCATCTATCCCCCCTCACTCCATCTATCTCTCTCTCCATCCCTCTCTCTCCCTCACTCCATCCCTCTCTCCCCCTCACTCCATCCCTCTTTCCCTCTAAGCATCCGTCTTTCCCTCCACGCACCCCTCTCTCCTTCCTCTATCTGCCCCCATCTCCCCGCCTCCATCTCCTTCCCGTCTCTCCGTCCCCCTCACCTTCCCTCCACTCCTCTTCCCCTTCACTCCTTCCCTCCCCCGCTCCCCTCAGTCTCCTTGTCGACAGCGGTGAGATGAGGCACCCGTGGGTGTCACTGCCGATGCTGGGAGCATGGGTGCTGGTGGTGAGCGGGCAGCAGACGAGCCCGACGCCGCCCCGGCAGGACAAGGTGCAGATCCGGCTGGCGGGATACCCCCGCAAGCACAATGAGGGGCGGGTGGAGGTGTTCTACGAGGGCGAGTGGGGCACCATCTGCGACGACGACTTCAAGCTGGAGAACGCCAGGGTCCTCTGCCGCATGTTGGGCTTCATCTCGGCCACCGGCTGGACGCACAGCGCCAAGTATGGCAAGGGTACCGGTGAGTGTGGCCAGCGGCAGCCTGTCCCTCGGCACCAACCCAGACCACCAGTAGCGAGATGCCCCTCCCTGGGGGGCAGGAGTGCAATAAGGCATAGGAGCCATTCGGCCCGTCGAGTCTACTCCGCCATTCCACCACGGCTAATTTATTAACCCTCTCAACATCATCCTCCTGCCTTCTCCCCATAACCGCTGACACCCTGACTAATCAAGAACCTATCAACCTCCACTTTAAATATACCCAAAGGCCTGGCCTCCGCTGCCGCCTGTGGCAATGAATTCCTCAGATTCACCACCCTCCCGCTAAAGAAATTCCTCCTCATGTCTGTTCCAACGGGACACTCCCCTGACCCGCTCCTAAGCCCCACCCCGGGCCGCTCCCATGCGCTCCCCCCACCACCGCCGCTTGCCCCCAGAGGTATTGCCTGGGCAGGGGCAGCCCGCCACGGGCCTGACGTCTGCCTCCGTCGTTCTGCAGGCAGGGTCTGGCTGGATAATCTGGACTGCGGCGGGACGGAGAAGGACGTGAGCGAGTGCAAGTCCCTGGGGTGGGGCCAGACGGACTGCACCCATGAGGAGGACGCCGGGGTCATCTGCAAGGACGAAAAGATCCTGGGATTCGTGGACTCGAACGTGATTGTGGTAAGCGGGAGAGCTGGGCATCGGTGTTTTATCGAGCGTACCGCGATACCGTGGCCGCACAGATCCTTTCGGTTAGCACACGGACAAATCGAAACGGAGAGCAGGACACAGGGCGTCGTGGAGCTGCCAAGTTGGCGCCGTAATGTGTGGCGACGCCTGCCCGCTGCTCCCAGCACACGCTCGGGATGTGTTGGTTGTTTACGCAGGTGACCATTTGGTTTATGTAAAGTGAACTTAGGGACAGTGCGGTGCCGGCCGGTGATCAGCGCAACGCCTTAACGAGGCATATTATCAGGTTAAGAGTTCTCCTCTGTCGTCGAGAGATCCTTTTAGAACATTATAGGGTACAGGAACAGAATGAGGCCATTTGACCCGTCGAGTCTGTTCCACCTTTCCACCACGGCTGATTGATTATCCGTCTCAACCCCATTCCCCTGCCTTCTCCCCGTAATACCTGCCTTCTCTCCGTTATACCTGCCTTCTCTCCGTTATATTTGACGCCTTGACTAATCAAGAACTTATCAACCTCCACTTATACTCGGTGACTTGGCCTGCACAGCCGACTGTGGCAATGAATTCCACAGACTTCCCACTCCCTGTCTAAAGAAATTCCTCCTCATCTCTGTTCTAAAGGGATGTCCTTGTATTTTGGGACTGTGCCTTCTGGTCCTAGACTCCCCCCACTATAGGAAACATCCTCGCTACATCCACTCTCTCTGTGCCTTCTGGTCCTAGACTCCCCCACTATAGGGAACATCCTTCCACATCCACTCTCTCTGTGCCTTCTGGTCCTAGACTCCCCCCACTACAGGAAACATCCTCTCTCTGTCCACTCTATCTGTGCCCTCTGGTCCTAGACTCCCCCCACTACAGGAAACATCCTCTCTCTGTCCACTCTATCTGTGCCCTCTGGTCCTAGACTCCCCCCACTACAGGAAACATCCTCTCTCTGTCCACTCTATCTGTGCCCTCTGGTCCTAGATTCCCCCACTATAGGAAACATCCTCTCCACATCCACTTTATCTCAGCCTTCCAATATTCGATACATTTCAATGAGATCCCACCCCCCAATTCTTTTAAGCTCCAGCCAGCACAGACCCAGAACCATCCTTGTACATTAACCCTTTCATCCCCCAGGATAATTTTCGTGAACCTCTTCTGAACCCTTTTCAATGCCAGCACATCCTTTCTTAGATAAGGAGCCCAAAACTACTCTCAAGGTACCAAGTGTGGTCTGATTAATGCTTTATAAAGCCTCAGCATTGTATCCTTGCTTTTGCATTCTAGTCCTCTTGTGATGAATGTTAACATTGCATTTGCCTTCCTCACCGCCGACTCGACCTGCAAATTAACCTTCAGGGAATCCCATGAGGACTCCTTTGCACCTCTGATTTCTGAACTTTCTCCCCTTGTGGAAAATAGTCTACACCTTTATTCCTTTCAGCAAAGTGCCTGAATGTACACTTCCCTACATGCAATTCCATCTGCCACTTCTTTGCCCATTCCCCCAAGTCCTTCTGCAAGCCCCCTGCTGGATCAGCACTACCTGCCCCTCCACCTGTCTTTGTACTGTCCGCAAACTTGGCCACAAAGCCATCAAATCCGTCATCCATCTGCGGGGGAAGAGGGTTGTTGTTTCTTTGTGTCCTCCCAGACCTGAAACGTGCATATTTTCTCCACCTGAGGCCGTTCAGCCCATCAAGTCTATTCTACCATTTGATTATGGCTGATTTATTATCCTGTCAGCCCCATTCTCCTTCCATCTCCCTGAGAAAGTGCTGACATTTGACCTGTGTCCTTCTGTGGCTGCCGATGTTTCTGGGGGATGCTGCCCGTAGTGGGGCTGGTTACAGATCAGCCCAGGTTATGGGTGGGGGTGGGGGTGGGGGTGGGGGAGGGGGAGGTCTCTCTCTGCTCAGAGTTGGCGAGTAGGGTTAGAGACTGGGCCTGCCCCGTACGGCACAGCCTGATAATCTGGGATCCATATGGAATCATTCACAGCGTTCCGGAGGGGAGGAATGCGGAGGCCGGAGCTCACACAGCAGTAAGCAGCCAGAAGGTCACATTCCTTCCCTCTGCCGTCACTGTTAGCTGGGCTGTGCGGAAGCACTTTCACTTGGGCGGTCAGCTGTCCCTTCTCGCCCTGCATCCCCCACCCTTCCCTCTGCCAACCTCCTCTTCCCCCACCGTCACCACTCCTCTCCTTCCCTACTTCACATTCCCACCCTCCCCTGCCCCACCTTCACTTCCCCTCGACCTCCCACAGATCTCACACCCTCTACCCCATCACCAACTCTCCCCACCCACTCAACCCCCTCCTACAGCTCTCACACCCTCTACCCCATCACCGACTCTCCCCACCCACTCAACCCCCTCCCACAGCTCTCACACCCTCTACCCCATCACCGACTCTCCCCACCCACTCAATCCCTTCCCACAGCCCATGGACCCTCTCCCTGGTCACTGACTCTCCCCACCACTTAACCCCCTCCCACAGCTCTCAGACCCTCTACCCCATCACCGACTCTCCCCACCCACTCAATCCCTTCCCACAGCTCTCACACCCTCTACCCCATCACCGACTCTCCCCACCCACTCAACCCCCTCCCACAGCCCATGGACCCTCTCCCTGGTCACTGACTCTCCCCACCCACTCAATCCCCTCCCACAGCTCTCACACCCTCTACCCCATCACCGACTCTCCCCACCCACTCAACCCCCTCCCACAGCTCTCACACCCTCCACCCCATCACCAACTCTCCCCACCCACTCAACCCCCTCCTACAGCTCTCACACCCTCTACCCCATCACCGACTCTCCCCACCCACTCAACCCCCTCCCACAGCTCTCACACCCTCTACCCCATCACCGACTCTCCCCACCCACTCAATCCCTTCCCACAGCCCATGGACCCTCTCCCTGGTCACTGACTCTCCCCACCCACTTAACCCCCTCCCACAGCTCTCAGACCCTCTACCCCATCACCGACTCTCCCCACCCACTCAATCCCTTCCCACAGCTCTCACACCCTCTACCCCATCACCGACTCTCCCCATCCATTTAACCCCCTCCCACAGACACTCTCCCTGGTCACCGACTCTCCCCACCCACTTAACCCCCTCCCACAGACCACAGACACTCTCCCTGGTCACTGACTCTCCCCACCCACTCAATCCCCTCCCACAGCTCTCAGACCCTCTACCCCATCACCGACTCAGTCCCCACCCACAGCCCATGGACCCTCTCCCTGGTGTGGGTAGTGCTCAGGTTTATTCAGTTATTAGTTTCTCCAATACAGGTAAAATCTTTTGATTGTCTGTCAGTCAGACAGTTTGTGCCTCCTGTAGGTACACTGAAGGAATAAAAAAGAAAGCAGAATGCAGAATAGAGTGTTACAGTTACATGGAGAGTGCAGAGCAGGCAGACAGTAGACAGGGGCGGGGTGTGTCTGTGTCACTGACGCCAGCCTCCCTCTCCCCAGGTGGAGAGTGACCGGCTGGAGGAAGTACGCCTGCGGCCGGTGGTACCCGTTGGCCGGTCCCGGCTGCCGGTGACGGAGGGCGTGGTGGAGGTGAAGTTTCGGGGCCGCTGGGAGCAGGTCTGCGACAACGGCTGGACCCAGAACAATTCCCGTGTGATCTGCGGGATGATGGGCTTTCCCGGACAGCGCCGGCTGAACAGGAACTTCTACCGGTAGGATGAGTCGAGCGGCCTGTGGGGAACCCGGCCGGTGAGGCGGGGCGGTGGGCTGGAGCGTGTCCCATGGGTATGGTGACCAGAGGGGGGTCAGCTGTTACCTGGGAGATCTGGGAATTCTGTTACTTAATAATTATCACATGGAACAGTATAGCACAATGGTGGCCCTTCAGCCCACAATTTTGTACTAACCTCTTAACCTGCTCTAACATCAGTCTAACACTCACAACACGCTGGAGGAACTCAGCAGGTCGGGCAGCATCCGTGGGAAAGATCGGTCGATGTTTCGGGCCGGAACCCTTCATCAGGACTGTACGGGGAAGGGGCAGAGGCCCTATAAAGAAGGTGGGGGGAGGGTGGGAAGGAGAAGGCTGGTAGGTTCCAGGTGAAAAACCAGTAAGGGGAAAGATAAAGGGGTGGGGGAGAGGAGGCAGGGAGGGGATAGGCAGGAAAGGTGAAGAAAGAATAGGGGAAAACACAATGGGTAGTAGAATGAGGCGGAACAATGAGGGAGGTGATAGGCAGCTGGGGGAGGGGGCAGAGTGAAATAGAGGAAGGGAGGGGGAGGGAATTACCGGAAGTTAGAGAACTCTATGTTCATACCAAGGGGCTGGAGGCTACCTAGATGGTATATGAAGTATTGCTCCTCCAACCTGAGTTTAGCCTCATCATGGCAGTAGAGGAGGCCATGTATGGACATATCTGAATGGGAGTGGGAAGCAGAGATGAAGTGGGTAACCCTGCTCTCCTGCTAAGCCCAAAACTCTTCTATCAGGTGCCTATCTTAAGAGAGTCTTCAATGTCCCTACTGTATCTGCCTCTGCTACAACTCCTGGCAGCACCCACCAGTCTCAGTGTGTAAAAAAATCTACCTCTGACATCCCCCCTGTACTTTCTTCCAATCACCTTAAAATTATGCCCCCTTGTATTCACCATTTCTGCCCTGGGAAAAAGTTTCCAGATGTCCGCTCGATCGGTTCCTTTTGTACAACTTAACCAGGTCACCTCTCATCCTCCTCCACTCCAAAGAGAAAAGTCCCAGCTCACTCAACCTATCCTCCTCAGACACGCTCTCTGATCCAGGCAGCATCCTGGTAAATCTCCTCTACACCCTCTCTAAAGCTTCCACATCCTTCCTGTAATGAGCTGATCAGAACTTACAGTATAAGGTCAGTGTAGGGAAGGGTGAGTGTCCCCCTAAGCATCTCTCATTTCTTCACACCTAATCGACAACCTTACCCCATCTCAGTGGAAAATGCTTGCTTACATTTACACTTCATAATCTCAAATCTCCTCTCATTCTCCTACACTCCAGAGAATAAAGTCCAAACATATTCAATCTTTCCCAGTAACTCAGGTCCTTCATATCTGGCAACATCCTTGTCATTTTTCTCTGCACTCTTTCAATCTTATTGATAACTTTCCTGTAGGCAGGTGACTAGAACTGCAGATTAGGCCTCACCATCACATTATTGGAGGAGGATGAGAGGTGACCTGGTTAAGTTGTACAAAAGGAACCGATCGAGCGGACATCTGGAAACTTTTTCCCAGGGCAGAAATGGTGAATACGAGGGGGCATAATTTTAAGGTGATTGGAAGAAAGTGCAGGGGGGATGTCAGAGGTAGATTTTTTTACACACTGAGACTGGTTCTACAGATGCTGGAGATCCAAGCAACACACACAAAATGCTGGAGGATCTCAGGATCTATGGAAAAGAGTACAGTCTACGTTTCGGACTCAGGCTTTTCATCAGTTCTCCAGCATTATCTGTGTGTTATCTACCTTTGATGCTACTTTCAAGAAATTTGGATCTGTATTCCCAGATTCCTCTGTTCTAATGCAGCCCTGGATTGAGTAGATGTAGAAAGGCTATTGCCTTTGGTGGGAGCATCGTGGACCAGAAGGCACAGCTGCAAAATATAGGGATGTCCATTGAGAAAGATGAGGAGGAAGTTGTTCAGTTGGAGGGTGCTGACTCTGTGGAATTCATTGCCACGGACGGCTGCTGATGCCAAGTTATCGGTTGTATTTAAAGCAGGGGTTGGTGGGCTCCTGATTAGTCAGGACATGAAGGTTATGGGAGGAGAACGGGGTTGAGAGAAAATGGATCAGCCATGATGGATTGGCAGAGCAGACTCAATGGGCTATGTCTTATGGTCCTCAGTGCCCTACCATTCACTGTGTAAGACCTACCCTCGTTGGTCCTACTGAGGTGCAACACCTCACACACTTGTCTACATTAAATTCCATCTGCCATTTTTTAGTCCATTCTTCCAGTTGGTCCAGATCTAGCTGCAAGATTTGATAGCCTTCCTTGCTGTCCACTATGCCTCCAATCTTGGTGTCATCTACAAATTTGCTGATCCAGTTAACCACGTTATCATCCAGATCATTGATATAGATGACAAATAACAACGGACCCAACAGTGATCCCTGTGGCATTCCACTAGTCACAGGCCTCCAGTCAGAGGTTTTCATAAACAACGGAACAACATTACCCATCATCCAATGGAACAACATTACCCGTCATCCAACAGTTAAGGACATTTTAAATCCCTGCTAGGGCTGCTACAATTTCTGCACTTGCCTCCCACGAGGTCCAAGAGAAAACCTTGTCAGATCGTGTGGATTCATCCACCCGAGCTTGCCTTAAGACAGCAAACACCTCTGTCACCCAGATGTGGTCCATCACCGGGGAATGAGCAATGTGGGGGTAGGTCCTGTAGGGGTAGTGATGTTTTGGGGTAAGTGAACCGCGGTGGGGAAAAATGTCGGTGTGTTTCGGAAGGGGGGAGTGTGGGGCATTTTGGGGATGGGAAGGGTGAGGTATTTCAGGGAAGGGTGTGGGAGAATTGAGAGGCGCCTCGGTGAAGGTGTTAAATGTGCTTTGGGGAGGGGTGTGCAGACCATCCCTTGGAAACCCCTTGCCGTTTTTCTCCGCAGACGGTGGAGGAGGCGTCGGGCAAGTGGACGGTGGGGCCGGAAACCTGGGCCCAGGTAACGGGTGGGGGAATGGTGACTCATTCCTCCCCCCCACAGAAACCTGCTGGCAGTGGGTTTCATTGGCTCGTGCTCCCTATTCGCACCATCCACTAACACTCCCCACCACCCCCATCGCCTCTCAGGATGTCTACCAGAATGGTCTCTCCAGAATTTTCATCCTGATCTACTGACCACATCACACATCAGGTGTCTGACCCCAGGAGTGTGTGATGGGACAGTGTGGACGGAGCTTCACTCTGTGTCTGACTCGAGGAGTGTGTGATGGGACAGTGTAGAGGGAGCTTCACTCTGTCTGACCCCGGGAGTGTGTGATGGGACAGTGTGGAGGGAGCTTCACTCTGTGTCTGACCCCAGGAGTGTGTGATGGGACAGTGTGGAGGGAGCTTCACTCTGTGTCTGACCCCAGGAGTGTGTGATGGGACAGTGTAGAGGGAGCTTCACTCTGTGTCTGACCCCGGGAGTGTGTGATGGAACAGTGTAGAGGAAGATTCACTGTGTGTCTGACCCCGGGAGTGTGTGATGGGACAGTATAGAGGGAGCTTCACTCTGTGTCTGACTCCGGGAGTGTGTGATGGGACAGTGTGGAGGGAGCTTCACTCTGTCTGACCCCGGGAGTGTGTGATGGGACAGTGTAGAGGGAGCTTCACTCTGTGTCTGACCCCAGGAGTGTGTGATGGGACAGTGTGGAGGGAGCTTCACTCTGTGTCTGACCCCAGGAGTGTGTGATGGGACAGTGTAGAGGGAGCTTCACTCTGTGTCTGACCCCGGGACTGTGTGATGGGACAGTGTAGAGGGAGATTCACTGTGTGTCTGACCCTGGGAGTGTGTGATGGGACAGTATAGAGGGAGCTTCACTCTGTGTCTGACCCCGGGAGTGTGTGATGGGACAGTGTGGAGGGAGCTTCACTCTGTCTGACCCCAGGAGTGTGTGATGGGACAGTGTGGAGGGAGCTTCACTCTGTCTGACCCCGGGAGTGTGTGATGGGACAGTGCGGAGGGAGCTTCACTCTGTCTGACCCTGGGAGTGTGTGATGGGACAGTGTGGAGGGAGCTTCACTCTGTGTCTGACCCCAGGAGTGTGTGATGGGACAGTGTGGAGGGAGCTTCACTCTGTGTCTGACCCCGGGAGTGTGTGATGGGACAGTATAGAGGAAGTTTCACTCTGTGTCTGACCCTGGGAGTGTGTGATGGGACAGTGTGGAGGGAGCTTCACTCTGTCTGACCCCGGGAGTGTGTGATGGGATCACTGATCACTCCAGTGGATGGCGTTTAGTGTTCAGTGTTTGTCCCCTGCTGCTGTGTTTATTCTGGGATGCGTTGGTGAGTGTATCTGATACCACACCCACCATGTGACTCCCTGTCCCCTGAGGCAGACCCTCACCTACAGAATGTCACTCCCCCTCATCTCTCCTCCCTCCACTTTCCCTGTAACTCTTTCCTTTCTCCTCCTCTCCCTCTCCTCCATTCCTGCACCCTTCTTTCTTCTCACTCTCATTCTCCTTTTTTCCTCCTCATCCCTCATGCCTCTCTCCCCCTCCTCCCCCACTACCCTTCCGTCCTCCTCTCCTCCTCCCACTTGACATCCACTCACTCCCCTCCTTCTCCATTCCCCCCCTCCCCTCGGAGCCCCAGGTTGATGGTGTCTCTCTCTCTTCCCCCCCCCCCCACCGCAGGATGGTGCTGAGGCATCAGCAGTCTCACTTCCGTGTGCACTCGGTTCAGTGCGCCGGCACTGAGAACCACCTGGCGCTGTGCCCGCTGGTTCTAGCCAAGGGCAACACCAGTGCCCCCTGTGCGGGAGGTATGCCCGCTGCTGTCAGCTGCAGCTCTGGGGCCTTCAGCACATCTCGCCGCAGGAGAGAGCCCCAGGTGGGCAGGGAGTGGGGCAGGGCAGGGGTAGGGGTGGGGCAGGGGCAGGGGTGGGCAGGATTAGGGCACGGGCAGAGTGGATGGGCAGGGAGTGGGGCAGGGGTGGGCAGGATTAGGGCGCGGGCAGAGTGGATGGGGAGAGAGTGGGGGAGGGCAGGGGTAGGGGTGGGGCAGGGGTGGGCAGGATTAGGGCGCGGGCAGAGTGGATGGGCAGGGAGTGGGGGAGGGGTGGGCAGGATTAGGGCGCGGGCAGAGTGGATGGGGAGAGAGTGGGGGAGGGCAGGGGTAGGGGTGGGGCAGGGGTGGGCAGGATTAGGGCGCGGGCAGAGTGGATGGGGAGAGAGTGGGGGAGGGCAGGGGTGGGCAGGATTAGGGCGCGGGTAGAGTGGATGGGGAGGGAGTGGGGAGGGCAGGGGTAGGGGTGGGGCAGGGGTGGGCAGGATTAGGGCGCGGGCAGAGTGGATGGGGAGGGAGTGGGGGAGGGCAGGGGTAGGGGTGGGGCAGGGGTGGGCAGGATTAGGGCGCGGGCAGAGTGGATGGGGAGAGAGTGGGGGAGGGCAGGGGTGGGCAGGATTAGGGCGCGGGTAGAGTGGATGGGGAGGGAGTGGGGGAGGGCAGGGGTGAGTGGAGTGGAGCAGGGCTGGAGTTGGACAGGATTAGGAGAGGGAGGGAGGTGGGGACAGAGGGGCAGAGTGGTGGACAGGAGAGGGGAGGGAGAGGCAGAGGGGCTGAGAGGGGTGTTTCTGGAGGGGGCAGGGGGTGTGGAGGGGAAGGGATGGTGAGAGGGGGATTGTGATGGAGCCATAGTGTTGGGTGTGTTGATTTGGATGCAGAGGGTTGGGCAACGTTTCATCTCTCTCCCTCTCTCCCACCCGCCCCCTACCTTTTCCCCAAATTTCCTTCTTCTCCTCCCTCTCTTTCTCCCCCCCCACCCCACCCCCTCCATGCCTTGGACTGACGCCATTGCGTGCGGCAGCGGTCGGTGCGGCTGAAGGCGGGGGCGCGGGCCGGTGAGGGCCGCATAGAGGTGCTGATCGCCGGAGAGTGGGGCACCGTGTGTGACGACCGCTGGGACTTGCTGTCCGCCAGCGTCGTTTGTCGACAGCTCGGGTTCGGCAGTGCGCAGGAGGCGCTCACTGGCGCCCGCATGGGCCAAGGTGAGAGGATGGAGTGCAGGTAGGGAGTTTGGGAGGGTTGAGGGTGGGGATGGGCTGGCAGAGCGAGGGGGGTGGGGAGGGAGGAGTATGGTGTGTCGGGGTGGGCGACTCGTGTATTCATCTAGATGGTTTTAAAATGTCGCCGATGAGCTCACACCTCAATCACTATATTTGACAGCTCATTCCAAATACACGCCACCCTTTGTGTGAATGAGCTGCTGCTGATGTCCGTTTAAATCTCTCCCCTCTGATCGAAACATGTGTCCTCTTGTTTTAACCCCCCTCCCCCCGGGAACGATGATGCGCTTTCACATCATCCTGTTTCTGCCCCTCGTGATCTAACAGGTCACCTCTCATAGTTGTCGTCTGTACAGCCTCAGGCCCCTGGTCCAGGCAATGTCCTGGCAAATCTTTTCTGCACTCTTTCTGTTTAGCAACATTTTCCCGATAACGAAGTGTTCAAAACTGTTCACAATGCTTTCAAGACTACAAGAGAAGTCTCGGCAATGCCACATATAACTACAACTGATGTCGGTCAGTGTGTCCAACACCTCCTTCACCAGTTTATCTCTGTGACTTCACTTTCCACAAAGTGCACTTGCACTCCTCGGCCCCTCTGTGCCACAACAATCCCCAGATCTCCACCTTTCACTAGACAATTCCTACCCTGGCTTGATCGCCCAGAACGGAATGCCTCGTTTTGCAACGGAGCACAGGGACGGTGTCTGCTGCAAGGCTACGCACACGGATGAAGTGTGGAACTACCACAGCAGCCACCCAGCCTGTCACAAGTAAAGCTGCATTTGCGCTAGAAAGTTTGTGAGCCCTGTAGAACTGTCTCTATTGCTGCATAAATGAACAAGTATAATGTGATCAGATTGTCATGCAAGTCCTAAAGCTAGATAAATAAATCCCAATTAAATAAATAGCACAAAAAATTATACTTTTTCGGTTATCTATTGGAAAAAAAAAGATTCAATATTACACGTATTTGTTGGAAAAAGTATGTAAACCTTTGCTTTCAGTAACTGGTGTGACCCCCTTGTACAGCAATAACTTCAGCCAAACGTATCCGGTAACTGTTGATCAGTCCTGCACATCAGCTTGGAGGAATATCAGGCCATTCCTCCTTACAAAACTGCTTCAACCCTGCGATGACGAAGGGCTTCTTTGCATGAACTGCCTGCTTCACGTCCTTGCACAACATTTCTAAAGGATTAAGATCAAGACTTTGAATTGGCCATTCCAAAACACAAATTTTCTTCTTTTTAAACCATTCTGTCGTGATTTACTCTTGAGCTTCTGATCTTTATCATGTTGCTTTATCCAACTTCTATTAAGCTTCAGGTGGTGGACTGCTACCCTGACATTTTCCTGTAAAATATCTTGATACAATTTTGAATTCATTTTTCCCTCAATGGTTGCAAGCTGTCCAGGCTCTGAGGCAGAAAGCAGCCCCAATCCATGATGCTCCTTCCACCATGCTTCGCAGTTGGAATGAGGTGTTGGTGCTGGTGTGCAGTGCCCTTTTTCTTCCAAACATAGCAATGTGCATTTCTGCCAAAAAGTTCAACTTTTGTCTCGTCTGTCCATAGAACATTGTCCCAGAAGCATTGTGGAACATCCAAGTGGTCTTTTACAAGCAATGTAGATGAGCAGCAATTTTTTTTTTGGAAAGCCATGGGTTCCTCTGTGGTATCCTTCCATGAACACGATTCTTGTTCATTGTTTTTCTTATAGTGGTGTTACGTACCCCGTAACTGGGTTGCCAAACCAGCAGAAATGGATCACTCAGTTGGAATCTGGATTACTAGAACTAAGAAAGTTTTATTAAAGAAACAAGCAACACAGTACTCTAATCAAAAGGACAATGAATGCAACAGTTCAGCAATGATAAACACACATGTACACAGAATTAAGATAACAGGATCAATCAAGCTCTATCGTTGTCTAGGGGTAAATGACCAGTTTCAAAGTGACGCAAAGTTCAGTTCAGTTCGCAGTAATCGCTGCCGTGGCGATGGACAGTGGGGGGAAGGAGAGAGAGAGCAAAACGAATGAATATTCAGGGATTCCACACACAGACCTTCGCAGTCAGCTTTCGGGCGAGCCCTTTGTGATGTCATCTGAGGTCACCGACTGTGACCCCTCCGTTTCCAGATATGATCGTTTCCCTGCGGTGAACCCGGAACCCAGGCAAGGGTGGACACACACCAGGTTCCCGCCAATCGTATCTTTCCACCCTGTGCGTCTATGGCCCGGTACTTGCCACCGACTTGTGAGAGACGCACCGCTTCCAGGGTCTTGTTACCTCGGGTGTCGTGTGTGTCCTACCTTAGCAAACCTGTCCCTTTTTATCCCCCTGCTGGGGTATCGCCTGTCCATCACTTCAAACAGTTCAGGGTTCAAAGGGGGAGCCGATCTTGACAGCTCTCCTTCCTTCATTAACATCTCCAAATGCTGCTCCATTGTTTTCCTTATCTCTCTCTCTCCTGAAGACAGGTGGCAGACCAACTGCTGATCCCACTGGTGCCAGCACAGGACAGCTACATCGTAATCTATGTGTATTCTTGTCACAGTGGATACATCAGCAGAGACTCAAAGTTCGAGAGATTTTTGCAGATCTTTGGCTGTTTCCCTTGTGTTCTTTTCTCACCTCCTTCAGCATTGCTCGTTGTGCTCTTGGTGCGATCTTCGCAGGATGCCCACTGCTAGGGAGAGGGGTAACAGTACTGAGTTTCCTCCATTTGTAGATAACTTCTCTTACTGTGGACTAATGAACACTCGGGTCTTTAAAAATGCTTTTGCAGCCTTTTCCAGCTTCATGCATCTCTACAATTCTTTCTCTAAGGTCCACTGGACGTTGCTTTGAGGCACGGTGCACATAAACAGATCTTTCTTGGGAAGAGCAGGCTCTGACTTTGTGCATCTTTTTTATAGGGCAGGGCACCTCTACAACCCACACCTCCAATCTCATCTCATTGATTGGAACACCTGACTCCGAATCGCTTTTGTAGAAGGCATTACCCCAGAGGTTCACATAGTTTTTCCAACAAATACATGTAATATTGGATCAGTTTTCTTAATAAATAAGTGAATAAGTTTTTGTGTTATTTATTTAATTGGGTTCTCTTTATTTAGTTTAGGACTTGCATGAAGATCTGATCACATTTTAGGTCATATTTATGTAGATATAGAGAAAGTTCTACAAGGTTCACAAACTTTCCAGCACCTGTATTTAGGAGAGCACAAGCACACCTCAGGATCACTGGACCACGGACCAGGGGAGTGAAGCACTTGTCCCAGTTGTTTCACAACAATGGTTACCCATGGAATTTCATGAGGAGACGCTTACTAAGGAGAGAGTTGCTCAGACCTTACTCAAGGCACGACCTTGCCCTACTTCAAGAATGTCTCTGAAATGACAGCTGGACTGCTCGAACCTCACGGCATTACAATCACTCACAAACCAACGGCGACGTTGAGGAAGCTTGTCTCGGGAGCCAGGGTAACAGTAAAGACAACCAACAACAGCAGTGTGATGAGCAGGATCACCTGTGGAGACTGCAACAAGAACTACATCGGCCAAATTTGTTTACAGAAACTCAAACTGGTGGTACAGAGACATGATTCACTGTCACTGATCTGGGTACACAAAGACCAAGAAGGACGCCACTTTAATTGGGTCACTGTGGAGGTTCTGGCCCAGGCAAACACGAATTTTTAGAAGCGTGGCCCTCTTCTGATCGCCATGATCAAATGGCGGATGGGCACAATGACCTAATTCTGCTCCGATGAAAAATTACTGGGGATACGTGGGCTGAGGACTGGCAAATGCCATTCAATCTACATAAATATGAGATATTTCAGATGGTACAGTGCTCGCCGAGCTTGGCAAATAGCTTGCAGAAGTTTCATCACACTGAGGTGACATCCTCAGTGTGTAGTTTCTCTTTGGGAGAGCTCGCGTTTATGTAGGCCCTTGTTCGCTTGCCTCGATTCTGATTGGCTACCCCTTCAGTTGACCTTTGAATTCTATTGGTGTTTGTTGTTGATGAAAACAACATATTTCACTGTATTTTAAAATTTACTTCTCTTTAGAGATACAGAACAGTAACAGAGCCTTCCGGCCCGGTAACCCTCCCATTCCAGTTACACCCCTTGTGACCAATTAACCTACCAACATGCATGTAGCAAGAGTCTCTGTACTTCCAATGATATCATAACACAAAAAGACACAGGAGCAGAATTAGGCCATTCAGCCCGTCGAGTCCTCTCCACCATTCCATCATGGCCGATCCCAGATCCCACCCAACCCCATACATCTGCCTTCTCGCCGTATCCTTTGATGCCCTGACCGATCAGGAAACTATCAATTTTCGCCTTAAATATACCCACAGTCTTGGCCTACGCAACTGTCTGTGGCAGAGCATTCCACAGATTCACCACTCTCTGGCTAAAAAAAATTCCTCCTTACCTCTGATCTAAAAGTTTGCCCATCAAATTTGAGGCTGTGCCCTCTAGTTCTGGATACCCTGGACCAGAGGAAACATCCTCTCCACATCCACCTTATTTAGTCCTTTCAAAGTGCAATAGGTTTCAGCAAGATCCGCCCGAATTTGTCCAAATTCCAGTGAGTACAGGCCCAAAGCTGCCAAACACTCCTCATATGTTAACTCTTCATTCCCAAAATCATCCTCATGAACCTCCTCTGGACTCTCTCCTATGACATGGGGCCCAAACTTGTTGACAATGCTCCAAGTCCGGCCTGACTAGCTTCTTATAAAGTCTCAGCATTTTCTCCTTACTTTTATGTTCTATTCCCTCTGAAATAAATGCCAACATTGCATTTGCCTTCTTTACCACAGACTCAACCTGTAAATTAACCTTCTGGAGGTCTTGCACGAGGAGTCCAAATCCCCCTTACACCTCTGATGTGTGAATTTTCTCCCCATTTAGATAATAGTCTGCACTATTGTTCCTTTTACCAAAATGAATTATCATACATTTTCCAGCACTGTATTCCATTTGCCACATTTTTGCCCATTCTTCCAATTTGTCTAAGTTCTGCCGCAATCACATTGCTTCCTCAGCACGACCTACCCCTCCACCTATCTTTGTATCATCTGCAAACTTTGCCACAAAGCCATCAATTCCATTATCCAAATCATTGACAAACAATGTGAAAAGTAGAGGTCCCAATACTGACCCCTGAGGAACACCACTAGTCACTGGCAGCCAACCAGAAAAGGCCCCTTTATTCCCACTTGCTTCCTCCTGCCTGTCAGCCGTTCCAGTATCCATGCCGGTATCCTTTCTGTAACGACATAGGATTTCATCACGTTAAGCAGCCTCATGTGTGACACCTCATCAAAAGCTTTCTGAAATCCTAAGTAAATGACATCCACTGCCTCTCCTTTGTCCACCCTGCTTGTTACTTCCTCAAAGAACTCTAACAGATTTGTCAGGGAAGATTTCCCTTTACACAATCAATGCTGACTTTGAATTATTTTGTCATTAGTCTCCAAGTACCTTGAAACCTCAGAATCCATTATATGGATGAGATTTCCCAATCCCCTTGCATATTGAAATCCCCATCACAATTGTGTCATTACTTTATTTCATGCCATTTCCAGCTCCTTTTGCAATCTGAATCCCACATCTTGGCTACTATTTGGAGGCCAATATTTGATCCCCATAATGTTTTATTTTATCCTCGCAGTTTCTTAACTCCACCCACAAAGATTCAACATTTTCTGACCCCATGTCATCTCTTTCTAAAGATGTAATTCCATCTCCTATCAACAGAACCACACCACCGCCTATGCCTTCCTGCCTGTCCTTTTGATACAAAGTACATTCTTTGATGTTAAGCTCCCAGCTATGACCTTCTCTCTGCCATGACTCAGTGATGCCCACAACATCATACCGACCAATCTCTAATTGTGCCCTGAGTTCGTCCACCTTATTCTGAATGCTATGCACATTTAAATACAGCATCTTCAGTTCTGCATTCTTCACCTTTTTTGAATTTTGCCTTTGTGGTATAATTTAACTCTTTGCTCTGTCTGCATTTGTACCCAATTATTGACCTGTCCTTCCTTACATTCATGTTACACTCATCATCTACTTGTAAACCTGTTGGCTCATCCTCAGCTCTATCATACTGGTTCCCATCCCCCTGCCAGATTAGTTTAAACCACTGTCAACAGCTCTATACAAGTGCAACCCATCCCTTTTGTACAGGTCACACCTGCCCCAGAAGAGGTCCCAATTATCCAGAAATCTGAATCCCTGCCCCCTGCTGCAATTCTCAGCCATGCATAAATCTGCCACCTCATTCTGTTCCTATCCTCACTGTCACGTGGCACAGGCAGTGAGATTACTACTGTTGAGATCGTGCTTCACCTTCCTTCCTAACTCCCTGTATTCTCTTTTCAGGACCTTCTCCCCTTTTCTACCTACATCGTTGTACCACAACTTCTAGCTGCTCACCCTCCCTTTTCAGGATATTGTGGACATGCTCAGAAACATCACGAACCCTGGCAACTGGGAGGCAAATTGCCTTTTGTGTTTCTTTTTCTCATCCACAGAATTGCCTATCTTCAACCCTGACTATAGAGTCCCCCATTACTGCTGCCATCCACTTCAGTTCCCTACCCTTCTGAACCACAGGGCCAGACTCAGTGCCAGAGGCACGGCTGCTGTTGCTTCCTCCAGGTAGGTAACCCCCCACAAACAGTACTCAAAATGGAGTACTTATTGTTGAGGGGGACGGCCACAGGGGTGCTCTCCACTATCTGACGTTCTCCCTTCCCTCTCCTGACAGTCACACATTTATCTGTCTCCTGTAGCCTTGGGGTGACTACCTCCCTGTAGCTCCTGTCTGTCACTGCCTCACTTGCCCTAACAAGCCGAAGATCATCGAGCTGCAGCTCCAGTTCCCTAACTCTGTCTCTGCATCTGGATGCACCTGGTGCAGACATGGCCATCGAGGAGGCTGGGAGTCTCCTGGAAATCCCACATCTGACACGTAGAATGGAACACGGGCCCTGCAGACATACCCCCTATTCTTTCAAGAGGTAAATGAGGAAAAAGAAATAAGAAATAAACTTACCTACTTGCCTTGCCTCCGCCTGTTCTCGCCAAAGCCTGCTGAGTGAAGGCCTTACCAGTCCGCTCCGATGATGACCACTCTGATGATCACCACTCCGACTCTGACCACTCCGATGATGACCACTCTGACTCAGACCACTCTGATAATGACCGCTCTGACTCAGGCCACGATGATGACCACTCTGACTCTGACCACTCCAACTCTGACTACTCCGATGACCACTCCGACTCTGAGCACTCCGATGATCACCACTCCGCTAGACAGTACCTCTCTTTAATGGAGACTGGGTTTTCCAAGTTCTGCTCCGGACCTGTGCGGGAACTACGTCTGCGCCACTGTCCAATGAAAGATTCCCCCTGACTGTGACCAGTCGACCTATTGCCCACTGTGAGTTGGGAATGTGGGAAGGTACCCATGACAAATGGAGCTAATCTCTATTCCCTGAACACAAAGGATCGGCATAACACACACACAAAATGCTGGAGGAACTCAGAAAGTCAGGTAGCATCTATGGAGGAGAAAAAACAGTTGATGTTAGGGGCCAAGACCCTCTGATCTGTCTCTCAGCAGGGGACCAGGGACCGGCCTCAGGACATCCTGGTCAGGGATGTGGCTCCAGGGCAGGGGTGTGAAACATGAGCTCACCCACAACTCCCTCTCCTTTCCTCCACTGTGCTCCAGGGATGGGTCCTATCTACTTGAATGAGGTGAAGTGCACCGGCTTCGAGAAGTCCATCTGGGACTGTCCGGCCAAGAACATCAGCCAGGACAACTGCAAACACAGCGAGGACGCAGCCGTGCGCTGTAACGTGCCGTACATGGGCCTCGAGAAAATGGTCAGAGTCTGTGTTCGGAGAGGGGGCTAGGGAGGAGGGAATGATTGGGAGGTGCAGGGTGGGAGAGAGGCCAGGTGTGGAGAGGCTAATGGGGAAGAGAGAGGGAGGGGCTGAGACAGGTGGGATAGGGGCTGAGGAATGGGGAAGAGGGTGGAATATGGGTGGGGACCGTAGATGAGGTTGTGGAGGGTGCCAACGAGTGTAGGCGTGAGAGGGAGGTAGCGAGGAGGGGAACGGGTGGAGTGTGTAAGGACGAGGAGAGAGGTAGGGCAATGAGTGGGTGTGAGGGAAAGGGATGAGAACGGGAGAGGGATGAAGTAGTGGGGACAGACAGAGGCAGTCAGTAGGGGAGGGGATGAGTGAGAGTGGGTTGATAATATCAGGGTGGGGTAAGGGCAGTGGTGAGGTGGGGGTAAGGAAAGGGTGCTCAGAGTTTAGGAGGGAAGGGGTGAGGGGAGAGACTGAGGGTTTGGGGGAAAGGAGGAGGGGAAAGTGGAGGGAGAGGCAAGAGTGTGGGTTAGGGAGGGGTATCGGCCCCAAGATCGGGGTGAATCTGGTGACTCTTTGGACTGCTGGACAGTGTAGAGGGAGCTTCACCCTGTGTCTGACCCCGGGAGTGTGTGATGGGACAGTGTGGAGGGAGCTTCACTCTATATCTGACCCCGGGAGTGTGTGATGGGACAGTGTAGAGGGAGCTTCACCCTGTGTCTGACCCTGGGAGTGTGTGATGGGACAGTGTAGAGGGAGCTTCACCCTGTGTCTGACCCTGGGAGTGTGTGATGGGACAGTGTAGAGGGAGCTTCACTCTGTGTCTGACCCCGGGACTGTGTGATGGGACAGTGTGGAGGGAGCTTCACTCTATATCTGACCCCGGGAGTGTGTGATGGGACAGTGTAGAGGGAGCTTCACCCTGTGTCTGACCCTGGGAGTGTGTGATGGGACAGTGTAGAGGGAGCTTCACCCTGTGTCTGACCCTGGGAGTGTGTGATGGGACAGTGTAGAGGGAGCTTCACTCTGTGTCTGACCCCGGGACTGTGTGATGGGACAGTGTAGAGGGAGCTTCACTCTGTGTCTGACCCCAGGAGGGTGTGATGGGACGGTGTAGAGAGAGTTTCACTCTGTGTCTGACCCCGGGAGTGTGTGATGGGACAGTGTAGAGGGAGCTTCACTCTGTGTCTGACCCCAGGTGTGTGTGATGGGATGGTGTAGAGGGACCTTCACTCTGTGTCTGACCCTGAGAGTGTGTGATGGGACAGTGTAGAGGGAGTTTCACTCTGTGTCTGACCCCGGGAGTGTGTGATGGGACAGTGTAGAGGGAGCTTCACTCTGTGTCTGACCCCAGGAGGGTGTGATGGGACGGTGTAGAGAGAGTTTCACTCTGTGTCTGACCCCGGGAGTGTGTGATGGGACAGTGTAGAGGGAGCTTCACTCTGTGTCTGACCCCGGGAGTGTGTGATGGGACAGTGTAGAGGGAGCTTCACTCTGTGTCTGACCCCGGGAGTGTGTGATGGGACAGTGGAGAGGGAGCTTCACTCTATGTCTGACCCCGGGAGTGTGTGATGGGACAGTGTAGAGGGAGCTTCACCCTGTGTCTGACCCTGGGAGTGTGTGATGGGACAGTGTAGAGGGAGCTTCACTCTGTGTCTGACCCCGGGAGTGTGTGATGGGACAGTGGAGAGGGAGCTTCACTCTATGTCTGACCCCGGGAGTGTGTGATGGGACAGTGTAGAGGGAGCTTCACTCTGTGTCTGACCCCGGGAGTGTGTGATGGGACAGTGTAGAGGGAGCTTCACTCTATATCTGATGGGACAGTGTAGAGGGAGCTTCACTCTGTGTCTGACACCGGGAGTGTGTGATGAGACGGTGTGGAGGGAGCTTCACTCTGTGTCTGACCCCGGGAGTGTGTGATGGGACAGTGTGGAGGGAGCTTCACCCTGTGTCTGACCCCGGGAGTGTGTGATGGGACAGTGTGGAGGGAGCTTCACCCTGTGTCTGACCCTGGGAGTGTGTGATGAGACGGTGTGGAGGGAGCTTCACTCTGTGTCTGACCCCGGGAGTGTGTGATGGGACAGTGTGGAGGGAGCTTCACTCTATATCTGACCCCGGGAGTGTGTGATGGGACAGTGTAGAGGGAGCTTCACTCTGTGTCTGATGGGACAGTGTAGAGGGAGCTTCACTCTGTGTCTGACCCTGGGAGTGTGTGATGGGACAGTGTGGAGGGAGCTTCACTCTGTGTCTGATGGGACAGTATAGAGGGAGCTTCACTCTGTGTCTGACCCCGGGAGTGTGTGATGGGACAGTGTGGAGGGACACTCACCCTGTGTCTGACCCTGGGAGTGTGTGATGGGACAGTGTGGAGGGAGCTTCACTCTGTGTCTGACCCTGGGTGTGTGTGATGGGAGAGTGTAGAGGGAGCTTCACTCTGTGTCTGACCCCGGGAGTGTGTGATGGGACAGTGTAGAGGGAGCTTCACTCTGTGTCTGATGGGACAGTGTAGAGGGAGCTTCACTCTGTGTCTGACCCTGGGAGTGTGTGATGGGACAGTGTAGAGGGAGCTTCACTCTATATCTGACCCCGGGAGTGTGTGATGGGACAGTGTAGAGGGAGCTTCACTCTGTGTCTGATGGGACAGTGTAGAGGGAGCTTCACTCTGTGTCTGACCCTGGGAGTGTGTGATGGGACAGTGTGGAGGGAGCTTCACTCTGTGTCTGATGGGACAGTATAGAGGGAGCTTCACTCTGTGTCTGACCCCGGGAGTGTGTGATGGGACAGTGTGGAGGGACACTCACCCTGTGTCTGACCCTGGGAGTGTGTGATGGGACAGTGTGGAGGGAGCTTCACTCTGTGTCTGACCCTGGGTGTGTGTGATGGGAGAGTGTAGAGGGAGCTTCACTCTGTGTCTGACCCTGGGAGTGTGTGATGGGACAGTGTGGAGGGAGCTTCACTCTGTGTCTGACCCTGGGTGTGTGTGATGGGAGAGTGTAGAGGGAGCTTCACTCTGTGTCTGACCCTGGGAGTGTGTGATGGGACAGTGTAGAGGGAGCTTCACTCTGTGTCTGACCCTGGGTGTGTGTGATGGGAGAGTGTAGAGGGAGCTTCACTCTGTGTCTGACCCTGGGAGTGTGTGATGGGACAGTGTAGAGGGACACTCACCCTGTGTCTGACCCTGGGAGTGTGTGATGGGACAGTGTAGAGGGAGCTTCACTCTATATCTGACCCCGGGAGTGTGTGAAGGGACAGTGTGGAGGGAGCTTCACTCTGTGTCTGACCCCGGGAGTGTGTGATGGGACAGTGTGGAGGGAGCTTCACTCTATATCTGACCCCGGGAGTGTGTGATGGGACGGTGCGGAGGGAGCTTCACTCTGTGTCTGACCCCGGGAGTGTGTGATGGGACAGTGTGGAGGGAGCTTCACTCTGTGTCTGACCCCGGGAGTGTGTGATGGGACAGTGTGGAGGGAGCTTCACTCTGTGTCTGACCCCGGGAGTGTGTGATGGGACAGTGTGGAGGGAGCTTCACTCTATATCTGACCCCGGGAGTGTGTGATGGGACAGTGTGGAGGGAGCTTCACTCTATATCTGACCCCGGGAGTGTGTGATGGGACAGTGTGGAGGGAGCTTCACCCTGTGTCTGACCCTGGGAGTGTGTGAAGGGACAGTGTGGAGGGAGCTTCACTCTGTGTCTGACCCCGGGAGTGTGTGATGGGACAGTGTGGAGGGAGCTTCACTCTGTGTCTGACCCCGGGAGTGTGTGATGGGACAGTGTGGAGGGAGCTTCACTCTGTGTCTGACCCCGGGAGTGTGTGATGGGACAGTGTGGAGGGAGCTTCACTCTATATCTGACCCCGGGAGTGTGTGATGGGACAGTGTGGAGGGAGCTTCACTCTGTGTCTGACCCCGGGAGTGTGTGATGGGACAGTGTGGAGGGAGCTTCACTCTATATCTGACCCCGGGAGTGTGTGATGGGACAGTGTAGAGGGAGCTTCACTCTATATCTGACCCCGGGAGTGTGTGATGGGACAGTGTAGAGGGAGCTTCACTCTATATCTGACCCCGGGAGTGTGTGATGGGACAGTGTAGAGGGAGCTTCACTCTGTGTCTGACCCCGGGAGTGTGTGATGGGACAGTGTAGAGGGAGCTTCACTCTGTGTCTGATGGGACAGTGTAGAGGGAGCTTCACTCTGTGTCTGACCCTGGGAGTGTGTGATGGGACAGTGTAGAGGGAGCTTCACTCTATATCTGACCCCGGGAGTGTGTGATGGGACAGTGTAGAGGGAGCTTCACTCTGTGTCTGATGGGACAGTGTAGAGGGAGCTTCACTCTGTGTCTGACCCTGGGAGTGTGTGATGGGACAGTGTGGAGGGAGCTTCACTCTGTGTCTGATGGGACAGTATAGAGGGAGCTTCACTCTGTGTCTGACCCCGGGAGTGTGTGATGGGACAGTGTGGAGGGACACTCACCCTGTGTCTGACCCTGGGAGTGTGTGATGGGACAGTGTGGAGGGAGCTTCACTCTGTGTCTGACCCTGGGTGTGTGTGATGGGAGAGTGTAGAGGGAGCTTCACTCTGTGTCTGACCCTGGGAGTGTGTGATGGGACAGTGTGGAGGGAGCTTCACTCTGTGTCTGACCCTGGGTGTGTGTGATGGGAGAGTGTAGAGGGAGCTTCACTCTGTGTCTGACCCTGGGAGTGTGTGATGGGACAGTGTAGAGGGAGCTTCACTCTGTGTCTGACCCTGGGTGTGTGTGATGGGAGAGTGTAGAGGGAGCTTCACTCTGTGTCTGACCCTGGGAGTGTGTGATGGGACAGTGTAGAGGGACACTCACCCTGTGTCTGACCCTGGGAGTGTGTGATGGGACAGTGTAGAGGGAGCTTCACTCTATATCTGACCCCGGGAGTGTGTGAAGGGACAGTGTGGAGGGAGCTTCACTCTGTGTCTGACCCCGGGAGTGTGTGATGGGACAGTGTGGAGGGAGCTTCACTCTATATCTGACCCCGGGAGTGTGTGATGGGACGGTGCGGAGGGAGCTTCACTCTGTGTCTGACCCCGGGAGTGTGTGATGGGACAGTGTGGAGGGAGCTTCACTCTGTGTCTGACCCCGGGAGTGTGTGATGGGACAGTGTGGAGGGAGCTTCACTCTGTGTCTGACCCCGGGAGTGTGTGATGGGACAGTGTGGAGGGAGCTTCACTCTATATCTGACCCCGGGAGTGTGTGATGGGACAGTGTGGAGGGAGCTTCACTCTATATCTGACCCCGGGAGTGTGTGATGGGACAGTGTGGAGGGAGCTTCACCCTGTGTCTGACCCTGGGAGTGTGTGAAGGGACAGTGTGGAGGGAGCTTCACTCTGTGTCTGACCCCGGGAGTGTGTGATGGGACAGTGTGGAGGGAGCTTCACTCTGTGTCTGACCCCGGGAGTGTGTGATGGGACAGTGTGGAGGGAGCTTCACTCTATATCTGACCCCGGGAGTGTGTGATGGGACAGTGTGGAGGGAGCTTCACTCTGTGTCTGACCCCGGGAGTGTGTGATGGGACAGTGTGGAGGGAGCTTCACTCTATATCTGACTCCAGGATTGTGCGATGGGACAGTGTGGAGGGAACTTCACTCTATATCTGACCCCGGGATTGTGCAATGGGACAGTGTGGAGGGAGCTTCACTCTGTGTCTGACCCCGGGAGTGTGTGATGGGACAGTGTGGAGGGAGCTTCACTCTGTGTCTGACCCTGAGAGTGTGTGATGGGACGGTGTAGAGGGAGACTCACCCTGTGTCTGACCCTGGGAGTGTGTGATGGGACAGTGTGGAGGGAGCTTCACTCTGTGTCTGACACCGGGAGTGTGTGATGGGACAGTGTAGAGGGAGCTTCACTCTGTGTCTGACACCGGGAGTGTGTGATGGTTCAGTGTGGAGGGAGAGTCACTCTGTGTGTGATGGGACAGTGTGGAGGGAGCTTCACTCTGTGTCTGACCCTGGGAGTGTGTGAAGGGACAGTGTGGAGGGAGCTTCACTCTGTGTCTGACCCTGGGAGTGTGTGAAGGGACAGTGTGGAGGGAGCTTCACTCTGTGTCTGACCCCAGGAGTGTGTGATGGGACAGTGTGGAGGGAGCTTCACTCTGTGTCTGACACCGGGAGTGTGTGATGGTTCAGTGTGGAGGGAGAGTCACTCTGTGTGTGATGGGACAGTGTGGAGGGAGCTTCACTCTGTGTCTGATCCTGGGCGTGTGTGATGGGACAGTGTGGAGGGAGCTTCACTTTGTGTCTGATGGGACAGTGTAGAGGGAGCTTCACTCTATATCTGACCCCGGGAGTGTGTGATGGGACAGTGTGGAGGGAGCTTCACTCTGTGTCTGACACCGGGAGTGTGTGATGGTTCAGTGTGGAGGGAGAGTCACTCTGTGTGTGATGGGACAGTGTGGAGGGAGCTTCACTCTGTGTCTGACCCTGGGAGTGTGTGAAGGGACAGTATAGAGGGAGCTTCACTCTGTGTCTGACCCTGGGAGTGTGTGAAGGGACAGTATAGAGGGAGCTTCACTCTGTGTCTGACCCTGGGAGTGTGTGATGGGACATTGTGGGGAGATCGTACTTCCTTGTTTGGTGCCCCACAGTCAGACACAGTGTCCCGGGAGCCTCTAACAGAGAAAGCTGGCTTTAATCTTCCTATAATTGGTAACAAAACAAACATTGGATGGACCACACAGTAATGAGACCAGGGCTCTGGGGCTTTGGTGGGTTACACCACACCTCGTCTCACAGTAATGAGACCAGGTCTCTGGGATCGTGCTGTGTAACTGGACCTCGTCTCAGCAGAGACTGTGCTGTTTGTTACTGACATGTATTGTCCATTATTCCCACTACTCTGATCCAATCCCAGTGTCTTCACTGTCAAATAACACAACCAGAGTCTGTTGCTGGATCTCACTGATAGTCTCTGTTACTCTCACTGCTCCTGGCCACTATTACCCTCTGTCACCCTCAGTAACTACAACTCCCTGACATTCCCAGTGAGTCGCCCCACAGACAACAGTAGTCGGGTGTAGATGTGTGAGGTGACGCGGTGGGGTAGGACATAAAGCACAGGCAGAAGATAAGTTGGGAAGTAGGGGAGCCATCATTGTGGTTAAAGAATAGACTGGTCTCCTGTGGACAGTTGAGTTAGTGAGGTGTCAGTGCTGGGGGATGGAGGAGTCCTTGCACACAACTCACCAAGAGACAGTGTCCAGGTCAGGCAGGTAGAGCATTGTATAAACACAAGATGCTGGAAATCCAGAGCAACACACACAACATTTTGGAGGAACTCAGCAGGCCAGGCAGCATCTGTGGGAATGAATGAACAGTCGACGTTTCCAGCCCAGACCTTTCATCGGGAGGGGGGAAGAGGGTAGAATAAAAAGGCAGGGGAAGGGGGAAGGAGTATAGCTAGAAGGTGATAGATGAAGCCAGGTGGGTGGGAAAGGTGAAGGGCTGGAGGATCTGAATAGGACTGGAGAGTGGCCCATGGGAGAAAGGGAAGGTGGCGGGGGAGGGGGGCACCAGGGTGAGGTGACAGGCAGGTGAGAAGAGGTCAGAAACCAGAGTGAAGGGGAGGGAAACTTTATTTTTACCGGAAGGAGAAATTGATATTCACGCCATCAGGTTGGAGGCTATCCAGATGATGACCTCATCATTAACTGTATAGTCATTTCCATAGATGCTGCCTGACCTACTGAGTTCCTCCAGCATTTTGTGCGTGTGATTCAGTTTTTCATGGTGACGGGTACTGAGATACAGTGGAAAACTTTAGGAATCGGTATTGGTTTATACATGTCGATTTACTGAATGGGAGGCTTTTCTTGTACACAGATCAGATTATTACACAGTGCATTGAGGTAGAACAATAACAATGCAGAGTAAAGTTTTGCAGCTACAGAGAAAGTGCAGTGCAGGTGGACAATAATGTGCAAGGCCATGATGTAGTAGATGATGGTTATCGTACTAGGAGACCATTCAGTTATCTTCTAACAGCAAGTTACAGGGTCTCCTTGAACCTGGTGGTACGTTTGTATCTTCTGCTTGATGAGAAGGGGGAGAAGAGAATGTCTGGGGTGGCTGGGCTCTTTAATGATGTTGGTGAGGCAGCGAGAAGTGTAGACAAATTCCATAGAAGGGAGGCTAGTTTCCCTGACGTGCAAAGCTGTGTCCCCAACTCTCTGCGGTTTCTGTGAAGTGTCTGCATAGGAGGCTTTCTATGGTACATTGAAGGTTATTGGTCAGGGTTGACAAGGACATGGCAAATTTCTTTCGCTTCCTGAGGAAGTAGAGGTGTCAGTGAGCTTTCTTGGCCACAATGTCTACGTGGTTGGACTAGGAAAAGTTGGTGAAGTTCACACCTAGAAACTTGAGGCTGTCAGCCCCCTCAACCACGGCACACACTTTTGTTTTGTGTGCCATCCAGACAGATCATTCCATACACAAGTACATCGTACAAGTACAAACACTGGAGAGGCAGAGAAATGAAGTTCAAGGACTACAGTGTGGTAGACTGTGAGATCAGTAATTTGTCCTTAACGTGTGGGTGAGGGGTTAGAATCTGTCAGTAGCTGATTGGACTGTGGGGACATTGAAATGTTAAAATTAGTGTAGTGGGTTAGCACAGACTCAATGGGCCAAAAGGACTGTTCCCCTGTCTCTGCTTCTGTGCCTTCCACTCTCTAGGGCTCTGATCCATCTCCTTCACTCCACATTCAGTTCCCCACATCCCCTTTACACCCAGTACCTCCACGTCATGTTCACGCTTCACCTCCACCCCCACGGGGACCTGGTCATTGACATTCTGTGTGGACAGTTTGTTTGTTATGAGAAAGCTTGCTTGGTCCCTTTAACTCTGGAGTGTGTGCAGTATTGTGGAGACGTTCCCAACGAGATACCAGGAATCTCGATCAGTGCTTCCAGTGTATAATAAGCCCTCCCCCTCCCCCTTCCTGCAGCCCCTCTGGGACAATCCTGGCCCACGTACAGTGTGGAGCTACTGTACCGGACTGTCCCAGAACTGGTTACCTCTGCCAGTAGAATGGTACACGGTGACCCCAGTGAGGTCTAACCCAGGGGTATAGAGACCAGAATGGTACACGGTGACCCCCTGTGTGGTCTAACCCAGGGATACAGAGATCAGAACCGTGCGCGGTATTGCCGGTGAGGTCTAACCCCAGGGATACAGAGACCAGAATTGTACACGATGACCCCAGTGAGGTCTAACCTAGGGACACACGGTGACCCTAGTGAGGTCCAACCCAGGGATACGGAGATCAGAACCGTGCACTGTGTTGCCGGTAAGGTCTAATCCCAGGGATACAGAGACCAGAATTGTACATGTTGATCCCAGTGAGGTCTAACCTAGGGATACAGAGATCAGAATTGTACGCGGTGACCCCAGTGAGGTCTAACCTAGGGATACAGAGACCAGAATTGTACACGGTGACCCCAGTGAAGTTTAACCCAGGGATACAGAGATCAGAATTGTACACGGTGACCCCAGTGAGGTCTAACCCAGGGGTACAGAGAGCTGAATTGTACATGTTGACCCCAGTGAAGTTTAACCCAGGGGTGCAGATATCGGAACCATGTACGGTGTTGCCGGTGAGGTCCAACCCCAGGTGTTTTTTCCTGAGGATGTGTTTTTCCTGAGTGACATTATACACAGCACTGTGCACCCGATACTGCTACCCCCACCCCCGTGCCTCGGCGCCATTCCGCAGCCACTAACATCTACTCGCTAACGCTGCTAGATCCGGATCAACGGAGGACGGACGCGTTTCGAGGGCAGGGTGGAGGTTCTGGCCGGAGTGGTGAACGGGTCCGAGCGCTGGGGTCTCCTGTGCGGCGAGGGCTGGGGGACGCTGGAGGCCATGGTGGTGTGTCGGCAGCTGGGGCTTGGATACGCCAGCCACGCCGTGCAAGTACGTCGGGGGGCACGGGCACCACGACAGCGTAGCGGTTAGCGCAATGTTCTTACAGCCTGGGGTGTCGGAGTTTGGAGCCCGATTCTGTCAGGGGTCTGTGCGTCCTCCCAGTGACTGTGGGGGATTCCTCCGGGTGCTCCAGTTTCCTCCCACAGTCCAAAGCTGTACCGGTCAGTAGATCAATTGGTCATTGTAAATTGCCTTGGGTTAAGTCAGTGGTTACTGCGTGCCACGGCTCGAAGGGCCGGGGGGGCTGACTCCAGGGTGAATCTCTAAATGACAACCCCCACCTGGGGTGAGGGAGGTGGGTCAGCAGACCCCCAACAACACCTCACTGACTCGGGGTTCGAGTGACTGGCTTAAAGCAGGGGGTGGTGATGGGGAGAGGGTGAGGGTGTGAGAGAGGGAGGTGGTAGGATGGAACAAGGGTGAGGAGGAGAGAAAAGATGATCTCTTGGAAGGTGGAGATTCAGCCCATCGTCTGTGGGCTGTCCACGGCACCAACCCTGTCCCCTGTGGAGCCAGAGAAGGGCGAACGAGGAGTGGGAGAGCGAGGGGAGTAAGAAGGAAGGGTGGTGGGGCAGGGGGAGTGAGGAAAAGAGGAATGTATATTGAGAGCATTTAAAGCAGAGTGTGATGGTTCTTCATTTGTCAGGGTGTCAGAGGTCACGGGTGAACGGGGTTCAGGGATTAATAAATCAGCCATAATGGAACGGTGGGGTAGGTTAGATGGGCCAAATGGCCCAATTCTGCTCCTTTGTCTTATGGTCTAAGGTGAGGGATAGAGAGTGTGATGGATGGAGGAGACTGAGGGGTGAGAATGAAGTGCAGAGGATGGGGGTGTGCTGAGGGTGAGGAGGTACAAGAGATGAGGGGGTTAGAGTGTGGGGGTGGGGTTGATCTGGTGAGTGTTGTTGGAGAAGGAGGTGGCGAAGGGGGGTGAGACGACGAGGATTGAGACAGTGAGGAGGATGAGGGGTGAGACTGAGGAGGATGAGGGGTCAGACAGTGAGGAGGATGAGGGGTGAGCTGGTGCGCTCCACGGGGTGGGGCTGATCTGACCGGGTGAGCATTCCCACAGCTGCGACTGGTCGGAGGGCGGACAGACTACGAGGGCCGTGTGGAGGTGCAGCGGGACGGGCGCTGGGGGATGGTGTGCAGTGACGGTTGGAGCACCCGCGAGGCAATGGTGGTCTGCAGACAGCTGGGGTTGGGGTACTCGCTGCATGCAGTGACGGTAGGTACAGCCAAGCACGCTGGAGACTGGTCCCCTCCTCAGAGACGGGACCTCGTCCGAGAAACGGGTCCCCTCCCCAGAGACGGGACCTCGTCCGAGAAACGGGTCCCCTGCCCAGAGACGGGACCTCATCCGAGAAACGGGTCCCCTCCCCAGAGACGGGACCTCGTCCGAGAAACGGGTCCCCTCCCCAGAGACGGGACCTCGTCCGAGAAACGGGTCCCCTGCCCAGAGACGGGACCTCGTCCGAGAAACGGGTCCCCTGCCCAGAGACGGGACCTCGTCCGAGAAACGGGTCCCCTGCCCAGAGACGGGACCTCGTCCGAGAAACGGGTCCCCTCCCCAGAGACGGGACCTCGTCCGAGAAACGGGTCCCCTGCCCAGAGACGGGACCTCGTCCGAGAAACGGGTCCCCTGCCCAGAGACGGGACCTCGTCCGAGAAACGGGTCCCCTCCCCAGAGACGGGACCTCGTCCGAGAAACGGGTCCCCTCCCCAGAGACGGGACCTCGTCCGAGAAACGGGTCCCCTGCCCAGAGACGGGACCTCGTCCGAGAAACGGGTCCCCTCCCCAGAGACGGGACCTCGTCCGAGAAACGGGTCCCCTGCCCAGAGACGGGACCTCGTCCGAGAAACGGGTCCCCTCCCCAGAGACGGGACCTCGTCCGAGAAACGGGACCCCCCCCCCAAGAGTCTGAACACCCGGCAACACAACCCCACCTGGAGGCTGGACCCTTGAAATTGATCCTTCCTGAAGATGGGACCGTTCCCCAGAGACCAGAACATGACCCCTCCCAGAGGCCAGACCCCTACAAGAGACACAACCCTTGGAGACCAGAACCCCTGTGAACCAGATTTCCCTCCCAAAGACCGGATCCCCACCAGAGTGTGGGATGTCAAAGCCCAGCACCACCAAGAGTAGGGATCGTCACTAAACAAACACCTTGTCCCGTCCTCTGGATCTCTCTCAGACCAGCACCCAACACCCACACGCATTCCCAATACACGATGAATTCTGCAGATGCTGGAAATTCAAGCAACACATATCAAAATTGCTGGTGAACACAGCAGGCCAGGCAGCATCTCTAGGAAGAGGTACAGTCGACGTTTCGGGCCGAGACCCTTCGTCAGGACTAACTGAAGGAAGAGCTCCCTCTGTCCCTCTGTCTATACCCCTTGCCCATCCTCTGGGTTTCCCCCCCTCCCCCTTTTCCTTCTCCCCGGACCTCCTGTCCCATGATCCTCTCATATCCCTTTTGCTAATCACCTGTCCAGCTCTTGGCTCCATCCCTCCCCCTCCTGTCTTCTCCTATCATTTTGGATCTCCCCCTCCCCCTCCCACTTTCAAATCTCTTACTAGCTCTTCTTTCAGTTAGTCCTGACAAAGGGTCTCGGCCTGAAACGTCGACTGTACCTCTTCCTAGAGATGCTGCCTGGCCTGCTGCGTTCACCAGCAACTTTGATGTGAGTTGCTCACATTCCCAATACGTGAGGTCAGACGCATGCGTAGACAGAGTGATAAATCCCCAGGGACTGACAAGGTGTCCCCTTGAACCCCGTGGGAGGCGTTCCGGGGCCCTAGCAGAGATATTTAAATCACCCTTAGTGACAGGTGAGGTGCCAGAGGACTGGAGCATAGCTAATGTTCCGCTTTTTAAGAAGCCAGGAAATTATAGGCTGGTGAGTCTGACATCAGCTGTGGGAAAGTTATTGGATGGTATTCTAATTGACCAGGTTTACAAATATTTGGATAGACATTACTGATTAAGGATGGTCACCATGGCTTCGTGTGTGGTAGGTCATGTCTAACCAATCTTTGAGTTTTTTGAGGAAGTTACCAGGAAAGTTGATAAGAGCAAGGCAGTGGGTGTTGTCTACATGGACTTTAGCAAGGCCTTTGACAAGGTCCCACATGGGAGGCTGGTCAAGAAGGTTCAGTCACTTGGCATTCATGATGAGTTAATAAATTGGATTAGACATTGACTTTGTGGGAGAAGTCAGAGAGTGGTTGTAGATGTTTGCCTCTCTGGCTGGAGGCCTGTGACTCATGGTGCACCACAGGGATCGGTGCTGGGTCCGTTGTTGTTTGCATCTATATAAACTATCTGGATGATAATGTGGTTAACTGGATCAGCAAATTTGCAGATGACACCAAGATTGGGGGTATAGTGGACAGTGAGGAAGACTGTCAGTGTTTGCAGCAGGATCTGGACCAGCTGGAAAAATGGGCTGAAAATGGCAGATGGAATTCAATGCAGACAAGTGTGAGGTTTTAAACCTTGGTAGGACCAACCAGTGTAGATCTTACACAGTGTACAGTAGGGCACTGAGGAGTGTGATAGAACAAAGCAATCTGGAAATACTGGTACATAATTCATTGGAAGTGAAATCACAGGTAGAAAGAGTCATAAAGAAAGCTTCACATTGACCTTCATAAAGCAATGTACTGAGTACAGGAGATGGGATGTTATATTGACATTAGTGAGGCCTAATTTGGAGTATTTTTGTGCAATTTTGGTTACCTACCTATAGGAAAGATATCAATAAGATTGAAAGAGTACAGAGAAATTTTACAAGAATGTTGCCAGGACTTGATGATCTGTGTTACAGAGAAAGGTTGAATAGGTTCGAACTTCGTTCCCTGGAGTGTAGAAGATTGAGGGGAGATTTGATAGAGGTATACAAAATTATGAGGGGTATAGATAGGGTAAATGCAAGCAGGCTTTTTCCACTGAGCTTGGGTGAGGCTAGGACTAGAGGTCATGGGTTAAGGGTGAAAGGTGAAATGTTTAAGGGGAACGAGGGGAACTTCATTCAAAGGGTGAGAGTGTGGAATGAGCTGTCGGTAGAAGTAGTGATGCAGCATTTAAGCAAAATATGTATAAGTACATCGATGGGAGGAGAATGGAGGTGCTGGTCAATGGGACTTGGCAGAAGAGCAGGTTGGCATAGACTAAATGGGCTGAAGGGCCTACTTGTGTGCTGTAGTGTTCTATGATTCTATCTCTTTCACACACTCACACTCACTCATCTCCCTGACCCTGGTGCCCTAGTTCTCTACCTTGAAAATCCTGGAGGTTTATCTCCACCTTTCCAAACACAGAATTCACCCTAGTGGGGCAACCCCCCCCCCACCCCCGTGTCCTCTCGACCCTCTCGCCACTCTGCACTTTGACCCCGTCACTGATGGCGTTGACCTCTACTCTTTGGTGGGTGGACAGATGATGGTGGTGATAGGATTTGGTACAGCCAGTGACCTCTGACCTCCCATTCACCCTGCTCCCCCCCACCCCAAGGAAACGTGGTATTGGGACGCGGCGACGGGCGCTCAGGAGATGGTGATGAGTGGGGTGAAGTGTGCGGGCACCGAACTGTCCTTGGACAAGTGTAAGAGCCATGGAGCCAATGTCCGGTGTCCGAAGACAGCCACTCGCTACGCCGCTGGGGTCATCTGCTCTGAGAGTAAGTCCGGGGAGTGGGTGGGTGTCACCTTGACCTATTGCCCAAGTTCCCCCGCATCTCCTGCCTGCAGCCGCAACCCTCCCCCCCCCCATCTCTCCGCCTCTGGCCAGCCTAACCCCAGGAACCTTCCTCCGTCCACCTGTAATTCCCCTCCCCTTCCCCAGGGTCGGTGAGAATCCCAGCTAAACACTGGCTGTCTGGCTGAGCTCAGCGATAGCACTGTCATTCGCGGTAAACCATCACTGGTATCCAGTGATCCAGTGTCATCTGTCACTGCCCGCCTGTTGTCCTGTACAGGCCAGTGATCTGTTGTGATAATGACTACTCATCTTGCTGGGAAATCAGAATCAAAGTTCAAAGTAAATTTATTACTGAGGTACAAATATATACCACCATGTGGAACCCTGAGATCCAATCTCTAGCGGGCATACTCCATAAATCCAGAATAAAATGATAACCACAACAGGAACAATGGGAGATGGCACCAACTTCAGCATTCAGCCAGTCTGTAAAAGACAGGAAACTATGCGAATACAAAAGGAAAAAAACAGTAAGTAAGCAATAAATATCGAGAACATGAGATGAGAAGTCTTTCAAAGTGAGTCCATAGGTTGTGGGAGAGTTCAGTGATGGGGGAGTTGAAGTTGAGTGAAGTTCAAGAGGGCGATGGTAGTAACTGTTCCTGAACCTGGTGGTGTGAGTCCTGAGGCTCCTGTAGCTTCTTCCGGATGGTCGCAGCAAGGCGAGGACACGACCTGCATGCTGGGGGTCCCTGATGATGGTTTGATAGCACTGGCATATGTGGTGACATTTGTTGTTTTGTGGCAGCAGTACATAGCAATAAAAAACACTAAAATTTACAATAAGAAATATTTTTTAAATTAATTTAAATAGATAAGTAGCACAGAAAAAGAGGGAATAAATAGAGATAGTGTAGATGTGTTCATTGTCCATTCAGAAATCTGATGGTGGAGGGGAAGAAGCTGTTCCTGAAACATGTTGTGTGTGTCTGCAGGCTCCTGTAACTCCTCCTCAACAGTAGCAATGAGAAGAGGGCATGTCCTGGGTGATGGGGGTCCTTAATGATCCAATGTAAATGATCACTATTCCCTGATGATGTGATCCACTGTGATATCCCACTGCTGTTCTGGACAATGGTCTGGTGTAATCTAACACTGTCACTCTGATCCGGTCCCACAGTGAGCCAATCACAGCCGCTCTCTCAGTGATCCAGTGTAAACGGTCAAAACTCCCCTGTCCCAGTACTCCACCACACCCTCACTGGCCCAGTGATCCAGTGTTTCCCCACTCTCCGGGCAACACAATGAGATCTAACTGCTCCAATGACCCTGTATCACACTCCCACTCTCCCTCCCTACCCAGTGCTCACGCCACAGGCCCAATGACCCAGTATCCCTCTTCCCACACTCCCAGTGACCCCCCCCCCCCACGGTCCTGGCGATCCAGGGTCTCTCCCTCACTACCCAGTACCAGTGACCCAGTGCCCCTCTCCCCATGGATCTGGCGTCCCAGGGTCTCTCTCTCCCCACTGTCCCTCCCTACCCAGTGCCAGTGACCCAGTGCCCCTCTCCCCATGGTCCTGGTGACCCAGGGTCTCTCCCTCCCTACCCAGTGCTCGCCCCACAAGCCCAGTGCCCCAGTGCCCCTCTCCCCTCTGCCCCAGCGCAGGGTGACCACCGGTCTCTGTCCCCACAGCCTCTTCGGACCTGATCCTGAATGCGAAGCTGGTTGAGCAGACGGCTTACATCGAGGACCGACCTCTGCACATGTTGTACTGCGCAGCCGAGGAGAACTGCCTCTCCAGCTCAGCCCAGAACGCCAACTGGCCCTACGGACACCGGCGCCTCCTCCGATTCTCCTCGGAGATCCACAACATTGGCCGCGCCGACTTCCGCCCCAAGGCTGGCCGCCACTCCTGGGTCTGGCACGAGTGCCACGGGTGAGTGTACAGCAGGACTCTGGCCACCGGCCCCTGGACCCAGGCCCAAGGCTGGTGGGGGGGGGGGTCACGGTTGGGGCAAAGGACGGTGGGGGTTTCTATTGATCTCACCCCTGGGGCAAAGGAAGCTGGTGAAGGGAGATCCCAAGTTCCCAAAGGCAAGCAGGCAGACAGCATGTCACCCTTCCGTGGGGGGAGGGGTGGTAGAGTCGGAATGGAGGGGGTGGGAGCAATGAGTGGGAGGGGAGGGCAGCAAGTATGCGAATGGCAGAGTGGTTGTGATCAGCACAGATTGTGGGCTCAGATTAACTGTCTCCCCCCTCCTCCCTCCCCCTCCTCCCTCCCCCTCCTCCCTCCCCCCTCCTCCCTCCCCCCTCTTCCCCTCTCCCCCTCCCCATCTCCCCCTCCCCCCTTTCCCTCCCCTCTCCTCCTCCCTCTTCCCCCTCACCCTCCTCACTCTCCTCCCTCCCCCTTCTCCCCCCTTTCTCTCTCCCTTGGTCCCTGTCTCTCCCACCCACAGCCACTACCATAGTATGGACATCTTCACACATTACGACATTCTGACGCTGAATGGCACCAAGGTGGCAGAGGGGCACAAGGCCAGCTTTTGCCTGGAGGATTCCGACTGTGCGGACGGTGGGTGATGGGCGAGTGTTCTCCGTCTGTTTGGTAGGGTGTCCTTGAACCAGACTGGGGAACCACCCAGTGATCCCACACATGTAGATGGCTGCAGATTGGAGTCTCCTGGACAGGGTCCCACACCAATCCCTCCTCCCATCCATCTCCGGGACTGGCCTGAATCAAGGCTGCCTCATCTGATGGAGCCATAGTGTCTTCCACGGGAATATGCAACAGGATTTCCCATGGAAGACACCGCGGATTACCAATAATTTCCCTGACTCTGGTCATTATTGGTAATCCCTGGGAATATCACTGGCATCCATGAGAACGCCCCGGGATACGTGGGAACATTGCCGGGAACCATGAGAATGTGTTTGGGATCTGGGAATATCATGGTGATCCATGGGAACATCACCGCGGTCTGTGGGAATCTGTTGGAACTTTGCTGGGATCTGGGAATATCGAGGTGATCAGTAGAAATGCAGCTGGGATCTGTGGGAGTGTCACTGCGATCTGGGAATCTCATGGTGGTCAGTGGGAATTTCACAATGACGGTTGAGTCTGTGGTAAAGAAGGCATATGCAATGTTGGCATTTATTTCAAAGAAAATAGAACATAAGAACAAGGAGATAATGCTAGGCTTTACAAGACACCAGTCAAGCCGCACTTGGAGTATTGTCAACAGTTTTGGGTCCCATATCTCAGAAAGGATGTGTTGTCATTGGGGAGAGTCCAGAGGAGATCACGAGGATGATTCCAGGAATGAAGGGGTTAACATATGAGAAGCATTTGGCAGCTTTGACCTGTACTCACTGGAATTTAGAAGAATGCAGGGGGATCTCATTGAAACTGACCAAATGTTGAAAGGACCAGATAGGATGGATGTGGAGAGGATGTTTCCTGTGGTGGGGATATCGAGAACTAGAGGGCATAGACTCAAAATTGAGGAGTGACCCTTTAGAACAGAGGTAAAGAGGATTTTTCTTTTAGCCAGAGTGTGGTGAATCTGTGGAATGTTCTGCCACAGACTGCAATGGAAGCCAAGTCTGTGGGTATATTTAAGGTGGAAGTTGATTGTTTCCTGATCAGTCAGGGCATCAAAGGATATGGTGAGAAGGCAGGTGTATGGGGTTGAGTGGGATCTAGATCAGCCATGATGGAATGGCGGAGAAGACTCGATGGGCTGAATGGCCTAATTCTGCTCCTGTGTCTTATGGTCTAAACCTATCGCATATTGAAACGCCTAGATAGAGTGGATGTGGAGAGGATGATTCCTATCGTGGAGGAGTCTAGGACCAGAGGGGACAGCCTCAGAATAGAGGGATGTCCATTTAGAACAGAGATGAGGAAAGATTTCTTTAGACAGAGGATAGTGAATCTTTGGAATTCATTGAAGTTCCTGTGTTTCTGTGATATCATTCTGGAGGAACGTCGTATCATTTTTTAATGCATGCATTTCTAAATGACAATAAATGAGGACTGAGTGTCCTCATAATCTAAAAAAAAACCATAGGTAATAAACCTGATTTGGATTCTGAATCATCGGGAATTCTCTGTGTGGGGGTGGGGAATGAATCTCTGGGTTTCTCACCCAGATGGTTGGTGGGAGCCAGAATGTGGGAAGTATTCAAAGTGGACGTTCAAAAGATTGAAAGAAAATGTACAGTCAAAGTAGACACAGATCACCATACTCAACCCTGAGATTCATTCTCTCGTGGGCATTCACCGTAACAAATAAGTGACGAATCCTGAGAACATGAACTGGCAAGTCCAGGAAAGTGAGACTATAAGTTGTTGAGCAACAAACACAAAATGCTGGAGGGACCCGGCAGGTCAGGCAGAGGAACAAGGAGGTCAATGTTGTGGACCTGGTGGTGTGGGTCATGAAGCTCCTGTACCTTCTCCCTGAGGGCAGGATAGATGGGTCACAGTTACACTGAATGTTGGGACATGTTTGCTGGGCCGAGTAGCCTCCTCTGCTCCAAACTACTTTCTCAGAACTCCCTGGGATGTTGGCTCTGACCCAAAAACCCCACAGAACCCGGTGACAATCCCATTTATTAGGCTTTAGTACAAAGGAGCAGAATTAGGCCATTTGACCCATAGAGTCTGCTCTGCCACTCGATCCTGGCTGAGTAAGCAAGAATCTATCGAGCTCCGCTTTAAATATCACTGATCTATGTCGTGAGATTTGTTTTCTTATGGCAGCAGTGTAATACACAAAGATTGCTTTAAATTACAATAAGAATATATAATAAAAAACACAAAAAGAGAGCAAAATACTGAGGTCGCGGGGGAATGATCCGAAATCTGATGGTGGAACGGAAAAAGCTGTTCCTAAGCCATTCAGTCTGTGTCTTCAGGCTCCTGTACCTCCTCCCTGAGGAGAGGGCGTGGCCTGGGTGATGGGGGTCCTTAACGATAGATGCCACCTCTTGCAGATGTTCTCGATGATGGGCTCCGGGCTCCAGCCTCCCCAAGTGATCTGTAATCACACCTCGTCAGAGTGGTTTAATGAAAAGCAGAATCCGAATCAGGTTTATTATCACCGGCATGTGATGTGAAATTTGTTAACTTAGCTGCAGCAGTTCAATGTAATACATAATCTAGGAGAAAAATAAATAAATAAACAACTAAATCAATTATCTATATTGAATAGATTTAAAAATGTGCAAAAATAGAAATACTGTATATTTTTTTAAAAAGTGAGTTAGTGTCCAAAGATTCAATGTCCATTTAGGAATCGGATGGCAGAGGGGAAGAAGCTGTTCCTGAATCGCTGAGTGTGTGCCTTCAGGCCTCTGTATCTCTTACCTGAGAAAAGGGCATGCCCTGGGTGCTGGAGGTCTGAGACATCTCGTTTAACAAATTTACACAGATTCTCCATGGCTCTGACAGGGAGAGTTGATCAGAGGTCTTTTGTAGATGTCATGTATGTAGATTTCCAAAAGGCATTCGACAAGGTGCCATACAAGAGCTTGGAGCATAAAGAGAGAGGAGCTCAGGGAGTGCGTTAGACTGTGGCGCTAACAACATAGTTGGAATAATCAGAACTTTTTCGGACTGGGCGGAGAACGGCAGGGATCGGATTGTAGAATTGTTCACCATTCACATGAATCTGCTGGCATTGGAATGAAAGGGTTAATGTCTGAGGAGCGTTTAATGGCTCTGGGCCTGTACTCACCGGAGTTTAGAAGAATGGGGGGGATCCTATCGAATGTTGAAAGGCCTGGACAGAGTGGATGTGAAGAGGATGTTTCCGATATTGGGGAGTCGAGAACCAAAGGACACAGATAGAGTGGATGTGGAGAGGATGTTTCTGATGGTGGGGGAGTCTCGGACCAGAGGACACAGCCTCCGAGTAGAGAGACGTTCATTTAGAACAGAGCCACGAAGGAATTTCTTTAGCCGGAGGGTGATGAATCTGTGGAACTCGTGGCCACAGATCTGGCCATGGAGGCCAAGTCATTGGATATATTTAAAGCAGAGGTTGATAGGTTCTTGATTAGTCCGGGTGTGAAAGGTTACGGGGAGAAGGCACCATGATGGGGTTGAGAGGGGTGGAGTGGTTAACTAAACTCCTGTCTCCACCCACACAGGTGGACACAAGCGGTACGAATGTGCAAACTTCGGGGAGCAGGGAATCACAGTGGGCTGCTGGGACTCGTACCGACACGACATCGACTGCCAGTGGATCGACATCACTGACGTGAAGCCTGGCAACTACATCATGCAGGTTGGGGCTGCAGGGGTGGAGGATGGGGGATGGGGAGGGGGAGGTGGGAGAGGGGAGACAGGGGGCGGGGTGGTGTGTGTGTACAGAGGATGGGGAGGAGGAGGTGGGAGAGGAGAGACGGAGGTGGGGTGGGATACAGGATGCGGAGGGTGTGATGGGATGAGAGGGAAGGGTGACACTGACGTTACACATGAGTGGGAGGTAGGGTGGGATTGAGGGGATGGGGCTGAGTTTGGTGGGAGAGGAGTGAGAAGATGAGGGGGAGGTTTGGGTGACAGGATGGGGAGGATGGTGTTGGCTGAGTGTGTGGGAGGGAGAGGTTGGAGACAAAAGGGATGGGGAAGGAGAGGGAGGGTATAAGGATGGTGGACAGAAAGGGCGTGTGTGATAGGAAGGTGAGGAAGGAGGAGAAACAGGGCGGGGAGGGAATGAGGAGGTGATTAAAGAGACCTCCCAGTGTGAACAATCACAAACCAACCATCACAGGAGGGTCAGGGGGACTGGCATGAGGTGTGGGTACAGTCGGCAATGTGGGTCACTGTGGGAAGGGGTGAGGTGTGGGTACAGTCGGCAGTGTGGGTCACTGTGGGAAGGAGTGAGGTGTGGGTACAGTCGGCAGTGTGGGTCACTGTGGGACGGGCTGAGGTGTAGGTACAGTTGGCAGTGTGAGTCACTGAGGGACGGGTTGAGGTGTAGGTACAGTTGGCAGTGTGGGTCACTGTGGGACGGGCTGAGGTGTAGGTACAGTCGGCAGTGTGGGTCACTGAGGGACGGGTTGACGTGTAGGTACAGTTGGCAGTGTGGGTCACTGAGGGACGGGTTGAGGTGTAGGTACAGTTGGCAGTGTGGGTCACTGTGGGACGGGCTGAAGTGTAGGTACAGTCGGCAGTGTGGGTCACTGAGGGACGGGTTGAGGTGTAGGTACAGTCGGCAGTGTGGGTCACTGAGGGACGGGGTGAGGTGTGGGTACAGTCGACAGTGTGGGTCACTGGGACGGGGTGAGGTGTGGGTACAGTCGGCAGTGTGGGTCACTGAGGGACGGGGTGAGGTGTGGGTACAGTCGACAGTGTGGGTCACTGGGACGGGGTGAGGTGTGGGTACAGTTGGCAGTGTGGGTCACTGGGACGGGGTGAGGTGTGGGTACAGTCGGCAGTGTGGGTCACTGAGGGATGGGTTGAGGTGTAGGTACAGTTGGCAGTGTGGGTCACTGGGACGGGGTGAGGTGTGAGTACAGTCGGCAGTGTGGGTCACTGGGACGGGGTGAGGTGTGAGTACAGTCGGCAGTGTGAGTCACTGAGGAACGGGCTGAGGTGTAGGTACAGTCGGCAGTGTGGGTCACTGAGGGACGGGTTGACGTGTAGGTACAGTCGGCAGTGTGGGTCACTGAGGGACGGGTTAAGGTGTAGGTACAGTCGGCAGTGTGGGTCACTGAGGGACGGGTTGAGGTGTAGGTACAGTCGGCAGTGTGGGTCACTGAGGGACGGGTTGAGGTGTAGGTACAGTCGGCAGTGTGGGTCACTGAGGGACGGGTTGAGGTGTAGGTACAGTCGGCAGTGTGGGTCACTGAGGGACGGGGTGAGGTGTGGGTACAGTCGACAGTGTGGGTCACTGGGACGGGGTGAGGTGTGGGTACAGTCGGCAGTGTGGGTCACTGGGACGGGGTGAGGTGTGGGTGCAGTCGGCAGTGTGGATCACTGTGGGACGGGCTGAGGTGTAGGTACACTCGGCAGTGTGGGTCACTGAGGGACGGGTTGAGGTGTAGGTACAGTCAGCAGTGTGGGTCACTGTGGGACGGGCTGAGGTGTGGGTACAGTTGGCAGTGTGGGTCACTGCACAGAGACAGGGTGAGGTTTGGGTATAATTGGCGGTGTGGGTACAGTCGTCATTGTGGGTCACTGACTGTGGGTTTCCTCGCCAGGTTATCATTAACCCAAACTATGAGGTTTCTGAAAGTGACTTCACCAACAACGCCATGAAATGTAATTGTAAATACGACGGGCACCGCATCTGGATGCACAACTGTCACATAGGTAACTCCTTCCCAATCCCGCATTGCCCTTCAGCCCCCGACAATTCCCCGTTGTGCCAGCCGGAGTTTGGCACCGGTCATGGTCTGTGGGATCTGGGGCAGACTGGTGGATGTTAGTGAGAGGCAACTGAAGGGTCAGCAGGTGGTGGATGGAGGCTTGCCTTTGGGATTGGATGTCTGTGACGTGTGGTGTACCATGGGATCGGAGCTGCGATCCCACGCGGGTAGAAACATCGGAGGTGTGATTAGTAGTTTGCAGAATACCCTAAAAAAAAGCAGTGTTTTGTAGAAAGGAGCATAGTCAAGAGATGTTTATCAGGTGGTAACGTGGTTAAATCAAAGGCAGATGGCTTTAAATCTGGTAAGATTTACCAGGATGCTGCCTGGATTAGAGAGCATGTTTGATGAGGACAGGTAGAGTGAGGTAGGGCTTTTCTCTTTGGAGTGAAGGACGATGAGAGGTGACTTGATGGAGGTGTACAAGATGATGAGAGGCAAAGATAGAGTGGACAGTCAGAGACTTTTCTGCAGGGTGGAATTGGCTAATATGAAAGGGTGTAATTTTAAAATGAATGGAGGAAAGTACAGAGGGGATGTCAGAGAAGGTTTTTTATTTTTTACACACAAGGTGGTGGATGTGTAGAACTCGCACCCAGGGGTGGTGGTATTGGGGACATTTAACAGATGCTTAGATGGACACGTGGATGATAGAAAAATGGAGGGCTATTTGGGAGGGAAGGAATAGAATGATCTTGGAGTAGGTTAAGTCAGCACAAATTCGTGGGGTGAAGGGCCTGCAGTTTGCTGCTCTGTTGCATGGGTGAAAAAGAGTAACCTGGGTAGGACAGGCAGAATGAATATTCGAGGAACAGAGGGATCATAAAGTCCCTGCAGTTGGCAGCATAGGTCAATAGGGTAAAACCTATGCCCTCAACAATGGGGCACAGAGAGATCCCGGTACCATTGGACAGGCCGGAGCTGGAGAAGGGTGCTTGGGTCTGGGTGGAGATGCACCATTATGACGTCTGCAATGGGACGATTCAGGAGAGAAGGACGGTGCGGCTAAGTTGGGATGGTTTGCCTTTGAGGTGAGGCGCTGAGGGAGGAGGGAGACCTGGTAGGAGTGTTCAAAGCCAGAGGGGCAGAGATTGTCATTGGTTTATTTTCATCACATGTCCCGAGATACAGTGTAAAGCTTGTCTCATGTTCATAATGATCATTACATAGTGTATTGTGGTAGAACAAGGGAAAACAATAACAATTTTCCTATAAGTTAGAGATTCAGCACAGTAACAACGAACGAGTGTCACCAAATTACCTGCATGTGACAGTTAACCTACTAACCTTTGTGCCTTTGGACTGTGGGAGGAAACTGAAGCACCCGGAGGAAACCCAAACGGTCACAGGGAGAACGTGCAAACTCCTCATGAACAGCAGCAGGAATTGAATCTGGGTCGCTGGTGCTCTAGTAGCATTACGCTGTGTTTCGGCAGTTTGGGCCGAGACCTTCTTCGGGACGGGAAAGGAACGGGAAGATGCCGGGATAGGAAGGTGGGGGAGGGGAAGGAATACAAGCTGGCAGGTTATAGGTGGAGCCAGGTCAAGGGCTGAAGTAGATAGGAGCGGAGAGTGGACCATGGGAGAAAGAGAAGGAGAGAGGCACTGGGGGAAAGAGATAGGCAGCTGAAGGGAAGAGTTAAAAGGGGGTCCAGCATGGGGAATTGGAAGGGGAAAGGGGAAAATTATCTGCAGTTGGAGAAATCAATGTTCATGCCAACAAGTTGGAGGCTACGTAGATGGAATATGAGGTGTTACTTCTCAAACTGGTTGTGCAGGTTGACTCTGTGGTTAAAAAGGCATACGGTGTATTGGCCTTCATCAATCATGGGATTGAGTTTAGGAACCGAGAGGTAACATTGCAGCTATATAGGACCCTGGTCAGACCCCACTTGGAGGACTGTGCTGAGTTCTGCCTCACTACAGGAAGGATGTGGAAACCATAGAAAGGGTGCAGAGGAGATTTACGAGGATATTGCCTGGATTAGGGAGCATGCCTTATGAAAACAGGTTGAGTGAACTCAACCTTTTCTCCTTGGAGCGATGGAGGATGAGAGGTGACCTGATAGAGGTGTATAAGATGATGAGAGGCATTGATCATGTGGATAGTCAGAGGCTTTTTCCTAGGGCTGAAATGGCTAACACGAGAGGGCACAGTTTTAAGGTGCTTGGAAGTAGGTACAGAGGAGATGTCAGGGGTAAGTTTTTTACGCAGAGAGTGGTGAATGCCTGGAATGGGCTGCTGGCGACAGTGGTGGAGGTGGATACGATAGGGTCTTTTAAGAGACTCTTGGACAAGTATATGGAGCTCAGAAAAATAGAGGGCTATGGGTAACCCTAGTAATTTCTAAGGTAAGGACATGTTCGGCACAGCTTTGTGGGCTGAATGGCCTGTATTGTGCTGTAGGTTTTCTATGTTTCTATGTTTAACCTCAGAGTGGCCTTATATGGGTCTTGTAGATGGATGCACTGCAGCACAGGAGCAGGCCATTCGGCCCACAATGTCTGTACTGAACACGATGCAGAATTAATCTAACTTTCCCTTTGCCCTTATCCCTTCGTGTTGATGTGTCTGTTCATTAATCTGGAAAGACATTGCTGGCAGTCTGGAGACTGAGTTCTGAGTTGGGCAGGTTGGATCATTATTCGTTGCAGAGTAGGAGACTGAGAGGTGACCTTACTGAGGTGTACAAAATCTTGAGGGGCATTGATAGGGTGAATGCACAGAGTCTTGTACCCCAGGGTTGGGGGGATCACGAACCAGAGGGCAAAGGTTGAAGGTGAGGGGAGAGAGATTTAATAGGAATCTGAGCAGTAACTTTTTCACCCAGAAGGTGGTGAGTTTATGGACTGAGCTGCTGGAGGAGTAACATTTACAACATTTAAGAGATTTGGACAGGTACAAGGATCAGAGCGATGTGGGACAAACACAGGCAAATGGGACCACAGCCACACACACAAAACACTGGAGGAACTCAGCAGGTCAGGCAGCATCTATAGAGAGGAATCAACAGTTGACAGTTTCATCAGAACTGGAAAGGAGGGGAGAGAGGTCATAGGACAAGGTCAAAGGTGATAGGTGAGACCAGGTGGGTAGAGGAGGGAGGATGAAGTGAGAAACTGGGAAGTGAGATAGGTCTCTTCTTCAATTCTCTAATTTCTGGTAATTCCTTCCCCTCTTTCCTTCTCTCTTCTTCCATTCCCCAATCTGGATATCGTCTTACCTCTCTTCTCACCTGTCCATCACCTCCCTCTGGTGTTGCTCCTCGTTCCCTCTCTCTCATGGTCCACTCTCCTCTCCCGTCAGATTCCTTCTTCAGCCCTTTGCCTTTTTCCCACCTATCAACTCCCAAATTCTCATTTCATTCCCCTCCCACCCACCTTCCCCCTCACCTGGTCTCACCTATCACCTGCCGGCTTGTACTCCTTCCCCTCCCCACACCTTCCTATTTTGGCTTCTTCTCTCTTCTTTCTCAGCCCTGAAGAAGGGTCTCGGCCCAAAACATTTCGACTGTTTATTCATTTCCATGGATGCTGCCTGACTTGCTGAGTTCCGCCGGCATTTTGTGTGTGTGTTGCTCCAGATCTCCAGCATCTGCAGAGTTTCCAATGATTACAGATGGGACTGCCTTAGCTGGGCATCTTTGCCAGTATGGACCAGCTGGGCAAAGGGCCTGTTTCTGTGCTGTGAGACCCTGATACTCTGTAAAACGTTCCCTGTATACCGGCTCTGTTTCCCCTTCTGTGCCCCCTCCTTCAGGCAGAGTGTCCCCAGCTGTCTAAAGGATTTGCCTCCCCCTCTCCCCCAGCTGACCACTCTTTGTTTCCTACCCCCAGGCGATGCCTTCAGTGAAGAAGCCGAGAGGAAGTTTGAAAAGTATCCAGGCCAGCTGAACAACCTGATCCCCTAATCAGAGCCCACGCGCACACACACACACTGCCCCCACCCCAGCACACCTCACCCTCCAGGTTTGAAGCAGGACTGGCCTCTCCCTGGCAAGGAGACACCGGCCCTCTCCTCAAACCGGCTCCCACATGTCCTGCGGGATCGCTCCCAACCCACCACCCCACCACCCCCCCATCCCACCCCTGGCCTCTGGGAAAGAGCCTGGGTGTTCCCTGGAGGAGGCTGATGTGGGGCTCGCCTCTCCGGGATGCAGGAGACCCCTTCACACCCACACTGTGAACAGGAGAACGGTGCAAATGGGTTGTGGCAGACCACGGGAGCACCATACCGCAGCTCGACCAGGCCACCGCAGCTGGACCAGGTCACCGGACCTGGATCGTGCTCCACAGCTGGACAGGAACAACATTATTCCAGAATCACTGCCGCCCAGGAACACTGTAACTAGAGCAGGACCACAGCTGGACTGGGACACGCTATTCCAATGTTCTGGATTGGCCTGGAACTGCACAGCTGGACCGAGCTCACTGACTGGCATTGCTGGCCCACAACTCCACAGCTGGTGCAGAACAACACATCTGTCTTAGGACGCCACATCAGTCCCCAGTGGTGGGCAGATGAGAAAACGAAGTTCTCTGGCTCCACACCTGGGACTCGCTCACTGACCTTGGTGCCCGGTGACTGACACAGCGTGACTCCCCCCCCAGTCCACGGTACAGATTCCCCTCCCTCTCGGTGCTAACCCAGCTCCGTCCACTTTCCCTGCCCCGGGGTCGGTGGTTCCCCTGTGTTACACTTGCCCGCTTTACAGAGCCCAGCAGCTGTGTTGCAATATCCCAGTCAATCTCGGGCAGACCCCTGGCGTGTCCCATGTTACAGAGCCCATGCTGCTGGGTGCAACCCTGCCGAGGGGCCAGTCAGACTGTTCCTGTGTAGGGGAGGGTGGGTGGGCATCGCCTCACTCAGTTCTGTCCAGGTGGATGCCGACGGATTCCTGACTCCACCACCCCCCTGAAGCTGGAGCCCACCCATGGGAGCCTCCTACCCACACACATGGGAGCTCCCACCCCCAGCCCCGGTGACCTGCTCTACGGGTTCTAACGTTTACAGGGTAATTTACAAACTGTACTTCCGCCATACCTAGTCTGAGAACAAATGTGTATTTAATTGTCCGAATAAAATGGTGGACTTTTTAACCCCCATGTAGTCCGCACTTCATGTACGCTCTGTCTCTGTGTCCAGTCCGTGTGTCTGGTACTTGTCTATGTGTCTCATCAGTGTTCCTGTATCTGGTCTGTGTGTCCGGTCTGTGTGCATGTGTCACGTCTGTATCTACATGTCCAGTCCATGTCCGGTCTGTGTCCAACCGTGTCCCTGGTCCATGTCGGTGTGTCCGGTCCATGTCCCCAGTCCATGTCAGTGTGTCCAGTCTGTGTCTCCAGAGATTTGGAGAGTGTGGGGTCACTACTGAGATATGCAGCCCACGTCAGGCAGTTCCTCAGAACCGGCCCGCCCGGGGAGAGGAGGCAATTCTTGGGGAATGGCGTTCATCTTCGTAACACCCCTCCCCGCCCACATACCCTCTTCCTCCCTCCCTCCCTCTCCCTCCTCTCTGCCTGCCCTCAGATCCTCCATCCTTCTCTCCACCCACAGATCTTCCTCCTCCTCCCTCCCAGATCTCCTTCCAGCCCAGTCCCTCCAGCCTGACCCTCTTCCTCCCCCTCTCTGTGTCCTCCTCACCCCAATTCATCGCCTGCCCTGTCCCTCCCCATGAGTCTCCCTGCCCGCACAGCACCTCACTGCGGGAGGCTGACTGCTGTGGGGGGAAGAGGCAATTGGGAGAAGTGAGGGTGGACCATTTGCTCTCTCACCCTGGGCTGCCCCTCGCCTTGACCCCGTCCACCCTCCCCGTGGCCCCTGTGTGGGTGGGACTGATTCCCTTGGCCAGTGCCCAGCCTCATGGAACAGAATCACTGGCATACATAGTGAAATTTGTTGTATTACAACAGCAGTACGTTGCAATACATAGTAATAAATAAACTACAAATCACAATAAGTATGTGTAAAATGTCAATGTAGAACGATGCTGCTTACAGCAGTGGCTGTGGATTTCAGCTGGAGCAGTCTGAATGGGAATATTGGATGATTCTCGTTGGAGCTGCGTGCACAGAGTCGCCACAGGCTGCTGTCCCACGGGATAGGGCCGCAGGGCCCCCCGTCCCACGGCCGGCGGCCCGTGAGGAGAGGTTCCTTCCGCACCATGGAGAATGCTGCCACCTCGCCGGGGGATGTTCCAAGGGGTTGTCTGTGCAGTTCGTCACTGCCCAGCTGAGGTCCGCTGGGAGGTGGTTTCCCTGCCCACGTCTAACCTGATGCTCTGGCTGGGTGTCAGTGCAGGCCAGTAGCCACAGGAGCAGAATTAGGCCATTCAGCCCATCGAGTCTGCTCCACCATTCCATCATGGCTGATTTATTATCCCTCTCAACCCCATTCTCCCCCTAACCTTTGACACCCTGACTAATCAAGAATCTATCAACCTCAGATTTAAATATAGCCAATGATTTGGCCTGCACAGCTGTCTGTGAAAATGAATTTCTCAGATTCACCACCTCATGGCTAAAGAAATTCCTCCTCACATCTGTTGTATATGGGTGCCCCTCTATACTGAGGGCAGTGTACCCTGGTCCTAGACTCACCAAATATTGGAAACATTCTCTCTTCATCCACTCTATCTAGGCCATTCAATATTCAATGGTTTTCAATGAGATCCCCCCTCATTCTTCTAAACCCCAGTGAGTACTGGGCCTGAGACACCAACTGCCCCTCATTCGCAAAGGAGCCCGTGGGTATCCCACTGTCCCGTCACCTGGTAGGAAGGTGGAGGGGCGGGGAGGGGGCAGGACTGTGCTGGAAGAGCATAGGCCCGCACAAATCTGGAGTGGGAGGCCTGGAGTTCAGAGTTCCATGTCAGATCATTCCCGAGGTGGAAACTGAAGGTCAAAGATCAAAGTCGGCGAATTCAAAAGTTGGAGGCCTGGTGGATTGGGGAATGTGGAATCTGGAGGCCTGGTGGATTGGGGAACGTGGAATCTGGAGGCCTGGTGGATTGGGGAACGTGGAATCTGGAGGCCTGGTGGATTGGGGAATGTGGAATCTGGAGGCCTGGTGGATTGGGGAACGTGTAATCTGGAGGCCTGGTGGATTGGGGAATGTGGAATCTGGAGGCCTGGTGGATTGGGGAACGTGTAATCTGGAGGCCTGGTGGATTGGGGAATGTAGAATCTGGAGGCCTGGTGGATTGGGGAATGTGGAATCTGGAGGCCTGGTGGATTGGGGAATCAGGAATCTGGAGGCCTGGTGGATTGGGGAATGTGGAATCTGGAGGCCTGGTGGATTGGGGAATGTGGAATCTGGAATCTGGAGGCCTGGTGGATTGGGGAATGTGGAATCTGGAGGCCTGGTGGATTGGGGAATGTGGAATCTGGAGGCCTGGTGGATTGGGGAATGTGGAATCTGGAGGCCTGGTGGATTGGGGAATGTGGAATCTGGAATCTGGAGGCCTGGTGGATTGGGGAATCAGGAATCTGGAGGCCTGGTGGATTGGGGAATGTGGAATCTGGAGGCCTGGTGGATTGGGGAATCAGGAATCTGGAGGCCTGGTGGATTGGGGAATCAGGAATCTGGAGGCCTGGTGGATTGGGGAATGTGGAATCTGGAGGCCTGGTGGATTGGGGAATGTGGAATCTGGAGGCCTGGTGGATTGGGGAATCAGGAATCTGGAGGCCTGGTGGATTGGGGAATGTGGAATCTGGAGGCCTGGTGGATTGGGGAACATGTAATCTGGAGGCCTGGTGGATTGGGGAATGTGGAATCTGGAGGCCTGGTGGATTGGGGAATGTAGAATCTGGAGGCCTGGTGGATTGGGGAATGTGGAATCTGGAGGCCTGGTGGATTGGGGAATCAGGAATCTGGAGGCCTGGTGGATTGGGGAATGTAGAATCTGGAGGCCTGGTGGATTGGGGAATGTGGAATCTGGAGGCCTGGTGGATTGGGGAATGTGGAATCTGGAATCTGGAGGCCTGGTGGATTGGGGAATCAGGAATCTGGAGGCCTGGTGGATTGGGGAATGTGGAATCTGGAGGCCTGGTGGATTGGGGAATCAGGAATCTGGAGGCCTGGTGGATTGGGGAATGTGGAATCTGGAGGCCTGGTGGATTGGGGAATGTGGAATCTGGAGGCCTGGTGGATTGGGGAATGTGGAATCTGGAGGCCTGGTGGATTGGGGAACGTGTAATCTGGAGGCCTGGTGGATTGGGGAATGTGGAATCTGGAGGCCTGGTGGATTGGGGAATGTGTAATCTGGAGGCCTGGTGGATTGGGGAATGTAGAATCTGGAGGCCTGGTGGATTGGGGAATGTGGAATCTGGAGGCCTGGTGGATTGGGGAATCAGGAATCTGGAGGCCTGGTGGATTGGGGAATGTGGAATCTGGAGGCCTGGTGGATTGGGGAATGTGGAATCTGGAATCTGGAGGCCTGGTGGATTGGGGAATGTGGAATCTGGAGGCCTGGTGGATTGGGGAATGTGGAATCTGGAGGCCTGGTGGATTGGGGAATGTGGAATCTGGAGGCCTGGTGGATTGGGGAATGTGGAATCTGGAATCTGGAGGCCTGGTGGATTGGGGAATCTGGAATCTGGAGGCCTGGTGGATTGGGGAATGTGGAATCTGGAGGCCTGGTGGATTGGGGAATCAGGAATCTGGAGGCCTGGTGGATTGGGGAATCAGGAATCTGGAGGCCTGGTGGATTGGGGAATGTGGAATCTGGAGGCCTGGTGGATTGGGGAATGTGGAATCTGGAGGCCTGGTGGATTGGGGAATCAGGAATCTGGAGGCCTGGTGGATTGGGGAATGTGGAATCTGGAGGCCTGGTGGATTGGGGAACATGTAATCTGGAGGCCTGGTGGATTGGGGAATGTGGAATCTGGAGGCCTGGTGGATTGGGGAATGTAGAATCTGGAGGCCTGGTGGATTGGGGAATGTGGAATCTGGAGGCCTGGTGGATTGGGGAATCAGGAATCTGGAGGCCTGGTGGATTGGGGAATGTAGAATCTGGAGGCCTGGTGGATTGGGGAATGTGGAATCTGGAGGCCTGGTGGATTGGGGAATGTGGAATCTGGAATCTGGAGGCCTGGTGGATTGGGGAATCAGGAATCTGGAGGCCTGGTGGATTGGGGAATGTGGAATCTGGAGGCCTGGTGGATTGGGGAATCAGGAATCTGGAGGCCTGGTGGATTGGGGAATGTGGAATCTGGAGGCCTGGTGGATTGGGGAATGTGGAATCTGGAGGCCTGGTGGATTGGGGAATCAGGAATCTGGAGGCCTGGTGGATTGGGGAATGTGGAATCTGGAGGCCTGGTGGATTGGGGAACATGTAATCTGGAGGCCTGGTGGATTGGGGAATGTGGAATCTGGAGGCCTGGTGGATTGGGGAATGTAGAATCTGGAGGCCTGGTGGATTGGGGAACATGTAATCTGGAGGCCTGGTGGATTGGGGAATGTGGAATCTGGAGGCCTGGTGGATTGGGGAATGTAGAATCTGGAGGCCTGGTGGATTGGGGAATGTGGAATCTGGAGGCCTGGTGGATTGGGGAATCAGGAATCTGGAGGCCTGGTGGATTGGGGAATGTAGAATCTGGAGGCCTGGTGGATTGGGGAATGTGGAATCTGGAGGCCTGGTGGATTGGGGAATGTGGAATCTGGAATCTGGAGGCCTGGTGGATTGGGGAATCAGGAATCTGGAGGCCTGGTGGATTGGGGAATGTGGAATCTGGAGGCCTGGTGGATTGGGGAATCAGGAATCTGGAGGCCTGGTGGATTGGGGAATGTGGAATCTGGAGGCCTGGTGGATTGGGGAATGTGGAATCTGGAGGCCTGGTGGATTGGGGAATCAGGAATCTGGAGGCCTGGTGGATTGGGGAATGTGGAATCTGGAGGCCTGGTGGATTGGGGAACATGTAATCTGGAGGCCTGGTGGATTGGGGAATGTGGAATCTGGAGGCCTGGTGGATTGGGGAATGTAGAATCTGGAGGCCTGGTGGATTGGGGAATGTGGAATCTGGAGGCCTGGTGGATTGGGGAATCAGGAATCTGGAGGCCTGGTGGATTGGGGAATGTAGAATCTGGAGGCCTGGTGGATTGGGGAATGTGGAATCTGGAATCTGGAGGCCTGGTGGATTGGGGAATGTGGAATCTGGAGGCCTGGTGGATTGGGGAACGTGTAATCTGGAGGCCTGGTGGATTGGGGAATGTAGAATCTGGAGGCCTGGTGGATTGGGGAATGTGGAATCAGGAGGCCTGGTGGATTGGGGAATCAGGAATCTGGAGGCCTGGTGGATTGGGGAATGTGGAATCTGGAGGCCTGGTGGATTGGGGAACGTGTAATCTGGAGGCCTGGTGGATTGGGGAATGTGGAATCTGGAGGCCTGGTGGATTGGGGAATGTAGAATCTGGAGGCCTGGTGGATTGGGGAATCAGGAATCTGGAGGTCTGGTGGATTGGGGAATGTGGAATCTGGAGGCCTGGTGGATTGGGGAATGTGGAATCTGGAATCTGGAGGCCTGGTGGATTGGGGAATCAGGAATCTGGAGCCCTGTTGGATTGGGGAATCTGGAGACCCTATTTCTACAAGTCCAGGCCAGGGACTGGAGGTGGGAAGATCCGAGACCCGCTCTGCCGTGGGAGGCCTGTCTGTGTGGGCGGGGGGGGGGGGTGAGAAAGGAGGCTTGTTTTTCTGTTTTATTTGTTGCTATCATCCTTAGCTGGTTAATGGAAACGAGAAATTTTGCAGCCTATTTGGATCTACACGTACCGCAGAGAGCATTCTAACTGGCTGCATCACCATCTGGTCTGGAGGGGCCAGTGCGCAGGATCGGAAACACCCGCAGTAAGTTGTAAAGTCAGCCAGCTCCAACACGGGCACTGTCCTCCGAGGCCACTTCAAAAGGCGATACCCGAGAAAGGTGACATCCATCATTAAAGACTCCCAACACGCAGGACATGCCCTTCAAGGCGAGGTACAGGAGGCTGAAGACATACACTCAACCTTATAGGAACAGCTTCTTCAACTTCGTCATCGGATTCCTGAATGGACAACGAACTCATGAACACTACCTCTTTTTTTTTCGCTTTTAGCAGCCCTTATTTAAATTGTTTGATATATATATTATTATTAAGCATTACAATGTACTGCTGCCGCAAAACAACAACAATTTCACGACGAATGCCGGTGATTTAAAACCTGCTTTTGATTTGGATGTGTAAAGTGAATCTGAAAACACAGATTCTGTGGCTGGGCCAGTCGGCGGGACGGCTCCCAGTCCAGTTCCCAGATGTTTGAGGATGGCGCCAACAGACACAGGACCGCCAAGGGCCAGACAACCTTCTCCGCACTGGAATTCCAGCACCGATCGGAATCCGGGCCCCCCTCCCCTCTTCCCGTGGCTCGGGCCCAGGGCAGATTCTGTTTACCGTGTGGAGCACAAGCGAGCTGCCTGTTCCTACCTGGGCGGAGCGGTGCATACTCCAGACCAGACTCGGCACTCTGCGCTTCCGGCCTGGTTCTTGGAAACGGTCCCTGTTTGCTCTAGCCCCACCGTCAATGGGCGCAGTGTTCGGGCTACGGGCTCTGGCTGGTGTCTGCTGTGAGGACGTGCCCGTGTCCGAGTCGTTCTAACCCTCGTTTTTTTTACACAAAAATACATCAAGTGTAAATTACATTTCTCCGATACTTCTCCAAACAGAGAGGCAACGGCAAACTTCCCAACCACCGGCACCAGCCTACCGGCCATCAAGGCCGTATCAAAGGTCAAAAGTATGTTCATTATCAGATTTACCATATGAGAACGGCGTCGGAAAAGGGTCGGCAACATCATGAAGGATCCCACCCACCCTGTTTGTCCCATTCCCATCAGCGAGGAGGTACGTAGCACCGCGCCAGGACCACCAGATTCAAATACAGTTATTTTCCCCAAGCAGTGAGGCTGATCAACACCTCCAGCACTAACCCACCCCCCCTCCACACCCCCAAACCCCCAACCACGACTACTTTATCATTGCCTGTCAGAGTCACCGTATGTACAGACACTCCTGTGCCCGGTGTCGCTTTATGGACATAACAATCAATCTCTGTATATCAGCTATCTTATATATTTATATTTATTGTATTTTAATTATTATTGTGTTCTTTCTCTTATTGTGGTTTTGGTGCTGCATCGGATCCGGAGTAACAATGGGTCGGGAAGTGACAATCAACAATCTACACTAAACACAGAGACAATAACCGTGGCGAACACAATCTAAATGAAACGTTCCTATCCCTGTCCGGTAAGATATTGTGCTATTGCATCCAGTCAGCACAGATGTTCCTCACGGCTGTGTGCTTAGCCCCTGCTCTAGTCGCTTTACATTTAGGACTGTGTGGTTAAGCACGGCTCCGATGTCGTATTCAAGTTTACTGATGACTCCTCTGCCGTTGGCCGAATCAAAGGTCGCGACGCATCAGCATTTAGGATCTGGCTGAGTGGTGTCATAACAACCACCTCTCACTCAATGTCAATAAGACCAAGGAACTGATTGTTCACTTCCGGAGAGGAGCATGAGGCAGTCCTCATCGGAGGATCAGCAACGCCAAATTCCGAGATTTTAATTTCCTGGGCCCAGCACATCAGTGAAATCACTAAGGAAGCGCGGCAGCACCTCTACTTCCTCAGGAGTCTGCAGTGATTTGGCAAGACATCTAAAATGTCGACAACTTCTATAGGTGTGTGGTGGAGAGTGTATTGACTGGCTGCATCGCAGCCCGGTATGGAAACACCAACGCCCGTGATCGGAAAATTCTACACAAAGTAGTGGATATGGCCAAGTCCATCGCGGGCAAAACCATTGAACAGACCGACGTGAAACACCCTGCGTGACACAGGAAAGCAGAATCGATCACTGGCGATCCCCACCACCCAGGTCACGCTCTCTTGTCACTGCTGCCGTCGGGAAGAAGGTACAGGAGTCTCAGGAGCAGTTACTATCTCCCAACCATCGGGCTCTTGAACCAAAAGGGTTCACTCAACTTCACTCACCCCATTATCGAAATGTTCCCACATTTCAAATGGACTCTTTTTCAATGACCCTTCATCTCATGTTCTTGATATTTATTTATATTATAGTTTCTTCCTTTTGCGTTCGCACAGTTTGTTCCCCTCTGCGCTCTGGTTCAACGCCCTAGCTGGGCGATCTTTCGTGGATTCTGTTACAGATTTGTTGAGAATACCCACAAGGAAATGAATCTCAGGTTTGTATATGGTGACATATTTGTACTTTGATAATAAATTTACTTTTAACATTTTTTCCCTGTTCTGGAACAGGTCTTTGGTTCCCGTGGACATTGCGTGTTCCCTCTCTGTAGTTACCCGGACACGGAGTTACCCTCAGGACCGTGCCGGGCAGTCAGCCGGAGTGGGACCCTCAGGAGGGGGTAATTTCAAAGTAGGTGTGAGGGGCATGATTATCACACGGAGAGTGGTGTTAGAAACAGACACATTAGGGACTCCATTTAGGTCAGCGCATGGACGGAAGGGGAATGGAAGGAGCAAAAGAGATTCGTTTAGTTGGCCAGTTTAATTGGTTTGGCACAACACTGGGCCGAAGGGCCTGTGCTTGTACTATACCGGCCAGTTCAACGTTCTATCCGCTTCGCTAGCTATCTTTGCCAGCTCCAGGGCCAAATTACAAGGACATCCTCCTCCTTGCCCCCACCACCTCCTCACCAGAAGCGAGGAAAAGCCCCCGCAGGTCTGTGAGTAGGGGCGGCAGCCTCGCACGCTCCATGTACATGCGGTACACGGTCTCTGCCGTGCACCAATGCGACAGGTGGCTGGGAGTTCCGTGGACTCTAACCCCAGCAGCGAGGTCCTGGCGGGGAAACGGCCGGCACCGCGGTCGGGCAAAGTTGAACCATGGCTTCCGGCAAGGCGGCGAAGGGTCGCTGTGGGGCTGGAATCAAATCCTTCCTCTAAACCACTCTCTGTCCACCCGGCATCCCCACACCCCCTCCCGTCCCCTCCCCACCACTCCCTCGCTGCTCAGAAACCCGCTACACAGGCCATTCGGCCCACTATGACTGTGCTGATGTCCAATAAAACTGAAAACAAACCAGAGAAAATCCGCAGATGCAGGAGAGCCAAGCAACACACACAAAATGCTGGGGGAACACAGCAGGCCAGACAGCATCTATGGAAAAGAGTAAACAGTCAGATGTTTCAAGCCGAGACTGGAAAAAAATATGAGGAGTTAAGAATTAGACGTGGGGGGAGGGGAGGAAGAAACACAAGCTGATAGGTGATACTGGAAGGGGGAAGGGGAAGGGGTGAAGCAAAGAGCTGGGAAGTTGATTGTTGAAAGATTACAGGGCTGGGGAAGGGGAATCTAATAGGAGAGGGCAGAAGGCCATGGAAGAAAGAAGAAGTAGGAGGAGCATCAGAGGGAGGTGATGGGTGGGCAAAGAGAAAAGATGAGAGAGGGACAAGGGGATGGGAAATGGTGAAGGGGGTGGAGGCATTAATGGAAGTTCGAGAAATAGATGTGAGGCTACCCAAACGGAATACAAGGTGTTGCTCCTCCAACCTGAGTGTGGCCTCACCGCAACAATACAGGAGGCCATGGTCTGACATATCGGAATAGGAATGGGAAGTGGAATTAAAATCGGTGGCCACTGGGAATCTCGCTTTTTCTGATGGACGGAGCGTAGCTGCTCCGTGAAGCGGTCTCCCAATCTACGTCGGGTCTCACCAATATACAGGAGGCCACACTGGGAGCACTGGACACAGTATATAACCCCAACAGACTCCAGGTGAAGTGTCACCTCACCTGGAAGGACCTGTTTGGGGCCCTGGATGGTGGTGTGGGAGGAGGTGTAGGGGCAGGTGTAGCACTTGTTCTGCTTGTAAGGGTAAGTGCCAGGAGGGAGATCAGTGGCGAGGGATGAATGGACATTGGAGTCGCACAGGGAGTGATCCTTGCAGAAAGCAGAAAGTGGGGAGGGGGAGGGAAAGATGTGCTTGATAGTGGTATCCCGTTGGAGATGGTGCAAGTTACGAGAATAATGTGCTGGACATGGAGGCTGGTTGGGTGGTAGATGAGGACAAGAGGAACCCTATCACTGGTGGGCTGGCAGGAGGATGGGGTGAGGGCAGATGTGCATGAAATGGAAGAGACACATTTGAGGGCAGAGTTGATGGTGGAGGAAGGAAACCCCTTTTCTTTGCAGAAGGAGGACATCTCCTTCATTCTGGAATGAAAAGCCTCATCCTGAGAGCAGATGTGGTGGAGTTGGAGGAATGGAGAGAAGGGGATAGCGTTTTTACAAGTAACAGGGTGGGAAGAGGAATAGTCCAGGTAGCTGTGAGAGTCTGTGGGTTTATAATAGACATCAGTAGATGTCTCCAGAGATGGTGACAGAGAGATTGAGAAAGGGGAGAGAGGTGTCGGAAATGGGCCAGGTAAATTTAAGAGCGGGGTGGAAGTTAGAGGCAGAGTGGAAGAAGTCGACGAGTTCAGCACGGGTGCAGGAAGCAGCACCAATGCAGTCGTCCATGCAGCGTAAGAAAAGTGCGGGACGGTCACCAGTGTAGGGTTGGAACATAGACTGTTCCACATAGCCGACAAACAGGCAGGCATAGCTGGGACCCATACGGGTGCCCATGGCTACGCCTTTTGTTCGTAGGAAGTGGGAGGAGCCGAAGGAGAAATTATTGAGAATGAGGACAAATTCTGCATGACGGAGGAGAGTGGTGGTGGAGGCGAACTGGTTGGGTCTGGTGTCCAGAAAGAAATGGAGGGCTTTGAGGCCTTCCTGGTGGGGGATGGAGGTGTAGAGGGACTGGACATCCATAGTGAAGATAAGATGATTGGGGCCGGGGAACTTGAAACCATTGAAAAGATCAAGAGTGTGTAATGTGTCACCGGATGCAGGTAGGAAAGGGCTACACTGGGCGGGGGGGGGGGGTAATAAAACAGAGTCGAGGTATGCAGATATGAGTTCACTGGGACAGGAACAAGCTGCAACAATGAGTCTACCTGGACAGGCAGGTTTGTCTATCTTTATTTGCAGACGACACAAGGCTTGCTGGAGTTGCCAATGGTGAAGAAGGTTGTCAAAGGATATACATTTGGTGGCCACTTTATTACCTAATATGTGTGTGTCTATAGTCTTCTGCTGCTGTGACCCATCCACTTCAAGGTTTGATGTGTTGTGCATTCAGAGATGCACTCCTGCACACCACTGTTGTAAAGTTCCTACAACTTTTGGACTCACTTTCAAGGACTCTTCGTCTCACGTTCTCGATATTTATTGTTGATTTATTATTACTTCTTATTGTATTTACACAGTTTGTTGTCTTTTACACACCCAATGCCGTTTTTCATTGATTCTGATTTGGTTACTGAGTATGCCTACAAGAGAATGTATCTCAGGGTTGTATATGGTGACATATATGTACTACAGTATTAAATTTACTTTGAACTTTAAAGTCTAGAGACCGTTTACAGGCATGGGAGCAGAATTAGGCCATTCAACCCATCAAGGTTACACCACCAATGGATTATGGCTGATTTACTGTCCTTCAACTCCTTGTCCGGCCTTCTCCCCAAACTACTCACAACAATCAAATGTGCTCTGACCAGTGTTGTCTACAGCCTCAGCATTGGGAATCTAGTCCTCTCAAAATGAAAACATGAGGAATTCTGCGGATGCTCTCAAAATACTCTCAAAATGAATGCTAACTTTGCTTTTGCCTTCCTCACCACCAACTCATCCTGCAAATTAACATTTAGGAAATTCTGCACGAGAACTCCCAAGTCTCAGCTTTCTGTGTGCATGAAAATCGCAGGAGATCAGCAACCACCCTGTCTGGCAACAACAATCATTCCACGGTCAAAGTCTCTTAGATCATATTTCTTCCCCATTTTGATGTTTGGTCTGAACAACAATGGAACCTTGACCACGTCTGCATCTTTTTACCTACTGAGTTACTGCCACGCGATTGGCTGATTAAATATTTGTATTAGCGAGCAGGTGTACCTAATCAATTGACCACCGAGCGTAGATCAGTGACAGATAAAAGCGGCGAGTTGGCAGATTGATTTTAACTTGGGCGAGTGTGAGGTGTGGCACTTTGGGAAGTCTAGCACAAGGTTCAAATGCACACAGTTAATAGCAGGACCCTTAATAGTTTCATAGTCATACTTTATTGATCCCGGGGGAAATTGGTTTTCGTTACAGTTGCACCATAAATAATTAAACAGTGATAAAACCGTAAATAATTAAATAGTAATATGTAGATTATGCCAGGAAATAAGTCCAGGACCAGCCTATTGGCTCAGGGTGTCTGACCCTCCAAGGGAGGAGTTGTGAAGTTTGATGGCCACAGGCAGGAATGACTTCCTATGACGCTCTGTGTTGCATCTCGGTGGAATGAGTCTCTGGCTGAATGTACTCCTGTGCCCACCCAGTACATTATGTAGTGGATGGGAGACATTGTCCAAGATGGCATGCAACTTTTACAGTGTTGATAATCTTGTGGTGCAGGTGTATCCATACTCCTGAAAGTGTACATGCAGGTGAGTAGGCTGAGGTGTATGGCCTTTGTCTGTCCGCTCATTGAGTACAGGAGTCAGGAAGTCATATTGCCGTTGTGTGAGATATCAGTTGGAGCACACTTGGAGTACTGTGTGCCGTTCCGGTGGCCCCATCACACGGAGGATGTGGAGGCTTTGAAGAGGGTCACCAGGATGCTGCCTGGATAAGAGGTCGTCAGTTACAATGAGAGGTTGGACAAATGTGGGTTGTTTTCGTTGGAGCGGTGGCGGCTGAGGGGAGATCTCATAAATGTTTATAAGATTGTGGGAGGTATAGATAGAGTGACAGACAGTATCTTTTCTCCAGGGTTGAAATGTCTAATATTTTAAGTGAGAGAGGGTAATTTCAAAGGTGTGAGCGACCAGGTTTTTTACACAGTGCTGGGTACCTGGAATGTACACACGCTTAAGAGACCTGAGCCTGGAGAGCTAGAAAGCGCGTACAGGCAGAAAGAGGTGTCAGGGACACGGTGGGCCGAAGGGCCAGTTCCTGTCGGCAACGTCCATTCGGCCCGTCGTGTGCATCACCCGTCTGATCCCACTCTCACGCTGATCCTGAGCCAGTCGGAGGGAATCCGCCGGCGGCTGTTGGGCCTCTCGCTTATGTGCTGGCTCCCTGTTGGTTCGCTGCAACAACCCCTGCCGACTTAGGAGCCATTGGGTCCAACGGGCCCGCGCCGCGCACTCAGTTCACGCTCGCTCCTGTCCGTGTGCGCGCACGGTCGCCCGTGTGTGGCAATACGTACGCGCGTACAAGCAACTATGTGCGCGCACGCGCGTCTGCCTTCGGTGCTACGTCGGCGCGCAGGTACGCGACCCTGTGGATGTGCCTGCGTACACGTCCGCGGCGCCACCTGCCGGTGGTCTTGCCGAACTGCACACAAGGAGCCTGCGGCCGATCAGCCCGCAGAGCGATGCTGTTCCCCGGCTCCCGGAGCGACCCCACTCCCTGCTTCGTATCCAGGGGTGGACTCACCCCTGGGCGGGAAGCCAATATTAGGTTATTTCACCCAGGGTGACACATACAGAATGTTGGAGGAACTCAGCAGGTCGGCAGCATCTACGGAGAATAATAAACAGTTGATGACTTCCAGCCCGAAACTTCGCCTGTTTATCCGTTTCGTTAGGTGCTGTCCAGCACTTTTGTGTAGTTTAGAAATAGAGCATAGTGACATTCTCTTCCAGCCCGATTTGATGGGAAATACCACAAAAATTAGTGGATAGGGCCCAGTCCATCATGGGTAAATCCCGCCTCACCATTCAGCACATCTACACCGAGAGTAGGTGCAGGAAAGCAGCCTCCGTCATTAAGGACACCCACCGTACAGACCATACTCTCTTCTCACTGCTGCCAACAGGCTCTGGAACCAAAGCGGATAGTTCATTTACCCCATCATTTAACCGTTCCCGCAACCATTGTGTTAATTATTTCATCTGGTACGCGAGGCCCTGCAAGGGAGCCACACTCGTCTTTTCCCTCCCGTCCTCCCGCGCTCCCCCATCGCCCTCCCTCCTGTCTCCATCATCCAAGCTCGGTCGAGACCCAGCTTCTCGCATTCCGTGCACTGTTTCACCATACCTCCAGTCTGCCGCACCCCCACCTTTCCCCACTGGCTCCAGGGACACTCCACCACCCGGGGGACAAAAGTTAGTGCCTACCGATACGGCCCAGTCCATCACGGTTAACCCCCCCCCCATCACAACATCCATCATTAGGGACCCCCAGCATCCAGGCTATGCTCTCGTCTCGCTGCTGCCATCAGGAGGCAGATACAGGCGCCTCAGGACTCTCACCACCAGGTCCAGGAACAGTTATCCTGGCTCCTGAACCAGAGGCGATAACTTCGCTCGCTCCATCACTGAACAACCTGCTCATCATCTCATGTTCTCAATACTTGTTGATTATTTATTTATTATTATTTTGTATTTACACAGTTTGTTGTCTTTTGTACACTGGTTGTTTGTCTGTCCTGTTGGGAGCGGTCTTTCATTGATTCCATTGTGTTTCTTGTGTATGCCCACGAGGAAACGAATCTCAGGGTTGTGCGTGGTGACGTGATTGTACTTTAATAATAAATTCACTTTGAACTTTGAATTCACAGGTTAAAGTGCTGCTCTTTATTTCTGCCATCAGTAAGCATGACAAAAACTCACACAGGCTCTGGCCCCACCACTGGGCCACGTCTTCTCCCCTCGCCGAGCTGAGGCTGTCACACACGATTTTGCAGCCACACCCACAGGATACCATCACACCCACCCTCTCCGCCAAACACTGACGCCCTCCACGTACTTCCCAGAAACTCCAACCTGGCCCCTGCCTCATTCCTCCCCCCCCCAGTGGTGAACACTCTGGTTCCTACACTGACCCACACCAGTCGTTGACTGTACAGAGACCCCTCTCGCTCCCTCCAGCCCAACCTCCAACTCTGCTCTCCCTCCCCAGTCACCCCACCTTCCCCCATAGACTCTGGGCTGCAGACACACCCCCCCTCGCTCCTTCCTCGACTATCCCTAACCCTTTCTGTGATCTCTCTGACACTGACCTCCCCCCCCTTGGTCTGACCTGCAACCTCTTTGCCTGGCACCCAACCCCTGTATGACCAAGCCTTTCCTTGACCCCTGTCTGACCTACAACCTGCCCCTTGACCCCTGTCTGACCTACAACCCTCCCCTTGACCCCTGTCTGACCTCCAACCCTCCCCTTGACCCCTCTGCCTGGGCCCTGATCTCCCACTTGCCCCAAACTGTGACCTCGATCTGGGTCAGGGTGTTGACACTGAGCACCCGGCCTCCCCAGTGTCTGGCGTTCCCAGGCGGGCAGGGAGGGTGGAGAGTGGGACCTGACCCCTGCCCTCACTCGGTGGTCTCGGGTACGATGTTGATCATGAGCTCCTCTGAGCCCCTGCGGACCACCACGGTGAGGGAGCTCTCCCGGTGAACCGCCCGGTACACGTCCTCCGACGACTTCACCTGCTGCCCGTTAATCTCCAGGATGATGTCGCCCGGCCTCATTCCCGCACTGTACCGAGACAGGAAAGAGGTCAACAGTGGGGTCAAGGGGCAGCAGGGAGAGGAGGCGGGGCTCAGGGGTCATCAGCAAAGGGTGGAGAGAGGGGGCGAAGGGAGAAGCACACAGGGAGGGGCCAGACATCATGCAGGGATACCAATTGCTGGACTTGCCTGGATTAGAGGACACGTATCGTAACGAGAGGTTGGACAAACTGGAGTTGTTTCCTCCAGAACGGTGGAACGGTTAGGTCTTATCAAGGTTTAAAAGATTATGAGAGACACAGATAGAGTGGACAGACAATATCATTTTCCCAGGGTTGAAATGTCTAATACCGGAAGGCATGCATTGAAGATGTGAGGGGGCCATTTCGACGGAGATGTGAGAGGCAAGTTTTTTTTAAATGGGTGCCTGGAATGCACTGTCTGCGGTAGGTGGTGGAGGCAAATACAATAGAGATGTTTAAGAGGTGCTTAGATATCGGCCCAGGAAATGATGAAGGGCACTTGTTTCCCTGTTGTTCTGTTGCTTGTTGTGTTCTGCGTGGTTCTCCCAAGCATTATGGGAACACTATATTGGCAACAGGATGTGTGGCAACACTTGTGGGCTGCCCCCAGCACAACCTCAAGTGTGCTGGTGTTAATGCAAACGACGCATCTCACTGTTTCGATGTACACGTGATAAATAAACCTGAATCTGAATGTGCAGAGAGTGGAGAGACGTGGACATTGTGTAGACAGAGAGGATTCGTTAGTTGGGGAATGGAGAGACGTGGACATTCTGTAGACAGACAGGATTCGCTCAGTTTGGGAATGGAGAGACGTGGACATTGTGTAGACAGAAAGGATTTGTTAGTTGGAGAATGGAGGGATATGGACATTGTGTAGACAGAGAGGATTTGTTCAGTTTGGGAATGGAAAGATATGGACATTCTGTGGACAGACAGGATTCGCTCAGTTTGGGAATGGAGAGACGTGGACATTGTGTAGACAGAAAGGATTTGTTAGTTGGAGAATGGAGGGATATGGACATTGTGTAGACAGAAAGGATTTGCTTACTTGGGCACTTAATTACTTGTTTCATTAGCTTGCCATAATTTCGTGGACCAAAAGGTGTGTTCCAGTGACAGGCTGGAAGACTACATCTTCCTGCTCTCACTCAACCTGTGAAATCTGCCCTGGGGCCTCTCTGCTTTCTCCTCACACACACTGAAAGATGGACCCTTGATCTCAGAGTCTGCCTCGTCATGGCTCTTGTACTGTCTGCACGGCACTCTCTTTGTAACCGTAGCACTTTATTCTGCATTCTGGTTTCAGTTTTACTAATGCAATGGAATGATTTTCCTGATGTCTGGTGCCCTGGTACATGTGTTGGCAGAAACCACTTCCCAATCGCACCCAGTTATCTGTCATTAACCCAGCTCCTGATGTGCCCCGTGAGTATCGGGGACCCAGCACTGATCCCCACTGTGTCATCCTGAGGAAAAAATACATTTTATCCTTTCACTTGATTAGTCAGGGCATCGGAGGTTACAGGGAGAAGGCAGGAGAATGGGGTTGAAAGGATAAGAAGCCTGCTCTGATGGGATGGTGGAACTGACTTGATGGGACGAATGGCCTGATTCTGCCCCTGTGTCTGTATTCTTTCCCTCAGCCTCCGTCCTGCAGTTTCAGTCCAACCCCGTGCACCATCCCATTCACAACCACCCTGAGTCGTGCTCGACAGCTCTTCTGTGGAATTCCCTCAAAGGTCTTTGGAAAACATATATCGTCATTCCCCCCCCCCCCACCCGGGTCCACATGGAGAGGGTGATATGGGGAGAGGGCAGAGCATGGGAGAGCGAGAGGGTAAAAGGAGGGAAATGGGAATGGGAGGGGAAGATCCCCAGTGGACGGGATGATCGGGTGATGCCACCCCACACCCACCCACCAGTCTGGTCCCTGCCCATTCTCGCCCGCACTCACAGGTTGGCCGGAGAGCCGATGATGACCTTGTGGATCAGGACACCATAGGAAACGTTCGGGAATCTGGGATCCCGCTGCTTCAGCTCACCGAGGATCCTGGGAACAGAGAGGTAGAGAGTGAGAGGGGTAGAGGGAGGGGGGTAGAGAGGGAGGGGAAGGGGGAGAGGCCGAGGGAAATGGGGTCTGTGGGGCAGGAGGGGGATTGCAGATGGAGGGTGGGAGTGGAAATTTGGTGAATCGGGGTGTGGTTTATAGAGGGGGGAGGAGAGGAAAGGGTTTTCGAAGGTCAGAGAGGGAGGAGGTGGGCCAAGGAGAGGAGGGAAGGGTAGGTAGGGGGAAGAGAGTAGGAAGCTTGTGGGAAGCTTCCAGCAGAAGTGGTAGAGGCAGGTTCGATATTGTCATTTAAAGTAAAATTGGATAGCTTTAATGGACAGGAAAGGAATGGAGGGTTATGGGCTGAATGCAGGTCGGTGGGACTAGGTGAGAGTAAGCGTTCGGCATGGACTAGAAAGGCTGAGATGGCCTGTTTCCGTGTTGTAATTGTTATATGGTTATATGGAAGAGGGAAAAAATAAAATCCAAGGTGTCGGTATTTCAGTGAAATAAAGGAAATTACAATGGCTTGAGAGGGGAACTGGCCGAATTTGACTGGAAAGGGACATTTGCAGGAAGGACAGCAGAGCAGCAATGGCTGGAGTTTCTGCGAAAAATGAGGGAAGTTCAAGACAGCTATATTCCAAATAAGAAATTTTCAAAAGAGAAGAAGGACACTACCATGGCTGACAAGTGAAGTCAGAGCCAAAGTGAAAGCAAAAGAGAGGGCATACAAGGAAGCCAGAACTAGTGGGAAGACAGAGGATTGGGAAGCTTTTAAAAACTTGCAGAAGAAAACTGAGAAGGTCTTTAGGAACGAAAAGATGAATTATGAAAGGAAGATGGCGACTAATATCAAAGAAGATACTAAAAGCTTTTTTAAGTATATAAAGGGTAAAAGAGAGTCGAGGTTAGATATAGGACCAATAGAAAATGACGCTGGAGCTATTGTAATGAGAGATGCAGAGATGGCAGAGGATCTGAATGTGTATCTTGAATCAGTCTTCACAGTGGAAGATGTCTGCAGAATAGAAACATAGAAACATAGAAAATAGGTGCAGGAGTAGGCCATTCGGCCCTTCGAACCTGCACCGCCATTTATTATGATCATGGCTGATCATCCAACTCAGAACCCAGCCTTCCCTCCATACCCCCTGACCCCCGTAGCCACAAGGGCCATATCTAACTCCCTTTTAAACATAGCTAATGAACTGGCCTCAACAGTTTGCTGTGGCAGAGAATTCCACAGATTCACCACTCTCTGTGTGAAGAAGTTTTTCCTAATCTCGGTCCTAAAAGGCTTCCCCTCTATCCTCAAACTGTGACCCCTCGTTCTGGACCTCCCCAACATCGGGAACAATCTTCCCGCATCTAGCCTGTCCAATCCCTTTAGGATCTTATACGTTTCAATCAGATCCCCCCTCAATCTTCTAAATTCCAACGAGTACAAGCCCAGTTCATCCAGTCTTTCTTCATATGAAAGACCTGCCATCCCAGGAATCAATCTGGTAAGAATACCGGTCATTCAAGAGTGTCAGGGAAGTGAAGTTTGTGCAGTGAAAATTACGACTGAGAAGGTGCTCAGGAAGCTTAATGTTCTGAGGGTGGATAAATCTCCTGGACCTGATGGAATGTACCCTCGGGTTCTGAAGGAAGTAGCTGGAGAGATTGTGGAGGCATTAACGATGCACTTTCAAGAATCGATAGATTCTGGCATTATACCAGATGACTGGAAAATTGCAAATGTTACTCCGCTATTTAAGAAGGGTGGGAGGCAGCAGAAAGGAAACTATTGACCTGTTAGCCTGACATCAGTGGTTGGGATGTTGTTGGAATTGATGGTTGGGGATGAGATTACAGAGTACCTGGAAGCACATGACAAGATAGGCCAAAGCCAGCATGGTTTCCTGAAGGAAAAATCCTGACTGACAAACTTACTGCACTGCTTTGAGGAAATTTCAAGCAGAGTAGACAAAGGAGATGCAGTAGTTGTGGTGTACTTGGATTTTCAGAAGGCCTTTGACAAGGTGCCACACGAGGCTGCTTAGCAAGATAAGAGCTCATGGAATTACAGGGAAGTTACTAGCATGGGTGGAGCATTGGCTGATCAGCAGAAAACAGAGAGTGGGAATAAAGGGATCCTATTCTGGCTGGCTGCCAGTTACCAGTGGAGTTCCACAGGGGTCAGTGTTGAGACCGCTGCTTTTTACAAAGTATGTCAATGATTTGGACTATGGGATTAATGGATTTGTGGCTAAATTTGCCCATGATACAAAGATAGGTGGAGGAGTGGGTAGTGTTGAGGAAACAGAGATCCTGCAGAGAGACTTAGATAGTTTAGGGGAATGGGCAAAGAAGTAGCAAATGAAATACAACGTTGGAAAGCGTATGATCATGCACTTTGGTGGAAGAAATAAACAGGCAGACTATTATTTAGATGGGGAGGGAATACAAAATGCAGAGATGCAAAGGGACTTGCGAGTCCTTGTGCAGGATACACTAAAGGTGAATCTCCAGGTTGAGTCGGTTGTGAAGAAGGCGAATGCAATGTTGGCATTCATTTCTAGAGGTATAGAATATAAGAGCAGGGATGTGATGTTGAGGCTCTATAAGGCGCTGGTGAGACCACACTTGGAGTATTGTATGCAGTTTTGGGCTCTTATTTTAGAAAGGATATACTGATATTGGAGAGGGTTCAGAAAAGATTCACGAGAATGATTCCAGGAATGAAAGGGTTACCGTATAAGGAACGTCTGGCAGCTCTTGGGCTGTATTCCCTCAAGTTCAGGAGAATGGGGTGGGGGGGGGAGAAAAAGAGTGGGGATCTCATAGAAACATTCTGAATGTTGAAAGGCCTGAACGGATTAGATATGCCAAAATTATTTCCTATGGTAGGGGATTCTAGGACAAGAGGGTACGACTTCAGGATTGAAGGATGTCCATTTAGAACTGAGATGTGGAGAAATTACGTTTGTACTTTAGTCTGAGTAAATCTACTAAATTACTAAATCTGTGGAATTTGTTGCCATGAGCGGCTGTGGAGGCCAAGTCATTGGGGGTATTTAATGCAGAGGTAGACAGGTTCTTGATTAGCCAGGGCATCAGAGGGTATGGGGCGAAAGCAGGGGAGTTGGGATGACTGGAAGAATTGGATCAGCCCATGATTGAATGGCGGAGCAGACTCGATGGGCTGAATAGAAACATAGAAACATAGAAAATAGGTGCAGGAGTAGGCCATTCGGCCCTTCGAGCCTGCACCGCCATTTATTATGATCATGGCTGATCATCCAACTCAGAACCCAGCCTTCCCTCCATACCCCCTGACCCCTGTAGCCACAAGGGCCATATCTAACTTCCTTTTAAACATAGCTAATGAACTGGCCTCAACAGTTTGCTGTGGCAGAGAATTCCACAGATTCACCACTCTCTGTGTGAAGAAGTTTTTCCTAACCTCGGTCCTAAAAGGCTTCCCCTCTATCCTCAAACTGTGACCCCTCGTTCTAGACCTCCCCAACATCGGGAACAATCTTCCTGCATCTAGCCTGTCCAATCCCTTTAGGATCTTATACGTTTCAATCAGATCCCCCCTCAATCTTCTAAATTCCAACGAGTACAAGCCCAGTTCATCCAGTCTTTCTTCATATGAAAGACCTGCCATCCCAGGAATCAATCTGGTGAACCTTCTTTGTACTCCCTCTATGGCAAAGATGTCTTTCCTCAGATTAGGGGACCAAAACTGCACACAATACTCCAGGTGTGGTCTCACCAAGGCCTTGTACAACTGCAGTAGTACCTCCCTGCTCCTGTACTCGAATCCTCTCGAATGGCCTACTTCTGCTCCCTTATCTTATAGTCTTAAGCGAGGGAGGGGGTGTGCGACAAATAAGGCGGTGCAGCGCTGGGCAGGTAAACCAAGAGGGTGCAGATAGCCTCTGGGGTGTAGACCCTCACGCGTCCACCCACAGCGGGTGGTGGGGTGCAGGGTTGCGTGTGGGTGTTCTGGGGTTGAGCAGGTGGAGTGGAGGAGTGTTCGGTGTATGTGCAAGGTTCTGAGGGAGGAGGGGAGGGGGTGTGTGGGAAGTGCTGGAAGCTGTAAACGCTGGGGGCGGCCGAGGTTGTGGGGATGAGTTGGGCTGGGCTGCAGCTCCAGTCCCCACTGGTGACCCTCCCCTTCAATCTACACCCACAGCTCCCAACACCCGCCCCCAGCTGCCCATTCCCTCTACTCCACATCTCACACCATCTCTCCCCACACACATCCCTGAATCAACATCCCCAAACCCGTACAAACCCCCTCCGCCCCCGTCCTCCCCTTCCCCTCCTACCACCACCCTGACATCCTACTCCCCCCCAACCACACTCACTGGGGGTTGAGGGTCAGCATCATGACCCCGATGTAACGGCGCTTCGTGTCTGACTGGAACCACGACCCTGAATAACACAGAAACACAGACTTAGAAGCTGGAGTCTGCAGAATTCCAGCCAGCAGCAAACCCCAGCCTGGAACACCCCCCCTACACACACACGGACTGGATCACAGCCTGGAACATCCCCACACACAGATTGGATCACAGCCTGGAACATCCCCACACACAGACTGGATCACAGCCTGGAACATCCCCACACACAGACTGGATCACAGCCTGGAACATCCCCACACACAGACTAGATCACAGCCTGGAACATCCCACACACACAGACTAGATCACAGCCTGGAACATCCCCACACACAGACTGGATCACAGCCTGGAACATCCCCCCACACAGTGGATCACAGCCTGGAACATCCCCCCACCCACACACACGGACTAGATCACAGCCTAGAACATCCCACACACAGACTGGATCACAGCCTGGAACATCCCACACACACAGAGTGGATCACAGCCTAGAACATCCCACACACACAGACTGGATCACAGCCTGGAACATCCCACACACAGACTGGATCACAGCCTGGAACATCCCCCACACACAGACTGGATCACAGCCTGGAACATCCCCCACACAGATTGGATCACAGCCTGGAACATCCCAGACACAGTGGATCACAGCCTGGAACATCCTGCACACAGACTGGATCACAGCCTGGAACATCCCACACTCAGTCTGGATCACAGCCTGGAACATCCCCCACACACAGACTGGATCACAGCCTGGAACATCCCCCACACAGATTGGATCACAGCCTGGAACATCCCACACACAGACTGGATCACAGCCTGGAACATCCCTACACACAGACTGGATCACAGCCTGGAACATCCCACATACAGAGTAGATCACAGCCTGGAACATCCCCACACACAGACTGGATCACAGCCTGGAACATCCCCCCACCCACAGATTGGATCACAGCCTGTGATCAGAGTCACTCCCAGTTCCACACCGACCCCCACCAGCCTCTCCATCCTCTTGGGGACAAACAGCCCAAGGGAGTGACGTAGAGAAAACACACACTCTTCACAGAGACGGGCTGAACAAAACGTGCAGAGGAGATTTACCCGGAAGCCGCCTGGATTAGAGAGCATGTCTTAGTGGGTTAGGTTTAGCAAGCGAGGGCTTTTCTCTCTGGAGTGAAGGAGAATGAGAGGCGACTTGAAAGAGGTGTACATGATGATAAGAGGCAAAGATTGAGTGGACAGCCAGAGACATTTTCCAGAGCGAAGTGGCTATTACAAGGGAGTATAATTTTAATATATAGGGGGGACGTCAGAGGCATGTGTTTTTTTAAACACGGAGAGTGGTGGGTGTGTGGAACTCGCTGTCAGGGGTGCCGGTAGAGGCAGATACATTAGGGACATTTAAGACACTCTTGGAAAGCACAGGGATGATAGAAAAATGGAGGGTTATGCAGAAGGGAAGGGTTAGATTGATCTTGGAGTAGAGTAAAAGGTCGGCACAACATTGTGGGCCGAAGGGCCTGCGCTCTCTGTTCAATGAGATGCGAGAGAAGACGTGTGTTTTTCCGTCCCAGAGCGCTGGATGCCTGGAACGTATTGCCCAGAGGCAGATACGATGGTGACGTTCAAGAGGCACTAGAATGTGCAGGGAACGAGAAATACAGGCAAGATGGGGGTAGTGTAAATGAGCACCTTGCTAGCAGGCACATGCTGGGCTGAATGGCCTGATCCTGTGCAGAGGGGCTGGAGAGGGCAGAGGACCAGTCCCTCCCCCCTCCCAATCATATCCAGTGCGCGGAATGGACTCTGGATGCAGAGTCCAGTGGGAGGGACATGCTCTGCATCCAGTAGGTTGTAGAGCACTGGATCTATAAGACCATAAGACCACAAGACATTTGGCCCATCGAGTCTGCTCCGCCATTCAATCATGTCTGATCCTTTTTTTTCTATCTCCCCCTCAACCCCAGTTCCCGGCCTTCTCCCTGTAACATTTGATGCCATGTCTGCCTTAAATACACCCAACGACTTGGCCTCCACAGCTGCATGTGGCAACAAATTCCACAGATTCACCACCCTTTGGCTAAAGAAATTTCTCTGCATCTGTTTTGAATGGACGGCTCTCTATCCCGAGGCTGTGCCCTCTTGTCCTAGACTCTCCCATCATGGGAAACATCCTTTCCACATCTACTTTGTCTAGGCCTTTCAACATTCAAAAGGATTCAATGAGATCTCCCCTCACCCTTCTGAATTCCAGTGAGTACAGACCCAGAGCCATCGTACATTCTTCGTATGATAACCCTTTCATTCCTGGAATCATCCTTGTGAACCTCCTTTGGACCCTCTCCAATGCCAGCACATCTTTTCCAAGATGAGGAGCCCAAAACTGTTCACAATACTCAAGGTGAAGCCTCACCAGTGCCTTATAAAGCCTCAGCATCACATCCCTGCTCTTGTACTCTAGACCTCTTGAAATGAATGCTAACATGGAATTTACCTTCCTCACCACTGACTCAACCTGCAAGTTAACCTTCAGGGTGTTCTGCACAAGGACTCCTAAGTCCCTCTGCATCTCAGATTCCTGGATTTTCTCCCCGTTTAGAAAATAGTCTGCACATTTATTTCTACTACTAAAGTGCATGACCATGCATTTTCCAACATTGTACTTCATTTGCCACTTTCTTGCCCATTCTCCTAATCTTTCTAAGTCCTTCTGCATCCTACCTGTTTCCTCAACACTACCTGCCCCTCCACCAATCTTCATAACATATGCAAACTTGGCAACAAAGCCACCTATTCAATCATCTAAATCATTTATATACAGCATAAAAAGAAGTGGTCCCAACACCGACCCCTGCAGAACACCAGTAGTCACTGGCAGCCAACCAGGAAAGGATCCTTTTATTCCCACTCGCTGCCTCCTACCAATCAGCCAATGCTCTAACCATGTTAGTAACTTTCCTGTAATACCATGGACTCTTAACTTGGTAAGCAGCCTCATGTGTGGCAGCTTGTCAAAGGCTTTCTGGTTGTCCAAATATACAACATCAACTGCATCCCCTTTATCTATCCTACTTGTAATCTCCTCAAAGAATTCCAACAGGTTCATCAGCAAGATTTTCCCTTAAGGAAACCATGCTGACTTTGTCCTATCTTGTCCTGTGTCACCAAGTACTCCATCACCTCATCCTTAACAATTGACTCCAACATCCTCCCAACCACTGAGGTCAGGCTAACTGGTCTATAATTTCTTTTCTGCTGCCTTCCTCCCTTCTTAAAGAGTGGAGTAACATTTGGAATTTTCCAGCCCTCTGGCACCATGCCAGAGTCCAATGATTGATGAAAGATAATTTCTAATGCTACTACAATCTCTAACGCTAGCTCTTTTAGAACCCTAGGGTGCAGCTCCTCTGGTCTGGGTGACTTACGTCTTTCAGCTTTTTGAGCACACTCTCTCTTGTAACAGTAACTGCACCCTCCAGCCATGATTCAGCGATGGCCACAACATCAGACCTGGCAACCCGTAATACTGCAACAAGATCATCCACCTTATTTCTCATACTACGTGCATTTCGATACAACACCTTGAGGACCGTATTTGCTGTCCTTTCCGATTCTCTGTATCCCCAATGACCTAGGGGTGGACGGTATCCACCCAATGGGTTGGGCCCAGTGGACCGGATCCAGAGCCCAGTGGGTGGAGGGACACTCTATTCAATCAGTAGGATCTAGGGCCCAGTGGACTGGATCCAGAGCCCAGTGGCAGGAAGCGCTGACACTGGATCCAGGGGCGGAGGGGTTGGCCGCGAGGACTCACTTTTCTTCTGCTGCGTCTCCACCAGGAACTGTCGGACACGATCTGAAGGAATAGCGAACGAGATTCCTGACGTCACCTTCATGGTGTTGATTCCGATCACTTCCCCGTCCTGTTGGGAGAGGAGAAGTGAGGGAAGGGTAGTGGGAGTGACGGGAAGGAAGGGGTTTGGGAGGAAGGAGATGGTGGGGGAGGGAGAGAGTGTGACGGAGAGTACGGGAGAGGGAAGGGTGAAGGAAGGAAGCCAGAGCGAGGGGAGAGGATGTAGGGAAGGGAGTGAGGGAAAGGGAGTGGTTTGAGGGAAGGGGTAGGAAGGAAACAGTGGGAGCCGTGATGGACGAGACTGGCTGGGACACGCCCTGTTCTAGAAAGGACACATGGCTCCCACTGACCACAGTGGTGACAGAGATGCTGCCCAGGCTGCACAGAGAAAACCCCCTAGCCACCCTCGGAACTGCAGCCCTGCCCAAGACCTCAGCAGAGGTCTCCCCACCATTAGGGGCCAAGACACTGAACCAGGAGACACTACCGGGTACCTTGGTCCCTACCGGGTCCACCCAGGGACAGAGAAAGGGGCAAAATCAGACAGGTAAACACAGCTTACCAAGTTCACCAGCGGTCCGCCAGAGTTTCCGAACTACCAAAGGAGAGAGAGAGAGAGAGAGAGAGAGAGAGAAAAACAGGGTGAGATCATATAACCATAAGGTACAGGCAGAATTAGACCATTTTTCTATCATTCCATCATTCTATCAAGGCGGTTTTATTATCTATCTCAACCCCATCCTAACTTCTGCCCATAACCTTTGGTGCCCTGACTAATCAAGAACCTATCAAACTCTGCCTTAAATATACCCAATGACCCGGCCTCCACAGCCATCTGTGGCAATGAATTCCACAGATTCACCACCCTCTGGCTTAAGAAATTCCTCCTCATCTCTGCTCTAAATGGACACCCTTCTATTCTGAGGCTGTGCCCTCAGGACTCTCCCAATATAGGAAACATCCTCCCCACATCCACTCTGTCCAGGCCTTGCAATATTCAATAGCTTTCAATGAGATTCCCCTCTCACCTTTCTCAACTTCAGTAAGTACAGACCCAGAGCCATCAAACATTCCTTACACGTTAACTCTTTCATTCCCAGAATCATTTTCATGAACCTCCTTTGGACCCTCTCCAATACCAACACATCTTTTCTTAAATGGGCCCAAAACTGCTCACAATACTCACTTCCACAGAAACAAGGTAAGTTCCCATGGTATTATACGGAAAATACTAGCATGGATAGAAGTTTGACTGACTGTCAGGAAGCAAAGAGTGGGAATAAAGAGAGACTTTTCTGCTTGGCTGTCAATAACTAGTTTTGATTTGCAGGGGTTGGTGTTGGGACATCTTTTCACGTAATATGTCATTGATTTGTCGTAATATGTCATTGATGACAGAATTGACGGTTTTGTGGCCCAGTTTGCGAACAATACAAAGATTGGTGGAGGGGCAGGTAGTGTGGAGGAAGTAAGGAGTCTGCAGAATGGATTGCAAGAATGGGCAAAGAAGGAGCAGGTGGAATATAGTGTAGGGAAGTGTATGGACATGCACTTTGGTAGAAGGAATAAAGTGTGAGGGGATCCTGGAGTGCCCCTATTAACTGTTTGAAGAGAGAGAGAGAGAGAGAGTTATTTATCACCGATGGTTTGTTTTGAAAAGAGGGAGAGAGAGACAAAGATTAATGGTTGGACTGTCACGTTAGGGCACGGGAGGTAACTTTGGATTTCTACTTTGGAGACAGCACCGAGCAGCTCAAAAGTTGCTATGGTGACCGAAAGCACATTATTGATGTTACTTTCAAGGACAGCTCTGCTTGCTCGCATTTCTTTACAGACAAAGGAAGGAGGGACTCTTTGAATGACAGGTGATGCTCAGCACGGTGAGATAAATAGGAGGCCAGATGATACAGACCTCAGACACATGATCGGGACAATGAATGAGCATTGTTGTGCCCGCAGAGAAAGTGGGTTTTGGAGGATCGATCAGGCCGATCGATCCAATCGCTCTTGCAGTGAAGGAGAAGGGGTTGACTGGTGGGGAGTTGTCTATGTGTCCACCCTCGCCTGCGGGATAGCTCCACCACAGGAAACCGGTCCCCCTGGTTAAACTCACAGTTGGTGACTTGGGAAGGATTTTGGAGGACGAGGAGAAGATTGACGGCGTCAGCTCACCTGAAGACTCAAATCTCTCTCTCTCTCCATCGCTACTCAACTAAATACCATGAACTGAACTCAACATCGTAAGACTGTATCTTTTTACCCCTAGACTTAAAGAAGCTTGGTTTTTCGTACATATATTTCCCAATGACTGATATACTTACTTTTATACAATCATTGCTAACCTGTTTGATTTATCTTCACCTAGATTACTGTATTGTGTAGTTATTAATAAATATTATTAGTTTATAGCAATACTAGACTCCAAAGTGTTTTCCATCTCTGCTGGTTCTTTATTCCCGTCACGGGGTTCATGACAAAAGGCACAGACTATTTTGTAAATAGGGAGAAAATTTAAAAAAAACTGAGGTACAAAGGGACTTGGGAGTCCTTGTGTAGGATTCCCTAAAGGTTAACTTGCTGGTTGAGTCGGTAGTGAGGAAAGCAAATGCGATGTTCGCATTCATCTCAACAGAACTAGAATATAAAAGCAAGGATATAATGCCGAGATTTTATAAGGCACAAGCCAGACTGCACAAACCTGTGAACAGTTTTGGGCCCCTGATCTAAGAGATGTGCTGTCATTGGAGATGGTGCAGAGGAGGTTCACGAGAATGATTCGGGGACTGAATCAGTTAGCGTACGAGGAGCATTTAATGGCTCTGGGTCTGTACTCATTGGAGTTTAGAAGAATGAGGGAGGGATCTCATTGAAACCTATCGAATGTTGAAAGACCTGGATAGAGTGGATGCGAAGAGGATATTTCCTATGGTGGGGGAGTCTAGGACCAGAGGACACAGCATCCGGGCGGGGGTCTGGAGGTTGGAGACGTGATGCCTGCAAGTCTGGGGCACTGGGGGTGACCTGTCCTGAGGCTGGAGGCCTGCCTGTGTGGTAGTGTGTCCGTAGGTGGGGACGGGGTTGTTATGCTGTTGTTTGTCTGTGTTGCTCTGCCAAGCATTGTGGGTATGCTGTGTTGTTACGGGAATGTGTGGACTGCCCCCAGCACTTCCTTGGTTTTGCTGGTTTAAAGCAAACACATTTCACCGCATGCTTTGACATACACGTGATAAATGAATCCAAATCGGAATAAATCTGAATCTGAAATGGATTCTTGATCTCATATCCACTTTATTTATCTATTTATTGAGATACAGTGCAGAATAGGCCCTTACGGCCCTTTGAGCTGCACTGCCCAGCAACACCTGATTTAACTCTGGCCTAATTTACAACTGTGGGAGGAAACCAGGGCACCCAGAGGAAACCCACGCGGTCACAGGGAAAATGTACAAACTCCTTACAGACAGTGCTGGGAGTTTTGATCTTGTACCTTATTGTCTACCTGCAATGCATATGCGTGTGTGTGTGTGTGTGTGTGTATATATATCATGAAGGATCCCACCCACCCTGCTCACGGACTGTCGGTCCCACTCCCATCAGGGTGGAGGCTACGTAGCATTTCTACCAGGACCACCAGACTCTAAAACAGTGACTTTCCCCAGCAGTAAAGCTGATCAACACCTCCACCCAGTAACCCACCCCTCCACACCCCCAACCACCACTAAGTTACTTTATCATTTCCCGTCAGACACTCCTGTGCCTAGCGTCATTTTATGAACAGACAATCAATCTATGTACATAAGCTACCTTACGTAATTATATTTATTGTGTTGTTTTGTGCCCTGGAGTAACAATTATTTCATTCTCCTTTACATGTTTATACTGGGAATGAAATTAAATAACCTTGGATCTCATTCTGCATTCTGTGATTTGTTACGAACCCACAGGTTTAATTTACTGTGGACTGTTACTTTAAGAGCACCTAAACGAGGCGGGACTATGATGCTGTTCACTGACTGACTTGCAGCTGGTTTAACTTTAAAACAGGGACACAAACTGCGATGGTTTGAAACTCTTTTAAGCCCAAAAGATTGGGTTAAATTTCGGCATACGGTGCACAACGAATGTGGGGCTGTCACCTCCTATAATCCAAAGGAGTGGATTTTTCAGGATATCCTGTGGAGACCACTTACGTGTTAACCCTTGCCTGGGTATGTTGTGTGGTAATCACTTGAAGACAATATCCCTGTGATAGATCACTTTTGCTGATAATTCATATGTGGATTTGGAACGACACGATGGACAAGATCTACAGCGATTGTTATCTCGTTTTACCATTGTGAAATCTGTGGAATACTTTTGTTTACTCGTGGAATTCGACGTAACCACCTTTTCTCTACGTTTCACCCTGGATTACAAATATCTCTCTCCTATCATTCATTCCGTGGATGCACTGAACGTTCCTACTTTACCATCTCAAGACTCTAAGCTTTGTTTCTCCAAGCTTAACTTAGTTTGGGAGCTATATTTACACACCTACATACACATAACACTGTTAACATTTGTTTGTCCTGGTTAAGTTACAATATCATAAGTAGATACTAATAAAGATAATGGTTTTAACATTAAAACCCGACTCAGTGTGAAATCTCTTGCTGCTGGTTTGTTTCTAAAATGTTACAGTTTGTAACAGATTGTTCTACCTCGACGCACTGTGGACTACCTGATCTGTATGAACAGTATTTCACTGTATCTTGAGTACAAGTGACAATAAAAAACCAATTCCAATTCCAGTACTCACATCAATGGAGGCATCTGTCTGGATATATTCCATGTCCGAGTGTCCCATCCCCAGTTCCCGGCTCCCCCTCTGTACGGAGCTGACGATTCCAGAGGTGATGGTGTTCTGCAGAGCGAAGGGACTGCCCATGGCAACCACGAACTCTCCGTGTCGGATCTCCGAGGACGTTCCCAGTGCCAGCGTGGGCAGTGGCTCCTGATGAAGAGGGGTATGCCCGAGGGTCACGTGGCAGCCAGAAATCCACACACACCTGCCTAATACGTGGACACCAACCCACCCCAAAATAAAACTTGTACACGAACCCACCGCAAAACATGTTCATTAACCCACCCCAAAATAAAACCCGCACAAATGAAATGGAGTTTAATTCACAGACAACAAAATGGAAGAGATTGTGCAGATGCTGGAAATCTGGGGCAACATGCACAAAATGCTGGAGGAACTCAGCTGCAGGGCAGGCAGTATATGGAAATGAATACACAGTCAACATTTAGGGCCAAGACCCTTCTTCACGATCAGAAAGAAAGGGCGAATAAAAGAGTGGGGGAAGGGGAAGGAGGATAGCTAAAAGGTGATTGGTGAAGCCAGGTTGGTGGGAAAGAAAACGGGCTTGAGAAGAAGGAATCTGATAGGAGGGAAAGTGGACCATAGAGAAAGGGAAGGAGCAGGGACACCTGAGGAATTGAGGGGGAGGGATTTTTTTTACCGGAGGAGAAATCAATATTGATGCTATTAGGTTGGAGGCTACCCAGACAAAGGTGTTCTTCCTCCACCCTGAGGGCGGCCCCATCTTGGCACGAGAGGAGGCTGTGGACTGACATGACGGAATGGGAATGGGAATTAAAATGTTTGGCCACCAGGAAGTTCCACTTTTGACGGGTGGAGCAGAGATACTCCACAACGCAGTCCACCAATTCACAATGGGACTCACCAGTGTAGAGGAGTCCGCATCGGGAGCACTGGGCACAATAGACGACCCCAGCAGATTTGTAGGCAAAGTGTTGCCTCACCTGGAAGAACCACCACACCACCCCCGCAGAAACCCAACCCGTGTCCGCCTTGTCTTACCCCACCCGGCCCAGCACCCACCCGGGGGTTGATTTTGATAGTAGCAATGTCGGCCAGCTGGTCCACAGCGTGAACGGTGGCTTCGTACGCCTCTCCATTGGCTAGCTTCACCCGCACCCTCCGCTTGTTGGCCACCACGTGGGCGTTGGTGACGATCAGACCGTCCTGGGACACGGCAAAGCCCGAACCATTGGAGATTGGCATCTCCCTGCCGCTGAAGGGGTGCCTGGAGACAGAGTGCAGTCATTGGGGGTAGGTCTCTGGGACAGGACACTTACCCATCTGTCCCACCCATCTTACCCATCTGTATCCCACTATCCCACCACAGTCACAGAGTGCTACAGTACAGCAACAGGGACTAATCTGTTCTTCTGCCTACTGCCATCAACTTGAACCCGGACCATAGCCTCCATACCCCTCCCATCCATGTACCTATTCAAATTTCTCTTATGAGAATGATCCTGGAATGAAAAGGCTAACATATGAGGAGTGTTTGATGGCTCTGGGCCTGTACTTGCTGGAGTTCAGAAGAATGAGGGGGATTCTCATTGAAACCTATCGAAAATTGGAAGGCCTTGATGGAATGTATGTGGGGAGGATGTGAGAGTCTAGGACCAGAGCGCACAGCCTCAGAATAGAGGGATGTTCATTTAGAACACAGATGAGGATGAAATTCTTTAGCCAGAGGGTGGCGAATCTTTGCAATTCACTGCCAAGGATAGTTGTGGAGGACAGATCACTGGGAACATTTAAAGCGGAGGTTGATAGGTTGTTGATTATTCAGGGTGTCACAGGTTACAGGGTGAAGGCAGGAGAATGGGTTTGAGAGGAATAATAAATCAGCCAGGATGGAATAGCAGAGCAGACCTAATGGGTCAAGTGGGTTAATTCTGATCCTATGTCTGATTCAACTTTATTGTCATTGTGCTGAGTACAGATACAAAGCCAATGAAATGCATTTAGCATCTGACTAGAAATGCAAAGAATAGTGTTATTTACAAAATAACTGCGAATTAAAGAAGTGCTACAGCACACAAATATAAAAGTATTGAGACAGTACAATACGGATGCAATACTGCTTAGTGCTGTGATGTGAGGTTCATCAGGGTCACAGCCTCAGGGAAGAAGCTCTTCCTGTGCCTGCTGGTGCAGGAGTGGAGGCTCCTGTAGCACCTACCGGATGAGAGGAGAGTAAAAAGTCCATGGTTAGGGTGAGATGCATCCCTGATAATGCTTTCCGCCCTATGGTCTAAGTGTTGCAATCAAACCCACATCCACCGCTTCTGCCGGCAGCTCATTCCACACTCTCAACACCCTGAGTGAAGAGGTTCCCTTAAATATCTCACTTTTAACTCTTAACTTATGACATCATGCTAGTCTCACTCAACCTCAGTGGAAAAAGGTTGCATGTATTTACGCTAGTTCTACCCCTCATAATTTTGTATACCTCTGTCAAATCTCCCTTCATTCTTCTTTACTCAGAGAATAAAGTCTGAACCTGTTCAACCTGCATCCAAAAGGTGCAAATCTGTACGCTGAACATAAATAATCCCCACCCCAAGGATTCATGACCCCTGGAGTTAAAAACCTGCTCTCTTTCCTCTCAGCCCTGAGCACTGTCCCTGTTTTCCTGAGACTGTGTCCTGTGCCTACAAGCTCTTGAGTGTGAGGTAGAGATTCTACAGAAGCTGGAAAACTCGGCATGTCAGGCAGCATCTATAAGGGAAATGAACAGGCAACATTTCAGGCTGAGACCCTTCGTTACAACTGGTAGATCGCATCATGAACAAGAGTACATAGGTTTATGGTACTCCAGCACAGCGGTGAAGGGACAAGAGTTGGGCAAGGTCTCCATCCCATTAAAAACCCAGAGCATTAGAAACACCAACAGAAGCTCCAAAGACCTCATTCCTAGGAGAGGAAGGACACACTAATGAAGATGGGTTTGTGTAGATGAGAAAACAGTTCACTATTGATAAGGTGGGCCGAATAGCCTGTTTCTGTACTGTGCATCTTCACTACTCCCGAAACCAAGGCATCTGCACTCAGAAGCTAGCCCGTCAAATCACTCAGTAAGATCACCTCCCACTCAAACCCCACAGTTTGTCATCCTCAACCCCCTCGTCATCGTGGGACAGACCCCAGCCCAGCGAATTCCCTTCCCTCCCCCTCATTCCCCCCTTGTCACTCATCCCACTTCCATGTTTCTCCCTCCACCCTCCCTCCTTTTCTCCGTATCCGTCAGATCCCTATCACCCCTCTACCACCCCCCCACCCACACAGTGTTTTACCTCCCCAGGATTTCGATGTAAACCACCGCCGGACCCGTTTTCTCCACCACGTCGGCGATGAAGTTGAACCTGAACCGGGGGCTGTCAGGGGGAACGGGCCGGGCGGCGTTGACAGTGGGGAGGAGGAGGGCGGAGAGGCCGAGACTGTGGTCTGGCCCCGGATTTAGCTTCCCCTGCTCCCGGCCCCGGAGGAACAGCAACCCCGCAGCCGCCGCCACGCCTAAGCCGAGACCCAACGCACAGGCCCCGGCGCCGGGACCGGTCCCCGTCTCCTTCCCCCGGGATCCACCGGAGCCGCCCAGGATCTGGATCCCGGACCGGGAGCTCAGGACTCGGAGACCGGACTCCCCACCAGATCGGGAGCCCAGGACCCGGAGCGCGGACGCCCCACCAGACCGGCAGCCCAGGACCCGGAGCCTCCAGAGGCCACGGGAGATGGGCGCCGCCATTGTGAACAACGAGAAGCTTTATTGACAACGAGAATTTTGCAGTGGGGGGGGAGAGAGGAATGAGGGAGGGAAGGGGAAAAGGGGAGGGGAAAGAGGGGGCTGAGGGAAGGAGGGAGGAGGGAGAAGGAGGGGGGAAGGGGAGAAGGAGGGGGGAAGGGGAGGAGGAGGGGGGAAGAGGGAGGAGGAGGGAGGGGGAAGAGGGAGGAAGAGGGAGGAAGAGGGGGAAGAGGGAGGAAGAGGGAGGAGGAGGGGGGAAGAGGGAGGAGGAGGGAGGGGGGAAGAGGGAGGAGGAGGGAGGGGGGAAGAGGGAGGAGGAGGGAGGGGGGAAGAGGGAGGAGGAGGGAGGGGGGAAGAGGGAGGAGGAGGGAGGGGGGAAGAGGGAGGAGGAGGGAGGGGGGAAGAGGGAGGGGGAAGAGGGAGGAAGAGGGGGAAGAGGGAGGAAGAGGGGGAAGAGGGAGGAGGAGGGAGGAGGAGGGGGGAAGAGGGAGGAGGAGGGAGGGGGAAGAGGGAGGGGGAGGGGGAAGAGGGAGGGGGAGGGGGAAGGGGGAGGCGAGGGAAGGGGGAGGGGAAGGGGGAGGGGGAGGGGGAGGCGAGGGAAGGGGGAGGGGGAGGGGGAGGGGGAGGGGGAGGCGAGGGAAGGGGGAGGGGGAGGCGGAGGAGGAGGCGAGGGAAGGGGAGGGGGAAGGGGAGGGGGAAGGGGGGGGAAGGGGGAAGGGGGGGGGAAGGGGGAAGGGGGGGAAGGGGAGGGGGGAAGGGGAGGGGGGAAGGGGGGAAGGGGGAAGGGGGAAGGGGGGAGGGGGAAGGGGGAAGGGGGAGGGGGAAGGGGGAAGGGGGGAAGGGGGGAGGGGAGGGGGAGGGGGGAAGGGGAGGGGGAGGGGGGAAGGGGGAAGGGGAGGGGGGAAGGGGGGAAGGGGAGGGAGGGGAAGGGGGAGGGGGAGGGGAAAGGGGAAGGGGAGGCGAGGGGGGAAGGGGGAGGAGGGGGAGGGAGGGGGAAGGGGAGGGGGGGAAGGGGAGGGAGGGGGAGGGGGAGGGGGAGGGGGAGGGGAGGAGGAGGAGGGGGGAGGAGGAGGAGGGAGGGAGGAGGGAGGGGAAATGGGGAGGGGGAAGGGGAGGAGGAGGGGGAAGGGGGAGGAGGGAGGGGGAGGGGGAAGGGGAGGAGGAGGGAGGGGGAAGGGGAGGAGGAGGGAGGGGGAAGGGGGAGGAGGAGGATGGGGAAGGGGGGAGGAGGAGGGAGGAGGAGGGGAAGGGGAGAAGGGGGAGGAGGGAGGGAGGGAAGGAGGAGGGAGGAAGGGGGAGGAGATGGGGAAGGGGAGGAGGAGGGAAGGGAGGAGGAGGGAGGGGGAAGGGGAGGAGGAGGAGGGAAGGGGAGGAGGAGGAGGGAAGGGGAGGGGGAGGAGGGAGGGGGGAAGGGGAGGGGGAGGAGGGAGGGGGGAAGGGGAGGGGGAGGAGGGAGGGGGAAAGGGGAGGAGGAGGAGGGAAGGGTGAAGGGGGTAGGAGGAGGAGGGAGGGGGAATGGGGAGGAGGAGGAGGGGAAGGCGAGGAGGAGGGGAAGGCGGAGAAGGGGAGGAGGAGGAGGGGAAGGGGGAGAAGGGGAGGAGGAGGAGGGGAAGGGGAGAAGGGGGAGGAGGCGGGGGAAGGGGAGGAGGAGGAGGGAGGGGGAAGGGGAGGAGGAGGAGGGAGGGAGAAGGGGAGGAGGAGGGAGGGGGAAGGGGAGGAGGAGGGAGGGGGAAGGGGAGGAGGAGAGAGGGAGGGGGAAGCGGAGGAGGAGATAGGGAGGGGAAGGGGGAGTCGGGAGGAGGGAGGAGGGGAAGTGGGAGGGGAAGAGGGGAGGGGGAGGGGGAAAGGGAAGGGGAATGTGGGAGGGGAAGAGAGGGGGAGGGGAGAGGGAAGGGGAGAGGAGGAGGGGGGAAGGGGAGAGGAGGAGGGGGAAGGGGAGAAGAGGGGGAGGGGGAGTGGGAAGTGGAAGAGGGGAGGGGAAAGAGGGGGCTGAGGGAAGAAGGGGGAAGGGGAGGAGTGGGGGAAGGGGAAGGGGGGAGTGGGGAGGAGGGAGGAGGGGTAGGGGAAAGTGGGAGAGAGAGAGGGAAGGGGAGGGGGAGGGGAAGGGGAAGAGAGGAGGGGAGAGGTGGAAGAGGAGTGAGGGGTGAGGAGAGAAGGGGGAGTGGTGGGGAGAAGGGGAGAAGAGGGGTGGGGATAAGGAAGGGGAGGGTAGAAGGGAAGGGGAGGGGAGGAGGGGGAAGAGGAGGAGGGGGAAGGGGAGAGGGAAGGGAAAGAGGGGAGGGGTGAGGGGTGAGGGGGTGGGGAGAGAGGGAAGAGGGTAGAGTGGGGGGAAGGGGGAGCAGGGGGTGGGAGAAGAGGGGTGGGGGAGCAGGGGAGGGGAAGAGTGGTGGAGGGAAGAGGAGAGGTGGGGGAAGGGGGACGGGGAAGGGAGAGGAGGAGTGGAGGGGGTGAGAGGAAGGGGAAAGCAGGGAGGGGTGAGGGAAAGAAGAGGGGGTGAGGGAAAGGGGAGAGGGTGAGGGAAAGGGGAGGGGGTGAGGGAAAGGGGAGGGGGTGAGGGAAAGGGGAGGGGAAGAGGGGTGGGAGGGGACGGGGTGGGGGAGGGGGAAGTAAGGAAGGGGAGGGGTAGGGGAAGATTAGAGGGGAAGAGGGTGAGGGAAGGGGAAGGGGCTGAGGGAAGTGGGTGAGGGGAGAAGGGGAGGGGAAGAGATGAGGGAAGATGAAACTGGGTTAGAGGTGAGAGGAAGGGGAAGGGGAGGGGGAAGAGATGAGAGGGAAGTGGTGGGAGGGGAAGAGTTTGAAGAAGGGGGGAGTGAGGGAAGGAGGGGAAGAGGGGAGAGGGGTGGGGAGGGTGGAAGAGTGGTGGGGAGGGGGCAGGGTGGGGAGGGGTAAAGTGGAAGGAAGGAGAGGGGAGGGGAAGGGTACAGTGGAAGTGGGTGAGGGAAGGGGGAAGGGGCTGAGGGTTAGGGGTTGGGGAAGGGGAAGAGGGGGAGGGGGAAGGGATGAGAGGGAAGTGGAGGGATGGGAAAGGGACAATGGGGAGGGAGGGAAGGGGGAAGAGGGAAGGAGGGGAGGGGGAAGGGGAGGAGGGAAGGGTGGAATTGGAGGGAGCCAAAGGGGGGGGGTGGCGGGGAAGGGGAGAAGGGAGGGAAAGGAGAAGGGAAAGGGAGGTGAGGGGAGGGAAGAGGGGAGGCACAGAGGGGGAAGGGGTAATGGGGAATTGGTGTGGGGAAGGAAGGGAGGGGAGAAGGGGAGGGAGTGGGAGAGAGAGGGGAGTGGGGGAGGGGAGAGGGTGAGGGGGACAGAGGAGGGAAGGGGAAGTGGGAGTGTACTGCCAGGGGTGGCAGTGTGGGCAGATGCCATGTGGTGACTTGCACCATGTAACTGGTAAATTGGTTTATTACTGTCACACGTACCGGGATACAGTGAAAGAATTGTTTTGCAAGCTGGCCATATGGACCAAGTTATCAGTACATTGGGTTGGTGCAAGGGAAAGGATAAATAATGGATAAAGTGTTACAGTTACAGAGAAATTGCAGTGCAGGCGGATGAGGTAGGCTGTGAGGCCAAGAGTCCATCTTATCGTACTGGAGAACCGTTCAATAGTCCTGTACCAATGGGATAGCTGTCCTGGAGCCTGGTGGGACGTTCTTTCAGGCTATTGTATCTTCTGCCCGATGGGGCAGCGGGAAGAGAGAATGTCCAGGGTGGGTGATGGTCTTAAGTGAATAAGTTACGTTAATCTTTAGAGGATGTGCTGTAAGTAAAGGTTGGACAGACTTGGTTTATTTTCTAGAGTGACAGAGACTGATGGCAGTTATTTATAGGCCTCCAAACAGCTGCAGGGATTCGGACTACAAATTACAACAGGAAATAGGAAAGGCTTGTCAGAAGGGCAGTGTTATGATAATTGTGGGGGATTTTAACATGCGAGTGGAGTGGGAAAATCAGGTCAGCACTGGATCTCAAGAGAGAGAATTTGTAGAATGTCTGCGAGATGGCTTTTTAGAATAGCTTGTTGCTGAGCCCACTAGGGGATCGGCTGTACTGGATTGGGTATTGTGTAATGAACCGGAGGTGATTGGAGAGATTGAGGTGAAGGAACCCTTAGGAGACAGTGATCATAACATGACTGAGTTTATTGTGAAATTTGAAAAAGAGAAGCCGAAATCTGATGTGTCGGTATTTCAGTGAAGTAAAGGAAATTACAGTGGCATGAGAGACGAACTGGCCAAAGTTGACTGGAAAGGGACACTAACAACAGGAATTCTGCAGATGCTGGAAATTCAAGCAACATACATCAAAGTTGCTGGTGAACGCAGCAGGCCAGGCAGCATCTATAGGAAGAGGCGCAGTCGACCTTTCAGGCCGAGACCCTTCGTCAGGACTGACGAAGGGTCTCGGCCTGAAACGTCGACTGCGCCTCTTCCTATAGATGCTGCCTGGCCTGCTGCGTTCACCAGCAACTTTGATGTATGTTGCTGGAAAGGGACACTGGCGGGAAAGACGGCAGAGCAGCAGTGGCTGGACTTTATGCGAGAAGTAAGGAAGGTGCAAGACAGGTATATTCCAAAAAAGAAGAAATTTTCGAATGGAAAAAGGATGCAACCGTGGTTGACTAGAGAAGTCAAAGCCAAAGTTAAAGCAAAGGAGAGGGCATACAAGGAAGCAAAAATTAGTGAGAAGACAGAGGATTGGGAAGTTTTTAAAACCTTACAAAAGGAAACTAAGAAGGTCATTAAGAGGGAAAAAATTAACTATGAAAGGAAGCTAGCAAATAATATCAAAGAGGATACTAAAAGCTTTTTCAAGTATATAAAGAGTAAAAGACAGGTGAGAGTAGATATAGGACCGATAGAAAATGATGCTGGAGAAATTGTAATGGGAGAGAAGGAGATGGTGGAGGAACTGAATGAGTATTTTGCATCAGTCTTCACTGAGGAAGACATCAGCAGTATACCGGACACTCAAGGGTGGCAGGGAAGAGAAGTGTGCGCAGTCACAATTACGACAGAGAAAGTACTCAGGAAGCTGAATAAGCTAAAGGTAGATAAATCTCCTGGACCAGATGGAATGCACCCTCGTGTTCTGAAGGAAGTAGCTGTGGAGATTGCGGAAGCATTAGCGATGATCTTTCAAAAGTCGATAGATTCTGGCATGGTTCCACGGGACTGGAAGATTGCAAATGTCACTTCGCTATTTAAGAAGGGGGCAAGGAAGCAAAAAGGAAATTATAGACCTGTTAGCTTGACATCGGTGGTTGGGAAGTTGTTGGAGTCGATTGTCAAGGATGAGGTTACAGAGTACCTGGAGGCATATGACAAGATATGCAGAACTCAGCATGGATTCCTTAAAGGAAAATCCTGCCTGACAAACCTATTACAATTTTTTGAGAAAATTACCAGTAGGCTAGACAAGGGAGATGTAGTGGATGTTGTGTATTTGGATTTTCAGAAGGCCTTTGACAAGGTGCCACACATGAGGCTACTTAACAAGATAAGAGCCCATGGAATTACGGGAAAATTACATACGTGGATAGAGCGTTGGCTGATTGGCAGGAAACAGAGAGTGGGAATAAAGGTTGGCTGGTTATTCTGGTTGGCTGCCAGTTACCAGTGGTGTTCCACAGGGGTCCGTGTTGGGGCCGCTTCTTTTTACATTGTACATCAACGATTTGGATTATGGAATAGATGGCTCTGTGGCTAAGTTTGCTGACGATACGAAGATAGGTGGAGGGGCCGATAGTGCTGAGGAAATGGAGAGTCTGCAGAGAGGCTTGGATAGATTGGAAAAATGGGCAAAGAAGTGGCAAATGAAATACAATGTTGGAAAGTGTGTGGTTATGCACTTTGGCAGAAGAAATAAACGGGCAGACTATTATTTAAATAGGGAAAGAATTCAAAGTTCTGAGATGCAACGGGACTTGGGAGTCCTCGTACAAGATACCCTTAAAGTTAACCTCCAGGTTGAGTCGGTAGTGAAGAAGGCGAATGCAATGTTGGCATTCATTTCTAGAGGAATAGAGTATAGGAGCAGGGATGTGATGTTGAGGCTCTATAAGGCGCTGGTGAGACCTCACTTGGAGTACTGTGGGCAGTTTTGGTCTCCTTATTTAAGAAAGGATGTGCTGACGTTGGAGAGGGTACAGAGAAGATTCACTAGAATGATTCCGGGAATGAGAGGGTTAACATATGAGGAACGTTTGTCTGCTCTTGGACTGTATTCCTTGGAGTTTAGAAGAATGAGGGGAGACCTCATAGAAACATTTTGAATGTTGAAAGGCATGGACAGAGTGGATGTGGCAAAGTTGTTGCGCATGATGGGGGAGTCTAGTACGAGAGGGCAAGACTTAAGGATTGAAAGGCGCCCATTCGGAACAGAAAAGTGAAGAAATGTTTTTAGTCAGAGGGTGGTGAATCTATGGAATTTGTTGCCAAGGGCAGCAGTGGAGGCCAAGTCATTGGGTGTATTTAAGGCAGAGATTGATAGGTATCTGAGTAGCCAGGGCATCAAAGGTTATGGTGAGAAGGCGGGGCGGGGGGAGGTGGGACTAAATGGGAGAATGGATCAGCTCATGATAAAATGGCGGAGCAGACTCGATGGGCCGAATGGCCGACTTCTGCTCCTTTGTCTTATGGTCTTATGGTCTTAAGATCTGATAGAGGTTTATAAAATCCTGAGAGTGGTAGACAAATTAGATGGTTGGCCAGTATCTTTACCCTAGGGCTGAAATGTCTACCGGCAGATGACATACATTGGTAAGAGGAGGCAAATTCAAAGCAGATGTATGGGACAAGTGTTTTTTTTACAAAGTGGTGAGTCTCGGAAACGTGCTACCAGGGTGGTGGAGGAGTCTCTTAGATAGGTACTTGGAAGTGTAGATGACCGAGGTGTAGGAAGAAAGGTTTGGTTTAGTTAGGCATTTCACTTCTAGTTATGTCAAACGGTCTTGGCCCAAAACGCCGACTGAATGTTTTCCCACAGATGCTGCCTGCCCTGCTGAGTTCCTCCGGCATTTTGGGTGTGTTGCTCAGATTTCCAGCATCCGCAGGGTTTCTCTGGTTTGTAATTACTAGTTATCTTAGTTTGACACAGCACTGTTATCACTGCCCTGGTGGGTGGATGGTGAGGGGGAGGAGAGGGGATGTACTCGGTCTGATTGTTAAGAGGTTGAGGGCTGCTGAAGGAGAGGGAGAGGTGTGGCTCAGCTGGGGTTGTCGGAGTGGATGGATGCAGTAGTCCTTGTCAGCTGTGTCTGGGGCAGGTTTACCTACACTGTCACCCATTGCACCATGTGTCATGTTCACAGCCACACCGGGGCTGTGTGTGTGTATGAGATAGAGAGAGAGAATTTCTGAGCAACACACATCAAAGTTGCTGGTGAACGCAGCAGGCCAGGCAGCATCTCTAGGAAGAGGTGCAGTCGACGTTTCAGGCCGAGACCCTTCGTCAGGACTAACTGAAGGAAGAGTGAGTAAGGGATTTGAAAGTTGGAAGGGGAGGGGGAGATCCAAAATGATAGGGGAAGACAGGAGGGGGAGGGATGGAGCCAAGAGCTGGACAGGTGATAGGCAAAAGGGATACAAGAGGATCATGGGACAGGAGGTCCGGGAAGAAAGACAAGGAGTGTGGGGGGGGGACCCAGAGGATGGGCAAGGGGTATATTCAGAGGGAGAAAAAGGAGAGTGAGAGAAAGAATGTGTGTATAAAAATGAGTAACAGATGGGGTACGAGGGGGAGGTGGGACATTAGCGGAAGTTAGAGAACTCGATGTTCATGCCATCAGGTTGGAGGCTACCCAGACGGAATATAAGGTGTTGTTCCTCCAACCTGAGTGTGGCTTCATCTTTACAGTAGAGGAGGCCGTGGATAGACATGTCAGAATGGGAATGGGATGTGGAATTAAAATGTGTGGCCAATGGGAGATCTTGCTTTCTCTGACAGACAGAGAGTAGGTGTTCAGCAAAGCGGTCTCCTAGTCTGCGTCGGGTCTCGCCAATATATAAAAGGCCACATCGGGAGCACCTGACGCAGAAAGTTGCGTTTACCGGCAACTTTGATGTGTGTTGCTTGAATTTCCAGCATCTGCAGAATTCCTGTTGTTTGAGAATTTCTCAGTGTGTGTGTGGTGCGTGCGCAATAGAGAGAAAGAATGTTGTGTGTGTGTGTGTGTGTGTGCAAGAGAGAGAGTCTACAAGACCATAAAACATAGGAGCAGAATGAAGCCATTCAGCCCATCGAGTCTGCTCCACCATTCCATCGTGGCTGATCCAGATCCCACTCAACGTCATTCTCACCACATCCTTTGATGCTCTGATCAATCATGAAATGATCAACTTCCGCCTTAAATATACCTATGGACTTGGCCTCCACTGCAGTCTGTGGCAGAGCATTCCACAGAGTTACTACTCTTTAGCTAAAATAATTCCTCCTTACCTCTGTTCTAAAGGGTCACCCCCTCAATTCTGAGGCTGTGCTCTCTTGTTCTGGATACCCCCATCACAGGAAGCATCCTCTCCACATCCACCCTATCTAGTCCTGTCAAAATTTGGTGGGTTTCAATGAGATCCCCCCCCCCTCGCCCGTGTTCCCCAAACAACCTCAAAGCTGTCAAACATTCCTATATGTTAACTCCTTCATTCCTGGAATCATCCTCGTGAACCCCCTCTGGACTCTCTCTTTGCTTTTATATTCTATTCCCCTTGAAATAAATGCCAACATTGCATTTGCTTCTTTACCACAGATGCAACCTGTGAATTAACCTTCTGGGAGTCTTGCACAAGGCCTCCTAAGTCCCCCTGCACTTCTGATGTGTGAATTTTCTCCCTATTTGGATAACAGTACACACGATTGTTCCTTTACCAAAATGCATTATCATACATTTCGCTACACTATATTCCATCTGACACCTTTTGCCCTTTCTTCCAATTTGTCTAAGTCCTGCTGCAATTGCATTGCTTCCTCAGCACTACCTACCCCTCTGC